>NW_027527956.1:7334217-7358161 GCF_008692635.1 Crocuta crocuta
CCGGGGCCCCCCCCCCCCCCCCCACCAAAAATACTGATTAATGTCTACTTATGGTGTTTATACATAAAATGAGAGCTTGCTCAGGATTGTCTATTTTTTTAAACTGATTTCTCTTTCTTTTCTTTTGGTTACCAATACTACACTGTTTTAAATACTGTGTCTACATTATTTATTTACATTATTTGCTATTTATTTACTTGTTATGAAACAAATGCATGTGTTGCAGAAAATGGAAAACGCAGGAGCAGACGGAGAACAAAGGAGCCTCCTCTACGCCCGACATCAGGACACAGCCCTGCCTGTGCTTCTCACTGAGGGTATTTCAGGCGTCTCCCCTCATGTATCTTATTTCACTGGGTGCACCTTCCCTTTACTGTACGTCAGGTCATTGTATGTGTGGTGGGCACTCTGTCCCCCACGCCCTCCGGCCCGCGGACCTCCGGGCTTGCAGGGGTCCCCCGGCCGACCTCACGCCGCGCCGCGTCCTGCTGGCTGACTCGGTGTCTCACGCCCCACACTCACTCCGTCCCAGGCCGCTCCTGCTCGGTGATCTCTGGCGTCTCTCTATGCGGTGACTTCGACAGAGGGAAATCTTCCTTGTGCTAGATGCATTTTGGTCGGTGCAGATGCTGGGTCCATTCTAAAGGTCTCTCAGCTGACGAAGTGGCCGACTTCTAGACCCGGGCATGTTTCCAAGCTAGAGAAAAACTGCAAAACGGGGCACACAACTTCACTGTATGTTAATTTAAAGCAAATATGAAGCGTCCTTAGGGACAAGGGCACACGCAGTAGACATCACATGTGGTTGTGTACCGGGGAGATGATTGTAACGCCTATAAAAACACCTCTGTGGACTCACACGTGTTCTGTCAGGAGGGCATCGCTTTAAAAAGGTCAGGAAGCTCATTTTCTTCTAGTCCTGGGCAATAAAAGGGATACAACTGTCACCAACCTAGTAAACTCCCACAGTAATTTTTGCATAGATGTATAGCGACATAGGGATTGAAATGGGATTATTTACTATTTATTGTGGAAGAAGATAGTTCATTTGATGCGTCAAGGACGGCCTCCAGAGAGAGGCAGAGAGCACTTACGGAAATGGATCAAGTTTTGCAATGAGCCTACATGGCTGAAGGATTAAACAGGTTATTCCTATAGCCACCGTGTGCACAATCACAGTGAATTTAAAACCATCTCAGAAGGAATCCTACTGGGAGTGTTTAGGTCCACAATTACAGTAAATGAAGATTCAGAATTAGCAAAAGCATTTCACTTAATTAGAAGCATTAAATAAGTACTTGCAAATGTACAGTACTGTGTCTACTAAAATGAGAAAAATAGCTGACCCTGAAAAACATTTTATTTATTTGCTTTTTTATTTGTTTACTTTTCCTATGTTTAGGAAGCTGTTTAAAAAAACAGCTTCCAACTAAAACTGAAAGAAAAGATGCAGATAAAGACAGCAAATACCCATTTCATATATATATATGTATATATATATGTATGCACACACAAATACACACATACATACAGATATATATATAGAGAGAGAGATCTACATCTATATATATTCTGTTTCTAGATAGCCAGCTATCATCTATTAAATGCCTGGAGATAGATATCTTGCAGGTATTGAAGGAAAAGATGGTTTTTACAGAAGATGTTAGACTTTTTCTTCTATTTCTTCCTTTTGACATGATTTTCAAATTGTTATTTACTAGCTGACAATTTTCAGTATTAATCAGGATTCCCCGAATCAAGCTCAGTAAAGGACTGACAGAATCCATAGCCAAATTTCCAGAAAGAAATACTGGAGGAGGCTGGAAAGAGAGAGGATGGATGAACGGCCCAGAGGAAGATCGCTCAGGGAAGCTTCAGAGCCGGCAGGCAAGGGCTCGGTCTCCCACGCCCAGTCTGCACCTGCTACCCTACAGTAATAAGTTTGCGTCTTGAGCATTTGAACGGAGCTTTCTCACTTGAAGGGGGTGATTTGGACACAGATTCATTTCAGAGGCAAATAGGTGAATATTTCTAACACTCCCTTACCGTGACCTCAGCAGGCCTGCTAACAGAACCCACATCGACCCCATCACGGGCCTGATATCTTCCATAGCATCCGCCATCCTGGGTGTGATCAAAGAGCCTTGACTGCAATCACTTTGGTCTCTCATTCTTTTATCTAGATTATTTTCAATTTGTTATATGTATTTCCAAAATCTCTCTCTCTCTCTCTCTCTAAGAGGATGTGAAGAGAATAAGAAATTGTATGTGCATAAAATTATTCAAAAATAAGAATTTCCATTTCTCTGTTCAAATATGTATTAGTTGTTTTCCTTACCTTCAAGAATATATAGGCTAGTGAAGTTTTACTTCATGGTACGAATTGCAATGTGAGAATGGCTATGGAAACCATTTTTCCTGAAACGCTGGTGACCATGTCTTCCAGAGCAAAAANGACCTTCAAGAATATATAGGCTAGTGAAGTTTTACTTCACGGTACGAATTGCAATGGTGAGAATGGCTATGGAAACCATTTTTCCTGAAACGCTGGTGACCATGTCTTCCAGAGCAAAAATCAAAATACTCCAACGGAGTCCAGGTCTGACAGTTGGGACCAAATACTCTGAGCACAGTGGGTAAACGACGGCTCTTGAGCCAAATCCGGCTTACTGACCATTTTTTAAATAAAGCTTTATTGGAACACAGCCTTGCTCACTCATTGGCGCAGGCCCATGGCTGCCTTCCCTCTACGACACCGTGGTTGAGTGCTCGAGACAGACACCGTATGACCCGTGAGACCTAAAATAGTTGGTATCTGGCCCTTTACAGAGGAAATCTGCTTGTTCTTGCTTTTGAGTCTGGGCCTCCAGGGGCGCCCCAGGGAGTGGAATTCATCCAGGAATAAGCAGCTCTTCCTCAAGCCTGACAGCGTCGATAACAAGCTGGCCGCCGGCGACGGAGGCCCCGCCTGGCACAAGAGACAGTGCTGTGTGCTTTCCGACCACTGCCACGCCTCCTTGCTGCAAGCTTCTGACGTGGGCCGGCCCGTTCGACCGCATCTACACCGCAAAGTGAGGCCGGCGGGAGGGCGGCCACCATCCTGGGCCCCTCGCCCGTCTCCTGAGACCTGGGGCTTAGAAACTGGGCCACGATGGAGCCGGGTCTTCACGGGCGCTTATTCACGCTCTCTTTGAAACACAGAAGAAAACAAAAACCACCCTCCTGGATAAAACACACACTCTGACTTTGCTAAGAGGAAAATTAGGATGTACATTTTCTTCTTCTCGGGCGACATGCAAAGGAAGATGGGGTCCTCCGCTCCGCGTGTCCGCAGGGAGTGTCTGTGGCCGGGTGTACGAGAGGAGTGCCTGAATCATTCCGTTTGTGTGTTTTTAATGGCTTGTCTGGGGTGTGTTTCGTCCCCAGCGAGTGCCTGAGTTGAGAGCTAGCCAAATTTTTCAGAAGTCACACAGCTCTGTTCCAACATAATAATCTGACAGTACCTGGGGCGTCTGCCATTCCGCAGGGCGCATTTCTGGGTCTAACAGCTTCAGCACAGCGGTCAGCGGGCTGGGGGGTCACCGACCACCCCCCTGCAGGACGGGGTGCCACCGAGGTCCACGGCTACCCCTGAGGGGGGAGATGGGGGGGATGCGGGCTCAGTGCTTCATTTTAGGCAAAAAGACCACCTTTGATGGGGCCCTTCGATGGGCACGAAGTGAATTCAGCGGCCATCAACGCTGCTGCTTCTTGTAGTTTCTGCGGAAAGCCCTTCGGTGCGGCTGCTCAGGCCAGTAAGGTCTGTAACTGGATGTTACCTTTGTTGTTGTTAACGGTCCAAACGCAGCCAATCGTGTGCTTGCAGAGGGCACCTTTGCACAGAGAACTCCACCTGAATCGGCCCTTAGGTGGCAGCACTGAGACATTCAAAACACTTGCCGTTTGTTAGAAAATACACTTGTTCCGCACAAACACCAGTCAACGATTCCTTCTTTCAAAGGCCCTGTGATCTTCATTGCATGTTATCAGCCATGGCTTTGCTGTCCTAGACCTTTCAAACTTCAGGTGCGATTTTCATGGAAATCTAAAGTAAATAAATAAATAAAGGCTTCACTTAATTTCAAAATAGAAATGGCCTCATTTGCCTTTTAAAAAGAAGTGATAAGAAAATATGACACATTTGGAAAAATAACAGTAAATAAGCTAACGTGATATTCTGGATTTTAGTATTGAGATAAATGCAGAATTTTACTAAGCACACATATATTTGATTTCTTCAATAGGCACGTGTATGTTTGAAATTTCAATGTCGACAATAATCCATGAATTTTTAATCTTCCTGAGACAAGACTGGTTGTTGTTTTGAGTGAGAACAGGCTGTATTGGTACAGATATTACATACAGGAAGGTAAGAGATATGTGGCTATTCCTCATGGGTGGAATGTTCTATAGAATTTGCATTTACTCTATGCCTGGTAATGACTTGTCCACCTCCCTTCAGACCTGTCTGAGGAGCAAGGAAAACCTAGGAACGTTCCGTGGGTTGGGGCCTGACCGACTCCAGAAGCCCGCGGGCAGAAAGGCCCTTGTTTTCGATAGTGGGGTCAGCGGCTCTAGTGAAAATCATTTTTAGGAAAAGAAGAAAGGATATACAAGCTGTTCAAGTGTGCGTCCCGTCCGTTCCTAGGGGCCCCCACGCAGAGGAAGACCAGTTCTCGGACTCGTAAATGCACACAGTAGTTGTGAGAGAGAACAAACGAGTTACCACTCACAGCTCTGGAAAACTCCTTGACTTATGACGGAGTGGGTCCTGCGCACCCTGTTGTAAGTTAAAATCACCCTAAGTCAAAAATGCACTTACTACGTCTAACCTACCAAGCACCCCAGACTAGCCTGGCCTCCCTGAAACGTGCTCAGAACACCCGCCAATAGCCTTCCGTTGGGCAAAACCAAGCCTCTTTGATGGAAGTCCCGAGTACCTGACCTAATGCACTGGAAACTGTACTAAGTGGGAAGTGCATGGCCGGGTGGATGCAGATGCTTGTCGGTGTGGGTGCCACCCCCTCGAGGTCGCTGGCTGGCACGGGACCCGCGGCCGCCCAGCCTCCCGGGAGAGGATCGACCGCGCTCTACTGTGTCACTTTCACACCAGCTGAAAAATCATAAGCTGAACCATGGTAGTTGGGGACAGTCGGTGTCGGCTCCTGTGTTCCACGAAGCCACTGACGGGACTGTCACTGGTGAGACGCAAGGCGTCTCTCTATCGCTCTTACAATTAAGTGTTGCGACGTATAAAAACCTACTGCTGTGTTTGAGAATTGCTTCATTTTCCCCTAGCCGTGATATAGTCCAATACAAAGAAAAAGAATAAGCTATATTTTTAAAAGATATCTAAAATAATCATTAAAGAGAAGATGGCTTATGGTTTCTTTGCACCATTTTTATATTTATAGTCTGTGTGTGTGTGTGTGTGTGTGTGTGTATCTGCTGAGCAACAGACCTGATGTTAATGCTTTAACTCTGTTACTATTTTCAGAACTTTTTTAAACTGTTAAAACAGGGTTATTCTGTTTGAAGCCCCACCATCTATCTGGGATGGTCTCAAAATAATCTCATGCCTTTGAAATTGGACAAATGTGATCTATATATTTTTTTCTTTTTCTACCATTTGCAAAGAACAGTTTCACACCAGCTTAGGAGTTTTTAGTGCTTTTGCAAAGCGGGACAGCATGCCATCAAACGGCTGGAGAACACCTGTAAAATACTACTTGCTAGTCTATGCGGCCAAAGCAGGCTTTTCCGGATACATTTCGAGCATGAAAGGAAACTTAAAACGGTAGAAATACATATTTAAATCAGGAAGGTTTTGTTACCTGATATTTTGTTTTCTAAAACATTTTTATAGGGTTCCCTTGGATGCTGGTCTTCAATAGCTTAAATCCCTGTTCCTTTTTGTTGTTGTTTTTTTGCTTTTTGTTTTTTGTTTTGTTTTTGTATTGCACCTTCAATCACCCAGACTCCTTACTCTCTGCCGTTTTCAGACCCAAAAGGCGCTGGGCCCGCGCTTGGCGGCCCAGGTAGCTGGTGCGACACAAAGGCCCCATCACCGCAGGGCCCGGGGGCCCCTCCCCGCCCCCGGCCACGGCCGCGCTTCCCTTTCTTTCCGCTCCTGCGAGCAGGCCCGGCGTCTGNGCTGGGACCGGATCCCGGAGGGGCCTGGCCACACCCGCAGGCCTGCTTTGGAACCCAGGCCCAGAGGGAGCCTCAAGCCGCCTGTGCCCGAGCGGACCCCGCCGGCGGCCACTAGATGGCAGTGCCTCCCCCAGGATCCAGAGCGGCTGCGCCACCCGGAAGGATGCTCGGAGCGGTCCGGTNCTCCCTCCCCGGACTCCTCAGCTCCAGGGATCCCGGCGGAAGATGCCGGGTTTTGTCTTTTTTTTTTTCTAAATTTCAAATGATTGAAGCCTGGACTGCAGTCGCTTAAAGTGAACAAAAATACAGTTCCTTTTGGGGAGGAAAGCTTTAAATAGTGTTGGGCTCCTAGTCAGGGATAAGCACGCTGTCTTCCCGCGAGTCCACAGCTTCTGCCCCGCAGCTACCGCACAGCCAGTACCAGGGCCTTGAAATTGTTAAAGGCTTTCATTTGTGTGTGGGCTTTTAGAGTTAGATTTTTATTGGGGGCCTTTAACTACTTATTCTCTTAATTCATTTCTCAAAAATACTTCTTTAGATCGTTAAAACATTTTACCTAAAATGATCTGAGGACCTTGTACGATATGTTGCACTTTTTTTTCCAAAGCAGATTAGACAAAAAGATAATATATCTATCTACATGTGTATTTTATATATTGTATTTTTATGCATGTCTATATAATTTAAATAAATTCACTAACATTTTCTTGGTAGCATAATCAAAAAGCATTAGATTAATTTTAAGACTTTTTAGAAGTGTTTCTTCTATTAGTAAATATGTGCTAAATGATTTCTTTTCTCCAATACTAGTTTAGAAATTCAGTGACCAAAAGGACCCTCAGTGTTTATTAAGTTTGTATCTTTGACGACTTTTTAAAGAAAATTGCTAAAGATCCAGAAATACCATACTTAGCTTGCAAAAATTATTATTCTCATCATTGTATGAAACCTCTGCAATGCTTACCATCTCTAATAGCTTCCAGAATCGTTAAAAAATTCAGTAGTCTCATTGGTGTTTGTATATGACAATAATATGGTAAATAAAGTACTGTGTAATAATAAGGTACCTTGCAAAATAGCGAATAGGATACTGTGTGCAATTTGACTTTATGCAAAATGTAAAGTTGTAGTTTATCATGAGTCTGACCTAGAACACTTTTATTATTAAGAGAGGCTAGTCCACTGTACACCTTTTATGCTTCATGATGTCCAGGACTCACAAAAGGCTTTTGGTTCATGACAACCATTGATTGCATTGCTGCCTAGTAATTGGCTTTATTAGAGCTCTTCCTTCGAGCAATAATACTAGTTGGTTATAATCATTCCAACTCAAAAACATAAATCACTTAATATATATATTATCTTGCATTGTTTATTTAAAAGTGTAAGATAACCTCATGGGTCTTATTTTTATAGCTATGAAAATGCATGTAGAATAATCATGAGCCAAATCACTGATCACATGAATAGCATTTCTTGCTTCAATTCCTCACTGTTATGAGTATTCTGTGCCCAAATTTCCCCCAAACAGAAGTAATCCTGTTTGGTTTTACCTTATGAGAAAACAAAAAGGAGATAGATTTAGTATGCATGCAAGTGTGTGTAGTACAGCCTATGCATTGCTCATGTCTTGCTAAGTATCTCTTTGGTGTTTATTAGCTAAAATATAAAATAATACAGTTTTCTACTTCATATTGTGTCTTTTTCTTTTCTTCTTCTTTTTTAACATTTATTTATTTTTGAGACAGAGCACAAGCAGGGGAGAGGCAGAGAGAGAGGGGGACAATGAATCCGAAGCAGGCTCCAGGCTCTGAGCTGTCAGCACAGAGCCCGACGCGGGGCTCGAACCCACAAGTGGTGAGATCATGACCTGAGCCGAAGTCAGACACTTAACCGACTGAGCCACCCAGGCGCCCCATCATATTGTATCTTTAAAAAAAAAAATGTGTTCTTATCCTGACCTTTTTTAGGATGTCCTGATCAGTGCTTTCCTTAACTTTTGAATACTTTTAATTATTACAACCAAATAGGTTGCTACAGAAGTTTACAACATGGATCTTTAGGCCTACTGCCGAAATAATTCGTCTCAGACTTATACGGTGATCTCTGATCTTTCAGTGGAAAGTATCCATTTTGGTTTATAGAACACATATGAATTATCAACCAGTGTGTGTGATGGTGTGTAGTTCACAGGCCCTCAGTCCACAAAAACCAGACCCCAGCCTAGAGCTGCGTGTGCCATCAAAGGTATGGTCCCCGGCTGTTTGGGGTCCAGCCTGGTCATCTGAGGTTTAGCAGCAGGTGAGGAAGGAGCACGCACAAGGCTTCGAAGAGCGATGCTTAACCTTTGCTAACATTTCCTTCTACCACCGTGATTCTCCCCAAGCTCCCTTTGCGCGGCTGATGCCTGAGCCTCTGGGACGCAGCCCAGCTGTTATCCGGTCTTAGCGGAGATAATCAGGACCTTTGCAGTGAGCCTCATGAACCCTGACGTTCCTTCTGTCCTTCAAACCTCGGTCCCCGTTCCCCTCCACCTGCCAGGAAGGGTCTGCGGAAACCTTCAGGCAATGTACGAAATTCACCACTGTCAACGGAATGTAGGTGATGCAGGTTACACACGTATGTGGTGTCGTCTGTATTCGCCTTGTCTCCCATTTAGTCTGAAGTCCCCGAACAGCTGTGGCATTTGGACGGCCTATACCTGTACCAGAGGGGGCAGCCGCACAAAGACTTTTGGTGTCGTTGATCACACCTGTGTGCCCACGGCCGCTGTAGGGGGCACGGACCTCGGGCTGGGGTGGGGGGGCGTCTCTGGACCCGGAGGCAAAAATGCTCTCAGACAGAAATGGCTGATGTCCGGGCTTTCCGAACCATCAAGCGTTTCTGCTCCACAGACACGGTGATCATTTATACTGAACAATGAGCTGTACCGGTGAATATTATATTTCTCTTTTCCTGATGACTCATTATCCTGGAACAATGAGGAGATGGGTAGAATATAAGTGTATTAAAAGCATAATTGCTTTTCTATTCACACTGAAGCGTGCCATGTACACACGGGGGAAATGCCTAATGAATAGGAGACTCCGTGTGCCTCCTCACTCTGTGCCCCAGCTTGCCATAAACGCGTATTTAAAGCCCTAATTGCTTTTAATTCCACCAGGCAGCTGATTAGTTCCTTTGGCCACAGCACCTGCTTTCCTCTACGCCCTGCACACCTTTCCATCAGCCGTGCTGCTCCCAGGTGTCATGCCTCACGCACGTGTAACGTGTGACATCTTCGTCAACACAGACATTCGTATGAATTATTTGCAAACACTGACGAAAATAGCTTAATCTTGGCAAAGATTAATGGACATACGTACACGCTTACATACATACATATAGTCCTGTGTGTGTATCGTATGGACATGAAATTTATCAGATGCGTATATATATAATAATAGGTATTATGTAATATATAATGCCTGTAATATGTAATACTTAAAAATAGATATATACTAACACATGATACCTATATATAATAATATATGATACTTAAATCTACCATACATATGCATAGTCCAGCAGTGCTGAAGTTTAAATGAACACAGAGATGCCATCTAGGTAAGTCATCAAAGCCCATAAAATCAGAGTGAGCCCTTGCCCGCACTCACTGTAATAATCAGCGCTTGTAAAGCACCTGCTGCCTAACCCTTCCGAGCACATCGCTGGGCAGCAGGACCTTCCTGGGCTGCTGGTGTCAGTGACACAGGCAAGCCGGGAGCGGCAGGGACACCCGCCGAGGACACGAAGGTCACACCGATGTTACCGTCCTCCACGGAGAGCGCGCGTCTCTCCCAGCTGCATTCAAATACACGTCATGGGGTCTTTGAAAACAATAGCCCTCATTTGCAAAACTGTCAGTGCTGCTTCTCAGTCCCTGGGAACTCCCTGCCTCAGACCCACCTTCTCCCAGACGCCTACGCCCGCCGGGTCTGCCCGTCCCGTTGGCTGGCACAGGGCACGCCGTGCCCCTGGCGGCCTTCAGGGCTCTCACCGTGTTTGCCTCGTCACTTCGCAAGGTATTTGAGGGGAGCCGCTCTCCGGGCTTACGCCGCGGCCTCTGCCAGCACAGCAGCATCTCCGGGCTGCCCCGCGAGGCGCTGACACCAGGAGGGCTCTGCGCCCTGAGCTGCTCCCGCGGGCCGCATCTCACCCGGGCGTCTGTGGACGGCTCGGAGGGCGGACTGGACAGGGTTGATCCCTCCAGCCCTCGTCTGAGAGGAGAAGCCGGCGTGTGGAAGATAACACTTATACAGTGAGACATCGTCATATAATTACTGCATCTAATGTTTCCCAGAGTATAGTGTTCAAGTTCAAGAATCCCAGCCAGGGGCCCATAAAACAATTCTTGCGTTTTATGCTTTTCTGCTTATGCTGTTTTATTTCACTCTTTTGGAAAAAAATGTAAAAATAATTTACTGGAGTAATAATTAGCGCTTATAAAGCACTTGGTAACCTATGACGATGGGCACATTTCCACTTAAACATGATGGTAGTCCTCTGAGCATTTTAGTACCGGGGGAAACTGAGGGAAGGGCCTTGAGGGCAAGAAGTATATTCTAGTGAAATATGTAAACCTCGTTAAACGCAACGTAGCTGTGGGGATGGGGGCAGCCCCATGGGAAAGGGCGGGGCCGCTGTCTGATTTCAAGGGGCCAGTGGATTCGAGGCGAGGGGGGCTCTCGTCCGCATCTCTCCAGGCAGCACGGCAAGATCACGATGTGAGAACATGAATTGTCACTGTGTCTCCGATCTGTGACGCTGGCCATGTTGGGGTGACGGAGACCCTGACGGATGCTCATGAACGTGGCTCCAGGCCCTCCCCAACGCCCCGCGCTGTGTCTTCTGACCCGGTTCTGGAACCTTCCCCATGAGGGAGCTGCTATGGACTCCTCACTGTGCGGATGAGGAAGTTCACACAGAGCAGAATCAAGGAGGTCATCACAGGTCACACAGCCGGAAAGTGGTGGATGGGGGGGGGCAGGATTGCAGATTCACCGTGGCTGCAAGGAGACTGTGCAGAGATAGCGCTTAACTGAGGAGGAAGGACCCTGGGAGCCACATCTTTACTGTCCATTGGTGGCATTTGGAGCGCGGACCTCCCTGAGGGGACGTCATGGAAGCTCAGATGGGCGTGTCCACTCCAAGGAGCAAGGAGGCTGTCGTCTTCTGTCTGAGCATCATGACTTGTCTACTTTCCCCTTTCGTGGGGCGATCCCCACCGAGGGGTCCCTCAGCCTCCGCATGGTGGGTGCTGGGGGCTCGCCCAAGCCCTCACCTCCACGATGGCTTGGCCTCGCCTTGGTGCACGCTTGGCTCCTCTGTCCCCCGGCTAGTGCTGTGGACTCCTCTGGTCTCTAGTCACTTTGGTCACCGCTTCAGCCCTTGGCAGACCCCCCCCCCCCGCCCCGTGCCTGTGCTCCAGCATCTGTCACAGGAGGTGGAGCTGCCCCGCTGGGCCCTCCGGGAGCCACCAGGGATGCCGGGAGCTGAGGTCCCACAGACTCTCCCCTGGAAATGAAAGCTGGCCTGTAGGAAAAGTTGTGTTTCAGCAAACTGATGAGCTCGTTACATACGTCGCATGTGCCCGTGTGCACATACAAGCGCGGCCAAGCAGTAGGACAGCTTTTAATCAGCACTTTCTCCCCCAAGCATCCGACCCTAGGGTGTTGGTCTGGGTGCTGTGAAGCCTCCCGGCCGTCGAGCTCACGCACACGTGAGGCCACACAGACTGTGTATCTGCTAAAATCCAGCTTCTCTCTGATGTATGGTACGATTTTCCTATGGATACTTTTGGCGACTCTACCCTTAGCTTATTTCTGGTTCCAAATCCCCCATGTGGACCCCGATGGAAAACTTTTCTTGTACGTTTCATTCTGGTTCCTGTTTTTCAAGTAAATCACACTCAGATCTATGGGCTGTGGGTTTCTGTGATTTATGTCTTCTCCTGCCTTCTTTAATGTCCACAGCAGACTCCCAGAATGCAGCAGACTCTTTTCTCCAGAGTCAGGTCCACCCTGGCCAGGGAGGTTAGACATTTATTGAGTCACATCCGCAGCCGTGGAAATCCTTCCAGAGGCCGCCGGCACCTTCAGTGAGGCTGTGGTGCGGAAGGCTCCTGGGTCCCCATGGCCTCAAATGACGCCGGATCCGGAAAGTTGTCAACCTTGTGCTGTGGCAGTTTAGGCTTTTATATTACGTGGTACAATTGCATCTCACTGGAGACAATTACCCCCTTGGCATGTCTCCCTCGGATAAGCAACTGACCGCGAACTCTGCTTCCCAAGACGGCCCACTGCCAGTGGGAGCGGCGGGGGTGAGGGCTCTGGGCACCAGACACCCACTTCCTGCTCTCTGCCCCTCCTGGCGGCAAAACTCTGCGATGAGAACACGGCCTTGTACATATACTCACTAAATATTGTCAGAAATGCATGAGAGATGCATTCCATCTTATTTTGTATGCACAAAATAGCAACCATTTAACTGTTAACTCTGTTTTAATAGTGCCTTGAGATGAATTTAAGAAAAATACACTTCAAATGTAACATCACTGTCATACATAACGGATAATGATGGCGCTTCCTTGTGAGGAGGTGTACTGGCAGTGTCAGGGCGAGCATGCACCGGAGGCTGGGCTTAGCCGGGACGTGTGCACACATCTATCTCCATACATATTTATGCACCTGCAAAATGCAGCGTGCTCTGGGGATGAGCACCAGCTCCCTCTGTTATAACACATTCATTTATTTAAAATAGAAAGAGAAGTTGCTAATGGCACACGAAGAAACTTCACCTTTACCTTCTGCGTCATTTAGAAATCATCAAAGTTTTATTATATTTTAATGTCGGATGAGTTACTAACAGTATAGAAAATTTACTATGATATCCTGTAGGTATTTTACCTGCATAATAGTATGTGCTGGTGTAGTACGTACATGTTTTCATGTACAAATATAATATACAGATGTGGGATATTTAAACATAATGTGTAACATATGTGTATATGTAAATAACATAAATGTGTATGTAATGCAAATAATGTTTATATATTATGTAAATGATACATACATGTAAATAATGCTAATCTATATAAGTTTGTGTAGTGCAATATATGTCACTTAATTTACAATTTACTTTTGGCAAATAGCAAAAATAAATACAATATATGTAGTGGCAAATTTTTGATACAATCCTAAAATTAGAGATGTAAATAGTAATCAGAGCAAAACTACAGAGACGAGAAAATGACCAGGGGTTGGGAGGGGTTGAATGGTTGGACACAGAGGATTTCTAGGGTGGTGAACCTCCTGTGTGATGCCCTGATGATGGACACATGACGTCATACATTTGTCCAAACTCTCAAGAGCGCACGGTAGCACGAGTGACCCCCACGTGAACGGTGGGGCCTGGCCACCTGCTTGCGTCCCTGTAGACTCATCATCAGGGACAAACACCCCCCTCCGATGGGCGTGTTGATACGGGGGACTGCGCATGAATGGGGCCAGGGGGCTTGTGGGAATTGCCTGTACACGCCCTCAATTTTGCTGTGAACCTAAACTGCCTAAAAAACAAAACCCAGGGGCTCAGTCCATTAAGCGTCCAACCTTGGCTCGGGTCATGGTCTCGCTGTTCGAGAGTTCGAGCCCCACATCAAGCTCTGTGCCGACAGCTCAGAGCCTGGAGCTTGATTCAGATTCTGTGCCTCTCTCTCTGTCCGTCCCCCACTCTCTCTCTCTGTCTCTCTCTCAAAATAAATAAATAAACAAACATAGAAAGAAAGAGCGAGCAGAGCCTTACTCCAGGTGCCACTGGTGTGTGAGGATGTCCCGGAGGCTTCCAGGATTTCGGATTGTGCTTCCTCTATGAGAACGAGAGACATCTTCAGGGACCCTTGGTGAGGCTTATGCTTCATGGGCACCTATGACCCAGCCCACACGGTGGAGGTTCACACCAGCCATTTTACTCCTTGTAATGAGGCCGAATGACCCAGTACCCTGTAAAATGAAATTGGAATCTGCAGTGAGGCAGTACTTGTGCTATTAAAATGATTTTTCCCTTGTAATGGAGCACTGCCAGTCCAACCATTTGTGAATTGCAATTAAAATCTGAAGCCGGCAGCACTTTTGCAATTAAAACTGGCATTTTTTTAAAAAAAAAAATTCTGCACCAATCTAGATAATTAGATAGGAACTAAAATGCCTATTTATTACGCATATGGACATGTATGCGTAATTTATTATTCAAGATATTCTCCTTTTAACGAGGAATGTGCTAAATTCTATGGGAAAACAAATTGTTTTCATATTCCATGTGAGTGAACCTACTTCAGAGCATCGATATGACATGTTTGCTCACTAGTGATTTTTTCCTGTAGTTTTGCAAGCTTCTCTCTGACTCTTCGTTTTATCAGTGAATTAGGACTGTGCAGACCTTCGCATGCATATAAAAAATGACCAGCATCTCTAGTGGTGCACTGGTCACGTGGGAGTTTTGATCTGCTAAGTGAACCGCACTTTTTCAATCGGTTTGTGGTACAGTTACAATTCCATTCTGCCTGTGACAACTTTCAAGAAACACGGGAACAGTCCTCATTACCTAAAGATGTTTGGAAGTATAGCTCTCAGAATGTGTTCCCGGGAAGTCAATGGCATGGCAAACAAACAGTAGGAATACTCAAGGTGAGGGTCCCCCCCCCCCCGGTGGGGCCGGGTCTCCAGTCTACAAGAAGCCTTGTGGAACGAGCAGCTGTCGGCAATTGTCCCTAGACGGTGAATGAATTGTGGGGTTCAGTTTCCTGATTGATCTATTTAGGGGAATTCAAAAAATTCAGATTGAGGTGATACCTCAAATTCACCCGCCCACGGTTGCATACATGGTCTGTGTGTTCAATATTTGTGTAAAGTTTCTGTAGAAATTGTACTTAATCTTGCATTTTTATGGTTGTTTCTTGTCACGTGACTCTCTTGCAGATACATTGCACTGTGATTTATGACTTTATGTCTAGTATTTGACAAAGAAATACAGAACCGGGACCGGAAACTAACCCAGGGTGAAACCACATCACTTGTTTTCGGCGACTGGAGGGGTGGCATCCATGAGAGGCACTGACCCGAACATTCTTGAGCCCTTAATGCTGTCTCAACACACGTGTCTTTGCACATTGTCTTCTAGAAGGAAGTCACTCGTCTTGGCCGTTCAGTCCCTGCTCCTCATTCCTGGTTACAACAGCTATTCCCATGCTCTGCTCCGGGCTGTGGTCACGGCTGCTGTCCAGCTGTGCTCCCAAGCCTCCAAGACCAGTCTCGGCCTCCCGAGAGAGCAGGTGGGTGTGCCTGAGTGACCAAGCCCCTCAGTACGCTACCCTAGCTGCTTTGTACATTCTCCAGAAAAGGAAAATAATTAAAAATAGATGCTTCCAAATACCCCACGTCAAACTCCTTGGATTGCTGAGTGTGCAGGTGGATCTATCAGTGAGGGGGGGATTCCACACAGAAAGGTGGGGTAGGGAGGAGGTGGGCGAGAAGGCAAATGGAGCCAACGGGGTTACCCCGGAGAAAGCAAACCCAGGTCCACGGGCGGCGGGACCATCTGCAGCCAATGACTCTGGGGCCCGGACGAGGGCACTGGCTGCAGAGACGTTTCAGAGCCGAGGACACCCTCGTCGGCTCCCTGGCCTGTTAGCAGCTGCACAATGCGCACCTCTGCCGTGCTTCCCTCTGGGTGCAGGTGCAGGAGTGGGTGCGGGTGCAGGTGCAGATGCAGGTGCAGATGCGGGTGCAGGTGCAGGTACAGGTGCCGGGTGCAGGTGGGGGTGCAGGCGGAGGTGTGGGTGCGGGTGCAGGTGCAGGTACAGGTGTGGGTGCAGGTGCGGGTGCAGGTGGAGGTGTGGGTGCAGGTGCAGGTGCAGGTGCAGGTGCAGGTGCGGGTGCAGGTGCAAGTACAGGTGCAGGTGCGGGTGCAGGTGCAGGTACAGGTGCGGGTGCAGGTGGAGGTGTGGGTGCAGGTGCAGGTGCAGGTGCCGGTGCAGGTGCGGGTGCAGGTGCAGGTACAGGTGCAGGTGCAGGTGCAGGTGGAGGTGTGTGTATGAGTGTGGGTGCGGGTGCAGGTGGAGGTGTGGGTGCAGGTGCAGGTGCCGGTGCAGGTGCAGGTGCCGGTGCAGGTGCGGGTGCAGGTGCAGGTGAAGGTGCGGGTACGGGTACAGGTGCAGGTGCTGGTGCGGGTGCGATGCAGGTGTCCCAGCCCCCTCGGGTCAGAGGCACAGAGCACCCCCGCCCACCCAGCTCCGCAACCGTGTGCACAGTGCTGTACTCACTCAAGCCTACTTATCTTATCTTGCTCTGAATTTACAGAATTAGAAATACAAGGCATAATGGCAAGAACACTAATCCGCTGATTTACTAAATCTGCACATTAACATTGAAATAAGGAGTTTGGCTCCCACTCCCCATTCCATCGTCTCTGCCTGTGTTGCTACAGACACGGCTCCAACTTCTGTTTTTATGCAGACGGAACCCACTACCGTCGAATGCACCCTTGAATGTGTACGATTCACCATTTTCAGTGTCTTCCCACAGCTGTGTGACCACCACAGGTTAATTTCAAAATATTTCACCACCCCCAAAATAAACGTGTCCCCCTTAGCAGCCCTCCCTGCGCCCCTCCTAGCAGGTTCTCTGTATCTGTGGACTTGCCTACTGGGGATGCCTCACACCTATGAGCCCTGAACGACTTTCATGTCATTTCTGATGTGGCTCTAGTTTCCCTGGCACATCTTTGATTTTCCACATGATTGTTTCCTTTTCCACATGTTCACCTTCCTTTACCAATGCAGCCAATGTTGTGGCTACTTTTTCTTGCCAGTTTAGGGTTTCTCCAGGGCTGTTGCCACAAGGAGTTCCTTACACCAGCCTGCTGGGTGCTCCCCGCCCCAAACTGTCTTATCTGTTTGTGCCATGTCCTACTGAAATGTGGGTCTCGCTCGCTCTGAAGAGCTGAGTAGCAGCACAGCCTGGGTGTGGGCAGAGGTGCGGAGCCTGGTCTGCTGGACTCCAGGTCCCTCGTCCAGGCTGACCTGGGGTCTCTGCACAAAACCCTCGACTAGTTAAGGTCTGCCCCCCTCCTTGTAAGAAGAGGCTACTTGCCCATAAATAAATGTCCATCCCAGCATTGTGTTTGTAAATATATAAAATCTGGGGATGGATGGAATATGAAGTAGAAAGGAAGGAGCATTTCTTCTCCTCTCAGAGTGAAACATTAAAATTTGAAGTGTAAGCCAAACAACATTGTTTTGGGGTGTTCTGTGTGCAAGTAATTAACGATATCTATTTAAAACAGAGGGTTTTTTTTTTCCTCCTGCCTTCTCTTAAGGAAAATAAAAGAAATGGTAAAGGAAGAAGATGACGAATGTACATAGGCTGACATCTCAGAGACTCAGCCCTTTCTGCGACATGGACGTCAGTACATTGCAGATGTACTGTGCTCATCAAATTTCTATCAATACTCATTTACTAATATCAATAATTATCTGTTTCCCAGCGGATCCGTGTCCCAGGCGGGGGCCGTGGGCTCCTCACAGCCCCCTGAGCTCTTCAGCGTAGGGTCAATAAAACTGACTACTACTCCCAAGCCATTGACAGTTATTAAAAATGACCTTGATGTAATGTCATGCCTATCAAAACAAAGGCGGTGTGCTAAGGATTAGGAGAGCCTGGTGAAGGAGCACGGGCGGCCCGGAGCTGGTGGGCAGGGCCGACTCGGCCTCTCAGACGATTATTGGTTTTCTTCCTTCTTTCCCAGACGAGCGTCTGCTCCTGGGCTAAGCACCTGCTCTCCAGCGGGCTTGACCGGGGCTGCTTGGAGCCCTCGTGTGTTTTGCAAAGAGCTGTCATAGTGCATCATCCCAGTAGTTAATGTGCTGGGAAGTCTCCTGAGCAGCTGAGGACCCCTGAGCGCATGCAAAATGGCCGGTCAATATGGGCTCGGGTCAATGGCGTTGTCCTGATTTTCTACCACTTGTAAGTGCAGAGACCAGGCTCAGTTTTAAAGGCTGCTTCCCCCTCTAGCTGCAAACCTGGATTTTGTGGCGATCTCAACAGATGGTCCTTGTTTGCACACCAGTAACTGTGGAGTGTGAGTATTTAGCAGCAAAATAGTTTGTTAATAATTGTACCTAACACGGAACACCTCCTGGGCTGTCTGTATACACAAACACAGTGGTGTGGAAGCAAATGGGTAACAGCGCCTAAAACAAATCAGCTTTTCAGAACACTGCCTTCAGATGGCCTAGACTTCTTTCTGTCGAGTGACCAATTCTTGCGTGGATTCTAAAAATTCCTTACGTGCTTCTTACCTCTGGCTGCAGGGACCCCATCGCCTCGACAGCTTGTTCACAGAGCAGGGACAAGCCTCTAGACCATGAAGCTTTCGATTTCAAAGGAAACATATTCTTTCTAAAATAAAATTATTGCACCTCTTCAGCTAAATCCTGAGCTAGTTACGGTCATTCTGTCCTTCGCAATGGGCATCCCCTTAGGTAATTGCCAAGACCCTGTGAGGAATTTTCCTTAATTTTATCAAATAATAACTTGTGTGGCAATATATTTTTTTCAGTTGATAACAAAAATAGTCCTGAGAAAATTGAGAACAGCTTCTTACTGATGAGGTTTTTAATTGCTTGAGACTAAAAGGCTAAATAAACACAAAATAAACTCTATGCTAGAAAGGCACACCTGACAGTAACATCAACTAAGTCTAAATATCAAAGGCTTGTTTTCTTTCTCTTTTTCTTTTGACAAGTGTCTGTCTTTATAAAACTTAAAATTTCTTGATTTTTTAAATGCCGGGTGGGGGTGACAAATCCCAACAGATTACTCCATATGCGTATTTCTCTTACCTCTGTGGTCACATCACATACTTAAGAAGCATCTAGTAAGTAGGCTTGTGGATGTTTACATGAATGGAACAAAATACAGAAGTACACGAGACTAAAGAATGGCGATGTGGCCCTGCCACTGAGGTTACCTATCTATCTATGTACCATCTCGCGATCTCTCCATTCATCTTTCCATCCATCTACTATTCACCTATCATCTCTCTAGCTATTTCTCTGTCTATTACCTATCACCGATCTATCTTCCATCTCTCTTTTTCCCTCTATCATCTATCTATCTATCTTAGCTAGCTATCTTCTAACATTCATCTTCTATCTTCTATCATCTATTTATCTATTTATCTATCATCTGTCTATCTAATCTATCATCAACCTACCTATCTATCATATCTCTGTCATCTATCTAGCTATCTTTCTATCATCCATCTTCTATTTTCTATGTATCTATCTATCTATCTATCATCTATCTTATATCTATCTACCCATCTATCTATCATCTATACACCCATCTATCATCTATATGTCTTTCCATCTATCTATCCATCTATCTACCTGTCATCTATCAGTGGCTTACAAACTTTCACTTCTTCATGGCATGACACACATAGGCAATCATAAATCGGCTTACCAAATATTGCCCCGTCATGACCTATCAGAGTGAACTGAAGGTGTGGCCCCTGGGAAGTCTTCCAGGAGGTAGGTCCGAGGCCTGGCTGCTGGGGTCACTGGGTGCTGTGCCCACTTGCACTCGGCACTCAGCTGAGAACCCAGTGAGAGTACTATTTCTCTAGCACCTAAGCTAACTCATGCACTTCTCCAGTGGCTGGCCACAGACGCACCTCCATGACTTGCCTGGAGGTAGCTGCAAAGCCTCCACAGGACCATTCTGCACGAGTGATGATGCCAGCCAGGTGGGGTCATGAGCTCTGTCCTGAGGCTTGGCCACCATAAATTTGCTGTGTTGGTTAATTAATCATGTGTTCACCTATCCATTGCTATTCCACCCATAAAGAAATAAACAACAACAAAAAAATACATATAGTGGCTTAAACAATGTTGGTGATTTAGTATTTCTCATGATATCTAAAAATCCAACATCCAGGACTGACCGAGCTGGGAAGTCCTAGCTGAAGATGTCAGCAGATGGTGGCCAGAGCCGGGCAGACGTGGGCAGGTAGGTGGCCCTCTCTCCTTACGGAGCCTTGGACCTCTCAGGGTGGTCTTTCCACAGGGCCTGGTCTGGGTTTGCTCACAGTATGGAGGCCTCGGGGCCACAGGAGTTCCCAGCTCTGGGTTCTGGGGTCCGACTCCAGCAATCCAGAATCCCAGCATGGCCTCTTGTGACCTTGCTCATCCCCACCTTCTAGAAGTCATCTGACAGTGATATGACAATCCTTAAAAATTCTTACTTATCCTCCAAACTCTGAAGAGAAGCAAATGAAGTGGGGTATCTCTGAAATTGGAAAACAGAGTGTCAGCAGCATGCCTGAGTGAGGTCCTTAACTGTACCCCACCTACCGACACAATTCCACCTATCTGTGGACCGAAGTGGCCCCTCGGGAGCTGGGATCCAGCACCACACAGTGAGGGGGTGGGGGAGGCTTCCAGCTGACCTTCAGTTCCTCTGCACATAGACCACAGTCCTGCAGCAGACCCTGCCGTGGCCGGTGCATGGGCTTCCGCTTTCTTCGGATGTGGCCCAGGAGTCCCGGAGAGCACTGTCCCAGACGAGTCTGGTTCAGAGGAATGTTTGAACTTCACTTGCATCACCCTCCCCAGAGAGGGTGCCAATCAGCCATGATTTCTTCTGCAGGGAATGTGGGAGCCTGTATGTGAGCACCTGGCTTCCCCAGCCGGCCTGGAAAAGGCATCCAGAGGGCTGAGTCCTGAGCTGTATGACTGGAGGAGGGAGGAGGCTGGGAGGGGTTAGAGGGGTGAGGTGACCACTGACTGTATCACAGACTCCATCCAGAAGCCCAGCCGTGAGCAGATAGGGGTTTGCCTGCAGATCTGCCAGCTGGTCCACACATCTCACACATACATGCACACACATGCACACACACACACACACACCGTATCCCCACTGTCTCCATGGGCATGCTCCCCATGGCCATGAGGACGAGCTTGGCCAGCACCTAGTGAGATCTGTCAAAGCCCAGCCAGGATCCGTGGGCCAGGGAGGCACCACAGACTTGGCTTTGCTCCATCCATAGGACAACAGAGGCCCAGATTCATGCAGGATGGAAAGAAAGTCCTCAAGCAAGAATTCTGCCATGACAGGAACTAAGGGGCATGGAAAGGTGGATCCACAGAAGGTCCAAGAAAGCCTCAGGACCCCCAGTGGAGCTGACAGGGGACTTTTCTCTCCCTAAGTCTGTTAGTAAAGTCTGGAAGAGGGCACTGGTATTGTAGGAATTTCAAAAACCAGGGAAAAATCAAAGAAACGTGACACGACCAAAAGATCATGAAGTCTTCTAGTAATGGATCCCAAAGACACAGAGCTCTGCAATTTTCTCCATAAAGAATTCAGAATGGTAGTTGTAAGGAGGCTCTGTGAGCTGCAAGAAAACACAGACACAATTCAAGGAAGTTGGAAAACAATATACAAAAACACAAGTTTAACAAAGAGATAGAAATCATAAAAAAGAACCACATAGACATTCTGGAGCTGAACAACGCAGTGAATGAAATGAAAGCAGCAACAGAGAACTCCGACAGCAGGGCAGGTCAAGCAGGGGAAAGAAGCGTGAGAGAGAAGACGGAGGTTTGGGGATGATCCTGTCTGTTGGAGGAGAGCAAGAACAGAGAAGTGAAAGAGCGTGAGGAAAGTCACATGAGCCAAACGCCACCATGAAAGTAATAGAATTGGTGGAATCCCAGAGGAGAAAGAAGGGGGCAGGAAGTACATTTAAAGGAATAATGGCTGAGAACTTCCCAAATTTGGGGAGAGGCTTGGACATCCAGGTTCATGAAGGCCATAGGTCATGGATGGAACTGAAACTACAATTCTCACTCGGTAGCACAGAGAAGAGAAAAACAAATACAAACTAAAACCTGCACTCAGAAATAATGGGGAAGTTAATTGTCAAAGTGTCATCCATACTGCCTTGAAGCAAACAGAATGCCCAGACAGAATGCTTTATGCCTGAGCAAGACGACAAGGAACATTGTGACAGCAATATAAAAATGTGTGTGCATTTAAAAAAAAAAAGTCAGGAGAGCAATAGTGGCAAAGTGTTTGCTTCAGAGGAAACTACAAGAAATGGAACAGAATATAAGATCTTAAGATCGTGTATTAGAATGTGTATCTGACAATCAATAGAATAAGGACTAAAATACACGATGATAAAACAAGATAAAGATATAAAAAGGAATATTTTAGGTCTAAAACATTAGTGAATACCAAGGCAATACAATTACAGACCCAATAAAAATGTTAGCAACAGAAACAGAAAAAAACATAATCAAAACTAGACAGTTTCAGTGAACAAAGATGAAGATAGTAAGCATTCAGTCCAACAGGAAATAGATTAAGAAACAAAGATCATCTAACAAAAGGGTAGTTGTTTCTGAAATAGAGACACCAAAATGTGATTTGAAAATATACTCAAAGGTATGAGAATTTCTCTGATATGAAGAGCTGCTTCTGCTGATCATGATATAGATCATTTCCCAAGAAATATGCCTCATTCACAAGATATACACCACACAAGCGTCTCTCATTATTCTACTCAACTTTAAGAATAAGAATATAATTTTCAGGGATCCAGACAGAAAAAAAAAACAATCAAATCAACTACAGAGGGAAAATAGTATATTGATCTCAGAATTCTCTGTCACCAAGAGAAAATGATGCAATGTCTACAAATTTTTGGAGAAATGATAATTTGACCTAGGAATATTATACTGAGTCATAATGTCATTCAAATATACAAGTCATAGGTATAAAAAAAACAGGGAAAGTGGATAGAACCCATCTCTGGGCATAAGGGGAACTATTTGTCAGTGAAATCGAATCACAGCTTTTAGAAATTGTGTTTGGCTGCAAATATGGAGATCTGATCAACAGTGGGATTAACGAAATAGAAGGCCAGAGGCCGGCAGACTAAGATGTGCACTGTGACGTGAAACTACATCCATCACCCCTGGACCCTTATGTTTCTCTGCTCTCTAATTTACGCCTACTATTACAGACTTAGTGTTACCTTGGGATCAAATGGTGGCTACTGGGGCACCAGCCATCAGGTCTACTTCCCAGGAAGGAGAATGAAAGGTCAAGGGGCAAAAGCTATGCAATTCAACACTCTCCTCTGAGGTCATTTCATAGAAGCTGCGGAAGGGAAAAGAAAGGAGGAGAAAAGGAAGACAACTCTTTCCACTCGCTGACAGCTGTTCACGACGATGGTCTGTTCGGACCCAGTCCCCCACACACCATCTCTGGCTCTCTGCACCTGTCAGCAGAGTGGGACTCTCCCCTTGCGACACTGTCTTAATTTGCCTTAAGGGACCCTCATGCCTACTTCTTCCCAACCCGAGGCCCCTCCACCCATCCCTGTGCCCAGGGCCCTCTTCTCGTTTTGAAGCACCCAGTTTCTGTTCTCATTCCACTTGCCTCCTGACGGTATTGTGTTTTGTCAAATATCACCATGCACACCCCCACCTTGCACACCCCCACCCTGCACACCCTCACAGTGCACACCCCTCACCGTGCACCCCGCTACCATGCTAACTCCCACCATGTACACCCCCAACCAGGCACACCCCACACCATGCACACCCCTACCGTGCACACCCCCACTCTGCACACCCCTCAACATT
>NW_027527956.1:7358253-7448253 GCF_008692635.1 Crocuta crocuta
CACACCCCCACCCTCCACACCTCCCACAATGCACAGACCCCCACATTGCACCCCGCACATTGCACACCCCCCACCATGCAGACTCCTCCCTTCTTTCCCCCGGGGGGTGGAGGCTGACTTCTGGAGCCTCCATTGGCTTTCCTATAAAATGAAGAAGAAATTAGATTTTCTTTCCGTACATTACAAGGTGTCAGCTGGGCTGCCCTCCTCTCCCTGGGGCCCTCTGCGCTCTAACCCCAGCCCCTTTCCCCACCCTGGCACCTATGACTTCTCACTGCCGCCCTGGCTGCAGACTCCAGAGTGCCCCAGGCAGAGTTTCTTTGCCTCCTCGGCTGGGTCGCTCCTCCAGTGTTGGGGTCACTTTGGGTGCGTCTCCTCTGGAAGGAGATTAAATATGTAGCTGACGTCTCCACCCAGAGATTCCACTTGTAGGCTTCACTTCGGCGTATCTTCCCTGGCACACTTTCCTCACGCAACTTCATGCACCTTCGCTGCTTTGCTGGGTTATCAGTCTCTGCACCACCTGCTGTGGGAGCGGCTCCCTGTGTGCACCTGGGGGAGCGGGACCCCGCCCTGCACCTGCTGCTCCACCGGGATTCAAGGAGTCAGAACCAGGCGAGATGGCCAGACGCGGCCTGCGCTCTTTCGTTTGTGGGCTCCGTTTGGCCTTTTGGAATATGGTTTAAATTTATTATTTTCCTGTACCATGAAGTCAGTTTTCCTGCTCTTTCCTAAGTGCTCTGAATCCAAGAGAAAATGAAAAGCTAAGGATCTATACTCTAGATACATGGGGTCTCTTCTCTTAGTACCTTGGTATTTTGAAAGTAGCCTTGGTGAAAAAATAATTCTGGGGCACCTGGGTGGGAGGGCTCAGTCGGTTCAGCATCGGACTTCATCTCAAGTGGTGATCTCTCCATTCGTGGGTTCGAGCCCCGCGTCGGGCTCTGCGCTGACAGCTCAGCCTGGAGCTGCTTCGGATTCTGTCTCCCTGTCTCTCTGCCCCTCCCCCGCCTGGGCTCTGTCTCTCAAAAATAAACATTTAAAAAGTTTATAAAAAAGAAAGAAACATTAGTCTGTGTGGACATATTTACAGGATAGAAAGTTAACATTTTTTTTTTAAGTTTTAATCATTTGAACTTTATTTAGACTTATGTTTTATAGTCCAGCAAGCAGTCTATCTTGGTTCCTATTCCATGTACATTAGACAAGTTGTATTCTGCAATTTTCTATAATGTTCTAAAGGTACTAATTGGGTCAAGTTACTAGAGTCTTCTGTGTCCCTACTGATTTTTGTGGTCTACTTGCTCTATCATTTATTGTTGGAGGAGTGTTAAGTCTCCATCTGTAACTGTGGATTGTCTACTAGAAAGTTAACTTTTGATTGTAGCTACTCGGAGTGTCTGTGTGATGCAGACAATTCAGAGACCCAGCCGCCAGAGCCGCCGGTAATTGGACATTTGACAGATATTTTCTGTGTATTGTGGATGCTGCTGATTTTTAAGTTTCTGAGCTTCGTGGAGTCAGACGGAGCCCACAGTAAGTGATGACAGGCCCGGAATGGGTGGGGGGCGGCACAGAGACCCCCAGGCTCCAAGGAGCCACGGCCACGTCAGAACAGGCAGCACGCGGCCGAGAAATGCCCCCACTGCACTCACACCTGTCCCGGGACTGAAGGCGCCGAGCTCTGGGCCGTGGAGACCCTGGTCCCTACAGGCCCCGGGCCCTGCGCTCAGGCGCTGGGAGGTTTGTGCCCTCCCTGGACACCCTTCCTGGGCGCCCCCCCTCCCTGGGCGCCTGGAGACTGGGAGCCCTCCTGTGGGGGGAGCATTTGCCGCGAGGGGAAGGGAAGCAGCCACAGGAGGAGCTGGGACAGCGCTGAGGTTTGCAAATCTGTGACTGAGTGAGGGTCCCGGGGCTGCTGGTTCACAGGCTTGTCCCTGGTCTTCAAGGGGCCAACTCCGCGCCCTGGAATCTTCTCCTCTGCGGGAGAGGCCCACGCACCCACCCTGGGGCTGCTGCAAGATTAAGGGTGACCCAGGCTCAGCTCTCACATGGGGTGTGGCCATCCCTGGGGAAAACCCCAAGGGACTCAGTGGAAGGGGCAGGGACCCGGTGCGAGGGATAGGGTCGCGGTACGAGGGGCAGGGTCGCGGTGCGAGGGGCAGGGTCGCGGTGCGAGGGGCAGGGACGCGGTGCGAGGGGCAGGGACGCGGTGCGAGGGGCAGGGACGCGGTGCGAGGGGCAGGGACGCGGTGCGAGGGGCAGGGACGNNNGAGGGGGCGCAGGGCTGGGAGGAGAGGCCTCGGGCTGGGGGTAGCGGGAAGGCCACTGAGCCGAAGACAGATGCTCAACTGACCGAGCCACCCAGGCACCCCTGTTTTCAGATTTTATCTCCAGAATCCATTTTTACTGAAAGAAGCCTTGCTTCCTGCTCGTATGAAGTTCCTGTTCAATTGGTGACATGTTGGTCATTGGTCCCCAAAACCCAGGCTTTCGCTGAGTCGCGGGAATCTGTAATTTTAGGGATAGAAAAATAGCAGTAAGTGTGGTTATTATTGGCATACATTTAGCAAAAAACCTCTGGTTGAGGTCACCTGCTGAGAGAGAAATTAAATTTAAAATTCTGTTAATACAATTTTAAAAGGGAGCTATACCTTCTCACAGATTTCCTCTGTATAAGGCACCACAGAGGTGCTACTTTAACAAGTGTGTTTTACCTTTGGACAAGTAACTTTCTAAGAAGAGAAAGGTAGGGAATTGAGACGTTAAATGATAAGCTGGTTAGTGGTCGATTTGGGATTCAAACAGCAATTTCTGAGTTAAAACCCTCTTCCCACACGATATTCAGGACCAGGAAGTCACCACCTGTGTCTCGCTTCCTCGTGCAGCTGGCCGTCTCGATCTGCCGCCTCCTCCTGGACCAGGACACGACCCAGCTGCCCTTTCCCCGGAGCTTTATCTTTTGTCCGGCACCTGTTGATTCTGAATACGTAGCGTGAAACTAAGGGCGAGGCAGCAAAGAAAAAAACATAAATTTATGAGGGAAATAAATAGTGGAGAAAATCAAACAACAAAATAAGCAAGTAAACAGTATATTACGTGTTCTCAAAAATAAAAGCCCCATCAGGGCAAGGACAATTTTGACCTGTTCACACTAGATCTCCTCCCGAATATGAGGCTCAGTGCAGGCTGGCACTAAACACTGCTCGATGGAGGTCATTTCCATGAGTGAAAGACAATTAGGAAACATAAATTTGAATGCTTTTCAGAATACAAATACAATAACCCAGGGAATTTTATTTAGTATTTCTTTAGATACTGCCTTTATATGAAAGAATTATCTTCACGAAAGTGCATTCAGTGATCTCTTATATTACATTAGCAAATACATAATTACCATTTGGCAAAAGTTGCCTTGTCTTTTCTCCTTCATATAGATATGTGAATATATGTAGAATGTATTGAATGGATATGAATGTATGACTATTCATGAATATGGATGGACATATACACGTATACATGGCCGTATATCTAAGTGTCAGTTACATTACCGGAACTAGATGGCATATATTAACAATTCTAATCAGCTTGTCAAATGTTATCCATTAGGAAACTAGGGGAAGACACTTTTGGTGTAATAAGATATTCTTGTTTTCCAGGTTTGTGGCCTAAAAGCAAGGGTGTTGGGGTGAGACTGGGTTTCTCGATGATGGCCTATATGTCATGTCAGCCGTGGGGAGTGCGGTCACTAGGCTCATGCGTCATAATCTTTTTGTTTCCTGTTTTGCATCTATCCAATCCTTTCTGAATGGGTGTGTTGGATCTCAAGTGTGATTGATACTTTATCCACGTATGACTAATTTTCCAATACATCCCAAACGACGCGTCCCTCGTGGGTGAGCGGGAGCCCGTAGTGTGTACCTTGCACTCGGGACCATGGAGCCTCCTCCTCAGTCCTGCCTGCCGAGACGGCGCTTCGGCATAGCCGCTAATCACCTTCCTGTTCACACACACGGAATTTCATCCCCGTGAAAGCACCACGCGTCTCGGGAAGCACAGCCCGTCGTGGGAGCGGACCCAGGTCCGGCCGCGTGAGCGAGGATGGGAGCCCAGCCTGCCCTCGCCTCCTGGGACTGAAGCCGCGCAGCAGGGTTCACACGTGCGCTGCCCAACATGAGACACGCCGGACGTGCTCGCCGTGTGCGTCCCCGATGCCCACAAAGTATCGGAATGGAGCACAAGTGTTTTAATAAGACAGGATGTCAAACGTCTCAGTCTTTGTCATTTAATTACCTCCTTTGAGGGAAGTGGGCACGGGCTGTCCTGGACGCATACACGTCACAGTGGGCGCGTTTCGGGGACGCTCCATTGTTAGTGGAGAAGAGATTAGCCCTCTCTCCTCTGTTTGACCCTTAGGACATAACTGATCCAATGAATGCGCGCACACCGATAGCTGCCTATCTGATAAACACATCCCCTCATTCCAAACACCAATTTTGTTGTGGAAACGATGTGCCCATAGGGGTTTGTTTTGTATGTGAACTCAGGCCACGATACTCTCATAGCTGATGGGTTCAAGAAATCACATAAAGGGATTGAGTAGATTTTTTTAATGAGCCTTATTTTGTACTAGACTTAATTTGTTCTAACATTTAAGAGTACGATTATTTCATGGAGAGACAGAGAGAGAGAGAGAGAGAAGGAAAGAAGGAAGGAAGGAAGGAAGGAAGGAAGCAGGGAGGGGGAGGAGGGGAAAGAAAATTTTGAAAATGGATGTTTTAAACAGCAGAGTCTATGCAATAACACGTACATATATGAGCTGGAAGGCAAAGCAGAACAAGAATTTGTCCTAAAGGAAACAGGCTGACAAGGTGAGGGGATAATACGAGAGAAACTGGGAAGGGAAAAGACAGCTGGGGAACACACTAGGAAACAGACAATAGTAACACTCGAGGTGACGTCATGTACCTGTTACCATGTCACAGGTGTGGTTCCGGGTGCCATGAATACTCTTAACTCATTGAGTAAACCTTTGCTGTTTATAATATTTATAAAATGATAGTCCCCTAACATTAAAAATGATTGTTCCCATATCAAAGGTAAGGGGACTGAGGCAGCAGAAGGTCGAATCATGAAACCAAGTCATAACGACGTTCTGAGACCGTGAAACCAGGATTTGAATTCTAAGCCCCTGACTCCAGAGTGTGGACCCTCAACCCTTAAGTGACTCCAGGGTGTGGACTCTCCTTCCCTTTAGTTACTCAGTGGACTGATGACTGGAAAACTTTCTGAAATCTTTGAGCAATGAATTTTCTGAAGAGCCTCAGTTTGTCAATAAATTTAAAACTTCTAAAGAGGAAAGTTTATCAAGAATGTAAAGTAGAAATGATGGACGTCAGGAGTGGAAGTGGGGACGGAGAGGAAGAGTATGTGGTCCCTTTACAGCCCGGTTTACAAGGTGCGAGTTCAGGAGAGATTGTCTAAAGATTCAAGAGTCACATGAGTAGAAGGTCACGGGAGAGGAAGTGTCCCACAACTCATGTAGAATGTACCTTACGTGTTTGATGCAATGTACTTTGTCATATATCACATGATACATATATAATGTGTACCATTTCATATGTGATATATAATTATAAAGCTAACTCTTCATTTATCACAGTAAAAATACAACAGTCCACGCCTACATTAAGTATACAAGGAAGCGTAGGACAAGCATATTATTTAGCAGTGTGAAGGGGTCTGCCAGAGCCTCTCTCTGTCCCTCCCTTGCTTACACACCTCTGTCTCTCTCTCTCTCTCTCTAATATAAATTTTTTAAAATTTTAAAGAAAAAACCCAGTAGAATATTGTCAATTTCACATAGTCCTAGTTACTTTTATAACTTTCCAGGAGAGCTTTTCTAAAGAAGCAGGTTCCAGGGCCCCGGGGTCAGCAAAGCACAGCCCTAACAAGTGGCATCTGCCCCAGGGTGAGGGCGTGTCCTGCTGAGGAACAGGGGTTTAACGCCAGAAACAGAATTCTATGTAAAAAAAACTCTGCGGAACCACCTTCTCAAAGGATTGACTGCTGTTGAAACCACCTGTTTCTTGTAGTTCTCCTACGTTTTCCTCAAGAATTTATCAGTTAAAAAATGCAATTGTATTATTATATTTCTTGCCTATTTTTAATTCCTGAAGTTAAATATTTAATCAAAAGGTGATGGACACTTAGACATAAATTGCATATTTTATTCACTTATTTACTTATTTATTTATTTAATGTTTATTTCTTTATTTTGAGAGAAAGAGAGAGAGCAAGCAAGCAGAGGAGGGGGAGAGAGACAGAGAGACAGAGAGAAATTCCAAGCAGGCTCCAGGCTGTCAGCAGAGAACAGACGTGAGGCTCAATCCCAAGAACCACACGAGATCACGACCTGAGCCGAGATCAAAAGTTGGATGGTCCACCCACTGAGCCACCCAGGCGCCCCTAAATTCCGTATTTTAATATGAATGAAATAATTGACTTCATTCTCTGCAATGCCGTCCATGCAAAATGCACTCAATGTATTTTTACTCGTGTAAGTTCTATAGAATCTGTAATTAAATTACTCATCACAAAAAGCCTCTGGGTTTGATCCACCAGTTATTTGTATCCACATCTCTGTGGCTGCGTGAATCGTGGCAGTCACCTTGACTTAAATTTAGTTTACCGTTCTTAACACTTGGCGCTAAACTTAGCTATTATGTGTCTGCTATTCATATGGTAAAGTTTTTGTGCGTACCACTGCGGGATTGTTCACTTTTTTCTTCTTTTTAACAAACTTCCAAATATTGATTTCGCAACAAAGCCACTAATTTCTTGGGATGCTTAGCTTGGACCTTTGATGCTTCCTTGCGGATGAGGTTAGATCCTCGGTTTGGGATGAAATACAGGCTTGGCTCCTGCTGGCCTCTCCTGGGCTTACCTTTTCTTCATCGCATCATTCGTGCTCCAGCCTCGCATGGATTTAAACAGTAAGTGAGCATTTTGGCGTGTGTGTTTCTTGCTTTGGGAGGGCGCGGTGGCACTGGGTGAGTGCTAGGCAGAGTCCAGGTGCCAAGGTCCGGGCCATCAGGGCTCGCTGCTCACCGGCCTGCACACTTGGGCATCCCTGGACACTCCACCCCCAAATCTCTCCATTTCTCACCTGTGAAATGAGGGCTGTGCTCTTCTCACGTGTCAAGACATGAAGGTCCAGCAAACAGTAAGTAGACCCCCCTCCACCTTGAGTGCCTGAGCAAGACACCGACCGGAGGCCTCACCGCAGGCTGGGGACAGGCGCCTGCATTCCCGTGGAACACGGAGCTGCGCCGCCTCCTGCCCACGGCTCCAGGTGCCTCAGTGGCCTCCGGCACCTGCCCTGATTCCGAGGCCGCATCCACAAGTCCACAAGTCCCTGCCAACTGAAGCAGTCGTGTGTTTCAGAAGTGGGCGGGTTTTAGACCACACTTGCTGACGGCTGGAATTACTCCCACCCACCGCCAACCACCGGGCCTAACAGCCCACTGCACTGGGAGGTTATGGTACGGCCGCTTAACACACCAGCCAAAGCTGGGCTCCCTAACTACTTAATTTTAGCCCCAGGTTCTCATTGGCTGAGTTCTCTTTAAACCGTAATGACTGCATTGAGGAATGCAGACTAAATCCACAGTTCTTTGCACACACAGCGCTCGCGCGGCTCCCTTCCCAGCGTCCAGTGCTCAGAGAAGGCTTTCATCCTCTCTGGGTCACTGCTGGTTAGCGTGCGATCTTGAATACACGCGTACACATTCCTCAGTGCTCCCCTCAGATCCTTAGGCACCTGTACAAGTCTGCACAATGCCTCAGGACCTCCTGACACGCTGGAGTAGGTGTCTCCACCCAGGGATCTGGTGCTCGGCACACAAGCGTGCCCGGCCTCGGAAAGCAGACACGTGCGTCGAGCCTCACTGTACCCTCGCTTGAGCCTCGAGTCCTTTCCTTATTACTTCGACATTGGTTTCTACAGAGGAGTCGTTATTTCTGACACTTGCATCTTCACTACATCAGGCAGTTGAAACTGTAGAACAATGGAAGTATTGGCTGGTTTTCATGGATGTCAATTAAAAAAAGCAGTTGGTTTATACGTTGCAGCATTTTGCTATAGGGTGATTTCAGGTTTGTCGATGTGGTTGTGTTCCTCATCACGGCACCTTAAAATCACTTGGCTTTTAAAGAAAGAGCCTCTAAGAGTTTCTAGATTTTTTTTTTAATAACTGACATGATGAAACAGGGCTACTAACTTCTCAGTTGTGCAGATGGTTTATCAAAGTCAGCAGACAAAATTCATGCCGTTAAAACAGTTACGTGCATGAGAAGAATTAAAAAAGCGTGCTTGTTATACAAAAGTATATATTATACAAATTATATATTAGGAAGAATGCAACTGTTTTACGACACTTTCAGGAAAACGTGTGTAATCTGAAGTTGGGTTATGAATCTTGGTCTCACAAATTAAGTATCTTTCCCAACGACGGGACCGATAGAAACATCAGTTAGCAGAGGGCTGCCCTTAAGGGAAGGTTGGACCACAAACGGAACCTCACTGTGTAAGGCAGATAATCCGAACGGTGCACTCAAGTCATGTTGAATCGATGAGGGAATATAAAATTTCATATTTGAAACATACCTAACATATCTGCTTATTTGCCAAAAACCTATTATTTTAGGGATTCCCCCCCCCCATTTTTCTTTAGTACAACAAAAAGTAGGTTCCAAGGAAACGGCTTCTCGACTCAGATCCGATGTTTTGGAAATCACCTGCTTGTTGGAGCTTGACGGACCTGTGTGTGTGATGTTTAAAGGCATTTCCAACAGTCATCTTTTCAAATTAGAATAAAAGCACACCCTGAGAAGACTCCTTCGTCTTCATTAAGGTTCACTCCAGCCTCAGCAAAGAGCAAGTTGGCTCGGGTCCTTCCACAGCCACCACTGGAATCAGCACACATGTCACCCGCTTACCTGCTTTGCCCTGCCCCTCCCCCGGGACTAGCTGCTCCTTGTAGTGGCGGTGGCCTCCCTGGGGTGCCGGGGCCGCTGAGAAGCCAGAAACCAGGCCAGCCTCAATGGAGAGGCTTGGGCAGATGCGTGGGCTTCTGGCTGTGTGCCAGTTCACACGGCGTCTGTCCCAGGCGCGCACGGAAACACGATTTTGGAAAAATGTCCAGAGCTTTGCCTTCATTCCTTAATCCTCCCCACCTCCTTTTCCATCAGTTATAAAACTTCACATCATTTATTAATGAGCTCGATTTTTTCATAAACACTACACAGTATCAACTAATTTCAGTTTTTAAAGATGAGAATATTGATGACTTCACACTTTCCTCCCCATTTCTGGCTCTCATTCCGCCGCCCATACTAGAGAAGGATCGTAAGACACAACACGCGAGGACACGTGAAGCGTCTTATGCAGGCTTGTCCTCCACGTGCTGGCACACGTTACTGTCTCCAGCTTCATTTTAACCCAATAGTTCGGACATGGATAACTGCTTACGATTTTGTTTGCTCTCCTTCCTTTGTTCCAAGGATGCTTCTTCAAATTCGCTTTCCTTCTTTCTAAAATACTTTCAGGGATAATTTTAGTAAGGATCTATTGGTAAAAGCTCTCTGTATTCCGGGGGCCTGCGTGAAGGTCTAGTCTTGTGTACGGCGTGAGGCAGGGGCTCATACACGTTTCGTAGGGAGATGCCCAATTGTCCCGTATCATTTGTCTGAAACAATACACAGCTTGAAGGGGGTGTTTGGTTTTTTTTTTTTTTCATTGGTGATTGGGAAGATTATTGTTGCAGGTTAGGGATAGGACAAGCTGCGTGGAGATGTTTCCAGGGTGCTCATTCAGGAGTGCTCTGACGTTAATGTTCATCAGAGAAGGAAGGCAAGCAGGAGAGAGGAATGGGCTGGGCTGTGGTACGGGTCATCTGACATCCCAGCCGACCCCTCGAAGCTGGGGTAGTGTCACAGCTGTGCTGGACGCACGGCCGGGACAGCCTCCACATCAGCCTGGCTTCCGGAACTCACGGTCCCTGGAAAGGGGTCACAATTGAGGGGAGAGGGCCCACTTCGGCAGGAACCCTCCGGGGGAGGCTGACGCCAGCAGCACAGTCATGGGCTGGGACCCCAGGTCCTGGATGGCGGCTCTGGGGAGGGGGCGACACGGTCTCCCAACAGAGCCACTGCGATGTAATGGAAAGGAAATGTGAATTTATTTAAATGTACCTCGCTTGGTACCTTGTAGTTCCTGAGAGTTAGGATTTGTGCGCTCTGTCAGCTCTGGAAAAGGCTTATTCACCAGCTTTAGATAATGACTTTCATCCAATTCTCTCTATTCAGTCTTCCGGACATTAGAGTTCTATGAATCCTTTCCTTCTGTGTCTGAATCTCAAAATCAACACTTTCCTGTTCATTAAACCTGCTCACTTCATTTATTTATTTATTTATTTATTATTTATATTTAAATTCAAGTTAGTTAATACACAGTGTAATCTTGGCTTCAGGAGTAGAAGCCCGTGATTCATCGCTTACATACAACACCCAGTGCTCGTCCCAACAAGTGTCCTCCATAATGCCCATCCCCCACTCAGCCCACCCCTCCACCCGCCTCCCTCCAGCAGCCCTCAGTTTCTTCTCTGAATTTAAGAGACTCTTAGGGTTTGCCTCCCTCTCTGTTTTTCCCATTTTATTTTTCCTTCCCTTCCCCTATGTTCATCTGTTGTGTTTTCATATTCCGCATATGAGTGAAATCATATAATATTAGTTTTTCTCTGACTGGCTTCTTCCCTTAGCGGAAATGGAACCCCCAGTCCCATTCACATTGTTGCAAATAGCAAGATTTCATTCTTTTTGATCGCTGAGTAATATTCTAATATATACATATATGTACGCATATATATATATATATATTTCTAATATATATATAGAGAGAGAGACAGTCCATTTGGGCTCTCTATAATTTGGCTGTTGTTGATAGTACGGCTACAAACATTGAGCAAGAAGGTCAGCTTGGGGACCTCGGCCGTGCGGGGCCGCTTCCTCCTGACTGCGGGCCTGTGGAACCGCCCAGGTCTGCCGCCCCGTGGAGTCTGCGTGGCCCACGTAACCGCTACTCCAGCCGCTGCGGGTCTGTAACCGGCCCTGGGACACGTCCTCAGAATCCCGTCGTTCTGTATTCGCAGAGCACACTGGGCGCCTCTGCCCTTCGTCGCTCCGTCCGCCGCCTCCGCAGTCACCCTGCTCAGGTGTGCCCTCCTCCCCGCGTCCTGCTGACCGTGCGTCCCGCCCATCCGTCCCCCACGCGGCCTCGGCAGGTGCCCTCAGAAACAAGCTGGCTTCTTCACTTAACCCTTCCACGGCACAGCCATGCAATAAAATTAATCCAAATAAATTCAAATCAATACATAAGCAGATCTACAAGGCCTGGACCCTCCCGCCCACGCCCCCTTCTTCCTCCCGCAGACCGTGTGCGCCAGGCTCACTGGGATCGGCTCTGTTGACCAGGAAGGCCAGCGCCACATGCCTCTGGGACCTTGCACATGCTCTGCCTTCCGTGTGTACAATAACCGAGGTCCTACCCGGAGGAGAACGAATCTTACCCCATCGTGAGGTGTAAAACCCAAGGAGCTCGCTGTGGTGTTGCCAGAAGAAATGAGTTTTGACGGGGAGTCCCTACACGCTCGCCTCCTCCACAGGCAAAAGAATCAGGTCCATGGTTCCGAGACCCTCCCGCGCGGCAGCCTCCCCTCTGCACTGACCCCTCCCCAGGGCCTGACTCCGTACCCCTGCCCCTGTGCATCCTGGGCTCTCCCTGTGTGTGGGACCCAGTAACCAGGAGGGAAGAGTCTGCCGGAACAGTACCTCCGCTCCCCGTGGAAGATTCTCTCCCCCAGAGCCTGCAGCAGAGCGTGTGCTGGGACTTCCTTGTTTAAGCCAATTTTCTCTCCTGCTTTGACTGGACCTCTCGGAACTTAGCACAATGACACACACGCATTTACTTAAATAGTTACATGTAATTTCAGGCCTGAAATGTTCAGATAGAAAATATTTCATTTAAAAACAAAGGTATTTTTTTCCAAACAACCTAGTTTCATGGGATCCCCTGAGGGACCAGCCTGCGGGTACTGGGCCCCCCCCCCACTTACCCCCACCCCAAGGGTCCAGCCTGTAGGTACTGGGGTCCCCCCCACACTCACCCCCAGCCCAGGGTCCAGCCTGTGGGTACTGGGGTTCCCCCCACACTCACCCCCAGCCCAGGGTCCAGCCTGTGGGTACTGGGGTCCCCCCCACACTCACCCCTAGCCCAAAGGTCTAGCCTGCGGGTACTGGGACCCCCCCACACTCACCCCTAGCCCGAGGGTCCAGCCTTCGGGTACTGGGGTCCCCCCCCACTCACCCCCAGCCCTAGGGTCTAGCCTGCGGGTACTGGGGTCCCCCCCACACTCACCCCCATCCCAATGCCTGCTTTCACCACCTGGCTCCACTTTCCAAGGGTCCCCAGGCTGAGCTCGGGTGCCAAGGCCCCAGGGCAGCTCCTGCGGGCCTGTGGTGCCCCCGGGTCCGTGGCCTCCACCCCCAGCTCTCCAGCTGGCCTGGTTCTGGGATGGGGGTGCACTCAGTCCTGAAGACTCAGTTCAAGTCCTTCTCTTCATCCCCCCACCTGATGTTCTCCCCTCCCTGCATGGTCAGTGCAGACTTCACCCCTGGGAGGGAAGGGATGCTCCAAGACAGTGTCCCCTGCCCCTTGGGGTCACACCTGCCCCCCACAAGCTTCTCAGCCCCTTCTCCTTCTCCCCCGGCCCAGGCACCCGGTATTTGACTGTTCGATTGTTCAGGCTCCAGAGGAGCAAGAATCTGAAGCCAAGTAACTGCGTGGTTTTGTTCAGGTCCTAAAACACAACTATGTGCTCTGGGTCCGGGGGCCTGAGACTCCTTCGTGGGGACAAAGTGCATGTGCCCCAGGGTGCAGCGCAGGAGCCTTGCCCATCTGTCATTCTCTGTCACCTGCAGCCCCCAGACTCCGGATGAAGGGGAGCACGTTGAGCCTCACACTTTAAAAGTAGCAGATTCCATCCACCCATCGGGGTGCACTTCCTCTGACACCTTACGGTTTTGAAAATCCTCATCCTGAGATCATGTGGACACGCATCTGTATTTTCTTCAGGGAGGAGTAGTGTGAGTGTGTGTGTGTGTGTGTGTGTGTGTGTGTGTGTGTGTTGCGCATGGGGGAGGCAGAGTTAACATGCCAATCCCCTTGGAGCTGACTTTTCTGTGCGGTATGATGAAAGATCTATCTTGTTTGATTTGTTTTCCCTCAACACTATTAACTTCAGAACTAGTTTTGAATATTCTTTGGTGTATCTGTGTAAGAAAAACATCCCACCACAATAAACAAGGTGAAGACACACCAGTCATGTAATCTTCAGTGTTGTTTATCTGAACTCAATAAAAATTTATAATTTTCAGCCTGTACTCACAAGGCACAAAGGTAAAAACACTGAAATGCCTACTAGGTTTATCATGTAAACAGTGAAATGTCTACTATATCCTCAGAAAGTCTTAAGAAGTCATGGGCTTCCTATTTCTGTATCTATCCCTTACCACCCCCATTAGAAACAGTGGAAATGACCCCAGGAGACCAGGACTTAATTTCCCCACCCCTCGAGAACTATGTCCAGCCAGAGGACGGGCGCCGAAAGCTGAAGGTGTCATCCTGCAATTTGCAACTTCTTGGGGCCAAGCTACCTGGGGGTTTTCCGTTCTGTGTTCTGACACATTATGGTGTTTTAAGATATATGTCTGTTTTTAATCTGTCATTACTATGCTCACAGTATACTTGTTAAAATTATTGAACTTTTAAATATACTTTAACCTCTGCCAGTGTTCTTTGCATTGCTCACACGTCACAATGTGCTCTTAGGTATCCTCGGCTGTGACACAGGAGGGGAGATGGTTGTAGGGCGAGGGGAAGGTTCCGGCGCCTCCAGCTGCCTGAAAGCTTTTCTTGAGGGCAGACCTCACGTCTGTGCCGTGGGGGAGCGGGGGAGCATGGGGAGCACCCCGGGTCGCCTTCATGGTCACACATTTGTTTCCTCCCCCGGTCAGCAGAGTGCAATTCGGCATATTTTTAAAAATCTAGTTTCTCCGGCCTTGCAGTTAACGGAAATTCTGTCCCACATCCTGCAAACAGATGAGCTTCGGGTATTTGACGATGATGCAAAATGTCATTGCTTCCCGTGCCGTCATAGTGAGCGTGAAGTCACTGTGACTAAATCTAGGGCTGTTAGAAGCCATTTTAGACTAGAAAGCATTTCACTTTGGTATCAAAACGTACACTGGGCGTCATAATGCGTGACTTGCTTCCAAGTGACTTACGTAATATGAACACAATTTTATTTTGTAGACAGGGTGCCTATGCGGCAGGGTAACAGCATTTGAAAGAAGCATTTGCGCCCTAATTTCTTATACTCTACCCTGGGTTTAAGACTGTTCTTATTTATTTTTCTGAAACCTCAGGATGAAAACCTCCATTGGTATCACAACGAGATTTATAATAAAACAGAGCAGGTGTCACTTTTGACACGTTCAATTGCAGACAGGTCTCTCCTTCCCGGCGCCCAAACTTTAATCAGGATCCTTTGTTGTGCAATGAAAGACGGGCAAAGCCCACTATTTTGTAAGTATGTGCACATCCAGAGCCTTCATAATATTAGTTAAAATCAATGTGCTGCTTTTTTAATTATTGCTCATGGTACAAAGCAAGGAAGGGCTCATTTAGGAATGGATCGATATTGGAAAGGGATTGGTGGGTGGCAAGGCAGTACATCAGGCTGCTTGATGTAAAAATCATTGGGTCTGCGCTGCCGTGGTTTAGGGTTATCAGTCTGCTTAGCCTCCAGCTGGCTGGGGGGCAAGGGAATAGGTGAACCTTCCACGAACCAGCCCTTCTCGCCGGGTGCTCCTGAAGGAGCCACTACCTGGTGTCCAGCATCACACACATCTTTAGAAAAGAGACGATTAAGGGAACGTATGTCCGCCTGGTGTGTATCGATCACATGTAGTGAAGTTTGGGCTGTGGCAGGGAGCCATTTTCCTTATTCTTCTTCAGGCAGAGGAAGAATTTTTCCAAAGCCCCTGTATTTTCACAAACGGTCAGACAATAAACTGTTCTGGGTGCGACCTTAGGTGTGCAAATGGGAGTGCCGCTCTTTGGCACAAGCATGTGTAGGAGGAGAAAACAGAGGGAAGAGGGGCGGGGGGGGGTAGTTGTGACCCCAGGCAGTACCCCTACAGCCAGACCACATCGCCACCATCTGGAACATTCTACCTCGCACATTCATTCTGAAAGCATCCCGAGGGAAACAGAACACTGAGGACACTCGCAGGCTATAGCAGCTCCAATACTTCCTGTCCACACGGCAGCTTTTCCAAACCTGCCCACGTAACAAATGCAGATTTTCTAATGAGACCAGACACTGGGGCCATTGTCATTGCTTGGGCATTTCAGGTAAGGGGACAATGCCACATTTGTACCTGTTTTGATGATTATTGTTCCAAATTAGTGACATCTGCTTTAGGGAGTGATTTTATTAGTCCACTAGACTGCAGAAGGACGAGGAGCTGCTGTGACAAGTGGCGAGAGGACACCGAGTGTGACCTAGAAGCCTCTGTCAGGCTCACTTCGTGACGACAGAGCTGCATTCACGGTGACGGCCCCGTCCGTTAGGAGAGGATGCCCAGCCAGGCCCCGGAGCCGTGTCTGAAGGATGCTCACCTGGGTGGGCACCGGCCCTCCTCCCCAGTCCACACAGGCCGTGCTCGCCCATCGACGGAATTGATTTCTGGTCACCACTGACCCAGGCTTGATTGGCAAACCTCCTATTTTTTATGTTTTAATGATCGTGTGCTGTTTATTTAATTTATTTTTCCTTGACTAATCATCTGGCTGATCAAACAGTCTGATGGTGACTCCTGGCCAACATCAAGAGTAATTTTTTTTTAAATTACACAAACAATCACACACACGAACAATATTTGGAATGTCTAATCAAAGCACCAACATGTTATATTTTGCAATTTTACATTGAGCAGTGAGATACAAAGATGATATATATCAACCTTGGCAGAATATATCAATGAAAACATAAGGAAAAGAAAAAGTAAATAAAAACAAAGCACTGCAGTCAAACTACAGCAGAGATCCTACTTTAAGGGGCCCTAATATATAACATAAATTATAAAAGTTAAATGCACACATTAATTGAAACCTGGTTAATCAGTTTAAAAAGGATTCTTTGTCTTTCAAAATACTCAAGATGCATTCAAGTGTTGCGCTTCTCAAGTGCGTATGGTTATTTATGTTAAAAAAGGGTGTTTTGTCTTAGTCTCTGTCTCTGTCTCTCTCTCTCCATCTCCTTCTCTCTCTGTCTGCATCTGTCTCTGTTCCTCTCTCTCTTTCTAGTTTTCTCTCTCTTTTTTCTTTTTGTTGAAACATATCTGGTTTTATTTACCTATTTTAGCTTAGATGCCCCATTCTCTTTTCTTTTCCTGTATGTGATATTTCTCTTTCTTTTGACTCAGTGAAGAATGTACTAAGGGTGAGTTAACAACCTGTTTCAATGGCTTCTCAGCCCAAACCTGAAGTGGATCCACTCCCCATATAGGGATGAAACTTTGACCTATCTTTTTCTTAGAAATTTTTTGACAAATTCTAGATGACATATTGGGATCTGTTCCAAGCAAAGGTAAAATATGCAAGAGTCACCAAATTCTTATAAAAGCGTAACAGGAAAATATTTCTATTTGGTGGCGTTTACATGGTGGACAATAAAAAGAATAAAAGTGGGTGGTAGAAGTCATCACAGCCATGACAGGTTTTAAAATAAAACAACTCAACACAGTGAAAGAGGCATAATACTGCAAATGAGATGATATTCTTATTGCAACAAATTTAAAACCATTAAAAAATTAAGATCACTTGTACATCACATATTTGCAAAACTAATTACCTGTCATCCAGCATTTATTGAGTGTGACTAGCAATGATGCATGGTATTCCTTGCATTTGCAACAATATGCTGAACTGAGATAATGCAAAGATATTACTACTACAAACCTCCTAGATGTTAGTTAAAATTCCAGGTAAAATTATTTTAACTCCAATGCCGATCTTCCAGAAATAAAGGAGACTCCTCAGGTGCTAGCAAGAAGAAAGAACTGGAAGTCAAATCATCAGTATAGGAGCAGTGCTGGAACCCTTGAGGAGGAGAGTGGTGATGGTGGAGGTGGTGATGGTGGAGGTGGAGGTGGTGGAGGTGGTGTTGGTGGAGGTAGAGCTTGTGGTGGTGGTAGAGGTACGGGTGATGGTGTGGGTGGAGGTGGAGGTGGTGGTGGAGGTAGAGACGATGGCAGTGGTGATGGCAGAAGTGATTATCAAACAGGTTTCTTTGCCTATAGAGACACAGAGGTAGAGTCTGGCTGGCTTAGATCGGGAGTTGGCACGGAGGTGACTTTTTGCCAGAGTCCTCAAAAGTTTTAGTACAAGTGTTGACCAAAAAATATATAGGAAGTGATTCAGAAATCCAAAAGGAATTTTTCTGCCCCTTCCAGGCAATAGGTGAACATTAAACAAAACATATACTACTGAGACGTGGAATCCGTGGATTGGCGTTTCTCATAAACTGGGTATTTGCACTTATTCTATTCACTAAGTTGAGAAAATATCATGATAATTGAAACTTTCTGAGATACATTTGCACAACTCACACTGTAAACAACTAGTACACACACACACACACACACACACACACACACACACACACACCTTTAAACACAAAATTACAGCCAAAATTGAAAAACTCACTAAAGACAAATGAAGTGTAGCAAGACCCCAGCAGGTAAAACCAACAACATTAAAAACCCGCAAAGGAGTTTCTAAGTCATAGAATAAGAGAAATTAAAAATAACTGTTCAGAGAAGAGTTTACTCTCATCACTTTCATTCAACTTTTTTTGGAAGTTTTAGGCAAGAAAATAAATTAAAAAATCAGCCTATGAAAAGCATGAAGTACAACTTTGAAGTCTACTAGTAAGCAATGCGGATGGACAAGTGATTCTAGTGAGGTTACAGGATATAAGATCAATCTACAATAACTCACTGAAGTTCTACATACTAGCAAAGAACAACTGGAAAATGAAATAATAAGTATATTTTACAACAGTATCAATAATTAAGAAATTCTTGAGAATTTGACAAAAGATGCTTAATACTTATGCACTGAAAAAAGCTGCTGAGAGCGGTGTCCGGGTGGCCCACTCAGTTAAGCATCAGACTCTTAGATTTGGCCTCAGGTCATGATCTCATGGTTCTTGGGTTCAAGTCCCATATGGGTCTCCACACCATCAGTGCATAGCCTGCTTAGGATTCTCTCTCTTTCTTTCTCCTTCTCCCCCACTTCTGCTCATTCTCTCTCTCTCTCTCTTTCAATAAACTTAAAAAAAGTCGCTGAGAAAAATGATGTAAGATTTAAATAAATGGAGTTATGCAATGTTTACATATCAGAAGACTCACTACAGCTAAGATCTTGATTCTCCTCAGTCACTTTATAGATTGAGTACATTTCCAATCACATCCCAGCAAGCTTTTGTAGAAATTGATAAGCTGATTCTAAAATCCATACGGAAATGCATACCAAACCAACTTTTAAAGAGAAGGACGAAGTTGAAATGCCAGCCTTAACTGATTTCAAGTCTCACCTTAAAGCTATATTAATCAAGACAGTGTAACATTGCTGTCAACACAAATAATCAATAGAACAGGATACTTGTACCCATATAAAAAACTAACTATAAATGAATCATAGACCTAAAATCTAATATTCTAAAGCTTCTAGAAGAAAAAATAGGAGAAAACCTTGCACCTTGTGTTAGGCAAATACTTTATAGCTATTCTACCAAAAGTATGATTCATACAAAAAAAATTGATGATATTAGATTTCCTCAAAAATTTTTCTCCTTGAAAGATAATGCTAAGAAGCTGAAAAAAAAGAATAAGCCATAGGCTGGGAGTAAATATGTGCAAACAAATATCTGATAAAAATATATATAATAAATTCACATATAAATATATATGAAAACATTAAAAATTCTGTAAGCTTAATAATGGGAGCACAACCCCATTTTAAAAATGAGCAAAAGAGATGAACAAACACTTCCATAAAGAAGATAAACACAGGGGGCACCTGGGTGGCTCAGCCCTGAGTGTTCGACTTTGGCTCAGGTCATGATCTCGCAGTTCATGGGTTCAAGCCCTGCATCGGAATCTGTGTTTACTGTTGGGAGCCTGGAGCCTGCCTTGGATTCTGTGTCTCCCTCACTCTCTGCCCTTCCCCTGCTTGCCCCGTCTGTCTGTCTGTCTGTCTGTCTCTTTCTTTCTCAAAAATAAATAACATTTAAAAATTTTTGAAGAAGATAAACACAAGAGGAAGACAAATAAGCACATGAAAAGACGCTTCCTGTCACTAGCCATTATTTAAATGTAAACTGAATGACAAAGAAAACACCACTAGGCACCTGTTAGCACAGCCAAAATGGAAAGGCGGGGCACACCCGTGTGATTGCCACTCTCCAACACTGGTGATGGAAACAGAAAACGAAACGCCCACTTTGGAAAAAGGGTATTGCAGCTCCTTAGGAATGAAAGTGAACATGTATGATCTGATCCACCTTCTATTCCTAGATATTTTACTCAAGAGAAAATGAACGAGTTTCCCTTTCCACGGGCACAAATACTTGTACATAAACATTCATTCGTAGCAGCTTTATTTGTTGTAGCCCCAAACTTAAAATTACCCAGATGTCCATTAAAAGGCCCTAAATCTGCATAGCAGCTTACAGCAACAGTTGATACCTCAAGGTGGCCAAATCTCAAAATTGTGCTGGGTCAAAAGAAGACAAACATGCAGACTGCACACCCCTACCAGTTCCCTGACACCATTTTCACGAATAACTGTAAATGTAATGACTTAAAACAGCAAAAATTTATCTTTTTTTAAAAAAAGTTTATTTTTGAGAGGGATAGTGTCAATGGGGGAGGGGCAGAAAGAAGGGGACAGTGGGCTCTGTGGTGACCGCAGAGACCCCGATGTGGGGCTCAAACTCACCAACTGCAAGATCAGGGCTTGAGCCCATGTTGGATGCTTAACCAGCTGAGCCGCCCAGGCGCCCACAGTCTATAATCTTCCAGGCCTGAAGGTTAGAAGTCCACAGCGGCTCCTGGGACACAGTCAAGGCATTGCAGGACTGAGCTCTTCCGGAAGCCGTGGGAGGACCTGTTCCTGTCTCTTCCAGCTTCCGGAGGCAGAAGCGTTCCTTAGCTTCAGCCCTCACCACCTCTTCTCTGACCCCCATGGAGACCCTGCGAGGACACTGAGACCACCTTCATCATTCAGGGCACCTCCCGGTCTCAAGGTCCTCGACTTCATCACATCTACAGATCCCTGTTGCCATGCATGGGGTCACACGTCCTGGGGATTTCCTGGAGGTCCATTCTATCTACCACAAAACTATGATCCCATTTAAATAAAATTCTAAAAAAAGGAAAAGAATCTATAGTGACAGCAGACCTGTGGTTGTGTGGCTTTGGGCGCAGGCACAGTGGAGCCGTGGGAAGGGTGGAGAGGGGGACGTGTTGGGGTGACCACAGTGCTCAATGTCCAGGCAGCAGAGAGGCTGTCACACGTGCCAGGACGTAGGCATCAACCTGACAACATGCAGTGTGCTGTCTATCATCTCACAAAATGTACAAGAAGTGCATTCTGATAGGGGCACCTGGGTGGCTCAGTCGGTTGGGAGTCCGACTTCAGCTCAGGTCATGATCTCACGGTTCATGGGTTCGAGCCCCGCGTCGGGCTCTGTGCTGACAGCTAGCTCTGAGCCTGGAGTCTGTTTCAGATTCTGTATCTCCCCCTCTCTCTGACCCTCCCCTGCTCACGCTGTCTCTCTCTCTCAGAAATATATAAAACATTCAAAAATTTAAAAAAAAGAAGTGCATTCTGATAAAATTTACCAGAAAATTAGTTGATAGATTAATGAGTTTCCAGAGAAAGAAATAAGGTATAGAAAAGAAGCAGAGGTTCTAGGAATAAATAAACTCATTAAAACTGAAGAAAAATTCAATGGCGAGATTAAGTATCAAATTGGACAAATCTAAAAAGACAATAGAACTTCAAAGTATGGCCTGAAGAACTCTCCTTGTAGACAGAACATAGAGGAGAAAATACAGACAATATTACAAAGGGTTAAAAGATGTGAGTACAAGAAGGAAACAGCCCCGTTTCTGGCTGAAATGGGAGAGGAGAAAGAATGAGAACATGAAGATGAGGCCATATTTGGATACATAAAGGACGCAGCTCTGAGGTTCAGGAAGCAGGAGAAGCCTACAGAAAGATCGAGAAAGCGAATCCAGAGCATGACCTGTCATGACAAACTCCAGAAGCCTGAGATGTGCAGGGAACCCTTATGTGCTCAAGGAGGAGAGGGGACGTCAGCACAAGAGCGAGGAGGTTACTCCGGAGGGCAGCTTGGAGGGCAAGCGAGAAAAAACCAATCCAGGAGCCTGAATTTGTCCCTGGGCTCTGACAGTGGGACGCAGAGGGGACGCTGAACCTGGAAAGGGTATTGGGGGTTCACGGAGAAGCTGTGGCACAAACGCCAGTTAACAGTGTGAGCCAAGCCCAGGAGATGCCCACTGCACGAAACACAAGAGAAGCAGTGACCGCGTTTAAGATTATCCAAACAGCACAGGACTGAAGTGCTAAAAAAAAAAAAACAACGGATACAGTGAGAAAGGATTTTCTTTGGAGTTAGAATACGTGCTTAGTAGGGAAATAAAAATACCAACTGATTGTAGAATTTGCTAATCATGAATGCATGAAAATGCTATTTGTTACTTTTAAAGATTACAAACGTGATTAATTGGTTTTTTTTTTAATTTTTAATGTTTAGTTTTTGAGAGAGAGAGAGAGAGAGAGAAGGAGAGACAGAGCACAAGTAGGAGGGGGTAGAGAGAGAGGGAGACACAGAATCCGAAGCAGGCTCCAGGCTCCGAGCCATTAGTACAGAACTTGATGCGGGGCTCGAACCCACAAGCTGTGAGATCATGACCTGAGCCGAAGCTGGACACTTAACCGACTGAGCCACCCAAGCATTCGGGTTTCACTTTTTTTTTTTTAAGTTCGTCTATTGCTATTTGTGGGAGACATATCTAAAATGCGATGACCCCAGAGCGTTTGATGGAGGAGAGTGAGTGTCAGTGCCTGCTGGGACCACGCCACCAGCACAGAAGAGGCTTTCAGAAGACGTTGAGTTAGGCCGACAGGCTTGTGCAAAAGACTTAATAAGATCCATTCAGTCTGACCAGCTTTGGATCTAAAGCTCAGAGCTCAAAGTATAAATATCGAAAGTAGGCAGAATGCCATGAAGAAACTGATAAAAATGGCAATCGCACAATATACCAAACTTCTAGGATGCAGGTAAACAGTGACTATAAGAGAAATACAGACTTAGATGCAAATTTAGAATAAAAGAAAGAGCAACAATTAGCTAAGTAACCAAGTCAAGAAGTTCAAATGATGACAGAGTCACAACAGGGGAAGATAAAAGCATGAAATCATTGATCTAAGAACAGAAGACGATTCAATAGGACACAAAAAATGAAATTGTCAGGATCAGCCTAATCATAACCTGCTGGAAAAGTGACGAAGGGTCCACAAGTATTTCTATATTTGTGTTGTAAAGATAGTACCTGATAGATATTATTTGGACTACAAAGAGAGCAATAGTGGAGAGTTTTAAAGATTAAAAGAAAATATTACAATTCTATGCCATTGATTAGTTATATATTCATAAGCAAATTTATATAGTCTTTCTCTATAAAGATACTTATATGTTCCTTATATATAGGCTTTAATGCACATAAACTTTATATATAAATATATTTATATGTTATATATGGAACATTATATATATAAAGTATCATACAACATATTTATGTGGAATATCAATTTCATGTATCAATTGTACACATTTTAGGGGGAAAATGGACATTAATGAAACTGACTCAAGCAAAATCAGAATTCTTATTTTCTATGTTTAAAATGTTTTATACTTAAAATGTTTTAATCATTTTTAAAGGTTAAATTATTTTTTAAAAACGATCAGCATTTGCTGCAGGAATGATGCTCCGTTAAGTCATTGCGTTGATTTCTGAGATGAGTGTGGGGTATCTGGGCACCAGGGGACTCAAGGGGAGTCCCCAAAGATTCGTCGGTAAATGATGGGGGTTAGTAAGTCGAAGGGGGACGTGAGTCGATGGAAAGGATGGGGAGCCTCTGCGGGCCCACAGGCCGTTCTGTTCTGGGGCAGTGGTGACATCGGCAGCCAGTCTGAGAGACGACGGGACTGTGGTCCCTCCCAGACGGTTCCACGTGCTGAGGAATCCGCAGGCGTCCACGTGCGCCCAAGAGCCAACGGGGAGTTTTAAGAAACGCACATGAATGCCGCCAGATCCCCACGCCGCATCACGATCCACAGAGGATCTCACTGCTGCAACCACGCCAGCAGCCACACGTGTTGGTATCGCTGTGGACCAACAGGTGGGTGTCAAGTCCCGAAATAAACTGCCCGGCTCACTCACCGTTTCAGAGGCCGGATTCGGAAGCACTCGGTCTGCCCTCCAGAGCCTGTGTGCCTGGAAGGGAGACGCTCCCAGGCATCACAGCATCAAATAAGCCCCACGCGAACTGGCGGGCTTCGTGATGATCATTATTGTTTCATTCCAGTGCCTCACAAAACTCCCAGGGAGGTTTGTCACATCGCTGGTTTGCTGCTGTGGCAGAAAGGGGAACATGTGGGTCCCCAAAGAGAAAGCGGGCCTGCTCAGGGCCGACTGAGAGCTTTTGTGTCACTTTGATGTTACACTTGTATCGCACGCCGGGCACCGGAGCTTGCGCCCTGTCACCCCTGCCTGGGCCACACACGGACCGATGACATGTATTCAATTGTAAGGAGCAAATCCTGTTTTAAGCACTTTGAGAGGCTACGTCCTCATTACAATCGCATCCTGGGAAAAGAGAAAGAAACAGCTGAAGCTAGAACAGTGTGGGAAACAAGGCAAAAAGCACAGCACTGCATTGTAACCAAGGCGCACAATAACACTCTGTGAGGCCAATAGAAATAGAGGCTCGTAAATTAATACACAAGGAGGAGGAGGCGCGTGCCCCATGCAGAGGAATTCCACCTGGTGCGTGTCGATGGTGTGTCCAGAGCAGGTGCCCATTGAATCCCACTCTTCGGGCATGGGCTGTGTCCAGTGACTTTTCTCTAAGTAGCACAGCAGTAAAGCAAACAAATCTGTAATTTTCCAGTGGAGAAGCCGGACCTCAGCTGGGTGATGCCGATGGTCCTCAGGGCGGTGAGGCAGGTGGGGGGGGTGGGCTCTCATGTACTCAGGGTGGCACTTCCCTGAGGCGCCCTTCCTCCCAGATTCCATAAACCCTGACCCTGAGGAGAGCGACGAGAGGGCACACGTCCGACAGAGGGGCCCGCGCTGTACCTGCCCAGCGCTGCTCAAAACCGTCAAGGTCATCAGACATAGGGAACATCCCAGACACCGTCACAGCCAGGAGGAGCCCAAGGAGACGTGGGGGTTGCATGGAATGTGGGGTCCTGGATGGGATACTGGGTCAGAGAAAGGACTTTAGGTAAAAACTAAGGAAATCTGGGGGCGGGGGGGGGAGTATGGACTTTAGTTAATAACTGTGTATCAAGATTGGTTCGTTAATGTTAACAAACCTGCCATCCTAAGTGAGAGATTAGCATGGGGGACATGTGCACAGATACACAAAACGTCCACTATATTTGGAATTTCTCCTTAAATCTGAATCTGTTCCAAAGTGTGGAGTGTACCTCTCTAGGGTACATACACAACACACAAAAATGGGCTCTGCCCCTCCAATCCCCGTCACTTTAGAACCCACCTTAGGGCCAGTGCCACCAAGAGCAGCTGTTTTATTTCATTCTCATTTTACTTTACTTTATAGAATTAGTTGAGAAAGGTGCATTGTTAACTTCATCTGTTTCGTTGTTCTTAATAACGGCCAAGTAAATTCTCAAATCCAGTTTTAAAACATTGCTCCCTGGTGGACGTCTCCTATACCAGCTGCCATCTGAAAATGAATTTTCCTAGCTTAGTTTTAAGCACCTTGAAAACGGGAGTTAGTAATGAAAGTGCTGACCGTACCTGCATCCGAGTGGGGCGGACGCGTGCCCGTGATTTATGATGTCAGCCCATGTTCCAAATGCTTGCTCCCTGCACTGTGCTCTGCACAAACACGGAAGGAAGGTACGGTGGTGAATTATTGTGCAATTAATCATTTGACCATGAGGGATTCATTTACTAATTAAAAACGCAAAAAGAGTAAATTGAAATAACCCGTGACTACTAAATCACGTCTTCCAGAGCATCAGCCGCATTGTAATAAATCATAGGGAATCCATCAGCCTCATCTGGACCACACATTGGGATACCTGTCCTTCAAGACGCCTGAAACATTCTTATGTGTGCAAATCTGCATCTCAATAGGCACACGGCCACCTACGTATCTGTGTCTCCAGGATACAATTTGGACTCTAAAAATTAAAATGGTCAAAGAAAAGTAAACCTTGTGATAAAAAAAAGTGTTCAGTATAAACACAGGACAGTATTTCCATTCTATATGAGTGTGGTCCTATCTTACTACTTACACCGTGGTCCTTGCACTCGATGCCTCCATAAGTTGGATGCTGGTAACTCTCTAGCCACGTCCACCAACCGTTCAGCCATTACTTGTCTTCCTATGTCCTTAAACTGCCCATTGTGAATATTTACATCAGTTACCAGGCAGCATGGCAAAGCAGAGTTTCAAAACTCCGCAATTTTCAATATAATTTTGAAATTTTCTCATGAGGAATTTAGTGAGGCAGCAAAGAGTGAACTCTAGATAAAGTCGGTTTTGATGAAAAGCTCTCAGATGTTCTCGATTAGTTCCCTTTCCTTCTCCTCGAACCTGAGGAGGAAGGGAAGTGTAGGAAAGCCGCCCCAATTTTCCCAGCTGTATGCCCTGCAGGAGGCTCCCCAGGAGAGATGGAGGAAAGGAGCAGCACAAGATGGCGATGTGATAAGGGGAAGGTGGGGGCCAGAGGAAGGGACAGGGGGACACTGTCATTTGAATGAAATGTCTGGAGTGTGGAGGGAAGGAACGCCCCACAAGGAGGTGGCAGAGAGGAGGAAGGATGTCGCAATGTGAGAGGAGTCGGCTGTACTGACATCCACCTCGAGCCACAGCCGTGTTGTTCCTGGGACCCCTTCCTCCAGCGCATTCCAGCGCTTTCTCCTCCCCGAGAACATGCGTACAGTGCCCGAAAATGTCTGTCTGCCACTTGGATGTGTAGTTGCAGAAAGAATACATGGTGGGGGAAGCAGGATCATCCATCTCGCTTCACAGTGTGTGAGTGAGAATCTCTGTGCTCTGCCAAGGAGAGATACCACCAAGCATCTATGCACTCAACAAACATGTGCTGAGCATCTACTATGTACCAGGCACAGTTCTTGGAGCTACAGTACAGTAGTCCAAACAGCCTGTGATCTCTTCATCCATTGTACCGTAGGAGGCAGAGGCAGAAAGTAAAGCAGAGGTAGATGATAAATAGAAGAGACAGAATTGATGGACAGATGATAGATGGATAATAGATAGGTACCTAGGCAGACAGACAGATGGATAGGTAGGTACGTACATACATACATACATACATAGATGATAGATGGATACAGATGGATGGATAGATGAATAGATAGATGATAGATAGATGGATAGATATAGATGAATGGATAGATAGATGATACATAGGTAGGTAGGTAGATAGGTCATAGATAGATAGATAGATAGATAGATAGATAGATAGATAGATAGATAGATAGAAATGAATACAGAGATGCTAGGTAGATAAATGATAGATGATAGATAATAGATGGATAGATAGATACAGACAAATGGATAGATAGATGATGATGATGATAGATAGATAGATAGACAGATAGTTGATAGATGAATAGATAAATATAGATGAATGGATAGATCGATGATAGATAAGTAGGAAGATAGATGATGATGATGATAGATAGATAGACAGATAGATAGATAGAGATGGATAGATAGATAAATTGATCTGACAAACAGCCAAGGAAGCTTTATAATGTCAGAGTATCATTTTTTCTTCTTGCAAAGGGATTAATTATGCAGGCAATTGGGGAGTAACCTTAAATGTGCTAACAGTGAAGCTTTGACTTGGGAGCTGGACAGCTTGGGTTCAGGACTCACCTCTGCTCTCAGGCGCGGCTGACCTTGGGCGGTGACCCTGTGGTCTCTGAACGGAGCACCCTTCTCCGCAGGGCAGAGCCAGGGACGGATCCCCGGGGAGTCCCTGGGGGATGGAGGCAGATGCCTGTGAACTCGAGTGCACAGGGCATGTACGAAGCCAGAGCAACAATCACAGCTGCCCCTTGAAAACGCACCTCCTAGTCTGTTCTGCTGCACTTCTTGCTTTCCTGCCCCACCCCCAATTTTAGCTCTTTCCTCCCTGCCCATCTTCCCTGTGCTTGCCTGCTTTCTGTGCCCTCATTCCCGTCTACGATGCCCATGGCTCCAGTGTCCCTCCTGTGCGACTGTCCCTGCCACGGGCTGCGTGGTGAGGGGCCCCCCGCGCGGGCTGCACGGTGAGGGGGTCGCTGCCCACAGCGAGCGCTGCGTAAGGGGTACTCAGGCTTCTAAGGTCTTTGAAGTTACACCCACCATCATCAAGGGAGCGTGGACTGATTTCCGTGTCCCCTGCAGACGGCGGCTGCATTGATGTTACGTGTCAGCTTTCTAAGTCATCCGAAGAAGCAGACGAACAGTTTCGCTTTGTTTGTTTTGGTTTCCAGGTGACGCTCGTCCCTTCTGGGCGGCACTTCAGGATTATGAAACACACAGCTCGAGTCTGGAAACCCGGATCCAGCTGGAGAGCATCTGTAATGATGGGGGATGTGGTAAGTCACTTCAGTGAGGATCACCAGGGTCCTGCGAGGTGAGGGCAGGCGGGCATTAGAAGGGCGGGGCGCCTGCCCTCGCAGGGGTCCCTGTGCCTGTGTGTCCCCATGCACCTGCAGCGCCTGCCTTCTCTGTCTGGGCCGCTGCTCAGTGACCAGGGGCAGGCGGTGGCAGGGAGCCGCCCAGGCCTCCAGCCGTCATGTTCGTACCAGGGACACACTCGCCCACCCTCACCCCTCTGTCCCCTGAGCTCTTATCCCCAGAAGGTCCCATCTTGGAACCCCATGGTCTGCCTTCCGCTCACCCAGTGTGGACGAAGCTTCTCTACATGCACCTCTCTCGCAGCCCCCGGAACCGCACAGCACAGGGTCTCTCTGCACAAGCACAGCGATGGGGGGCAGGGTCTGTGGAGCATGGTGTTCAACCAGTTTAATGCGGAGGGGGATCTTTCAGAGAAAGGACACCAAAACAGGAGGGAAATATGCAGGATGGAGCACTGAAGAAGCGCCCGAAGCAGCCCCGCTGCTCAGTCCTCACAGCCCCACAGGAACCCCCTCCAGCCACGGACGCGTCAGGTCGCGGTCACCGCGCCGCTCGGCACTTGGGCCCCATCCCTGTGCGCTTCTTCACCCCTGCTGGAGAAGCCATCCTCCGCCTCGGTCTGTCCCGTTACGCATGCGCTTGTCGCTAGGAGCCCTGGGGTGCGAGGCTGGACCGAGCGCATGGACGGGCCAACAGCCCAAGCGTCCTTCGGAAGCCAGGCGCCAGGGCTCAGGTATTTGTATGTGGTGGATGGAAAGGTTATTGAGCACATTGTCTTATAAGGTAAATAAATGTACTCGTGCTCAGGGGCTATAGAACGACCATAAATACTGAGGGGAAACAGGGAGGCCTGAGGAGGCCAGCGGCACGTTCCACGCGCTCTCTGCAGAAGAGCAGGGCACCTTGGACCGCAGAAGAGAAGGTAGGAGAATGTGTGTAGTTGTTATTGACCGAAGGCGGAGACAACTGAGGCAGTGGCTTTCCAGTGGTTTTATTTCATTTTGAAAGACGTTTCTAACATAAAGACAGGGCCCCGGTCCACCTGAAGGCGCAGTGTCCTGTGGCATAAATTCTGATGGCTGGTGCCAGAATGAGAGGCGTCTCGGTGAGGAGAGAGGAGGGGAAGTGGGGCGGGGAAGACAGGTGCACAGGCAGGGGCGGAGGCAGGGGTGAGTGGAGGCGAGTCCTGCACACCCCGCGGGGGCCCGGACCACAGGAGGAAGGGATGCGTGGTCCTCAGACACCAGACCGAGGCAGCGAGCAGGGGCTTGGCGGGCTCGCTCTCTTCCAGTGTCAGAATGTTTGACGATGATGGAAATCCCATCAAAGAGAGAGGCATTGAGGCTGCTCAGTGTAAATAATCTGCTTACGAGCGAGCGGTGTGTACTTCCAGTGTGACTTAGATAAGGTGCCCAAAGAATAAACCATGCTCTTGTCTTGTTGCTTTAGCTGAAGTATCTATCAGAGGAATATTTGGTCAATATTATGTCACTGGGAAATAAGTCTACGCCATCTAACCAAAGCAAACTAAGAGCTTTTCTTTGCAAGTAGAGTTGAATGAAAGCATTTCCTCCCGCTTTTCTCTCCTGGTACTTTTCAACATCTAATGCGGGACATGACTGACTTCCTCACAGTTTATGTTGCTTGTCTTCCTCCATTAGAACCTAAGAGTCTTGAGGGTGAGGATTTTTGTCTCTTGTTTCCAGCTGTACCCAAACATAGAGAAAAATGCCCCGGCAAATATTTGTAAAATGGATTAGTTCCTTTTGAAGAGCTTTTGGTAAAGCCAAGCATTCATTCGCATTAAACGACTTAAATGTGTGATGGTGGTATCTTGGGTGGTGGAATGACAAAGCATATACAGAATACAGAATTAGGGAAAGTCCCTCACTTCCGGGACTCAGAAACTAGCAAAGGTTGGGATGATGGGAGTGACTGTGTTGTGAGACAGAAAGGGTGGAAGGCAGGGTCTCCTCGGAGCTGTCTGTCCTCAGCCAAATGTGTGGAATAAACCACTGACTGGCCGCTACTCATTGTGATGCTATAATAAATACTCTGAGGTACCTCATGCACAAAGGAAGAACAGAATATAGCCTAGAACGATGGCCATGGGTTCCACGTTCATCTCAACTTGTTCAGGATATTTCCATGAGGCCAGCAAACAGATCTATGGGTCAGAATATTGGTATCGGCCTGGCCAGTCTGTAGTATTTCCAAGGTGTTTTATTCATGTTTTCCCTCTTGTAATATGCAGAGAGTTGCAGGTATCTTAAAGTTGTGAAATCAGGAACGCATTCAATTCTGACTTAAAGTATCTTTGAAGATGAGCACATTCTCTCAGCAAAGGAAAAAGATTTAAATAACAATAACAGAACTGAGTATGGAAACAGTATGAAATAAAAATATTTCTTCTTGAGTATTAGAAGTTTGGAACACACACACACACACACACACACACACACACACACACACACACGCTTTAGGGAAAAGCCCAGAAAAAGATGCTTTCTTACAGACCTAGAAACAGAAAAAACCTGGAGACCTTGGATTTAACAGAGTCATTGATCAAACTGGGAGATATCTTTTAAAAGTTTGGGGTCACTAAGCTCTCTAATGTCAGTTTGCCTGAGGGTCTTGAAAGGGTTAATATATCTCTTCAATCCTCTGCGCTCTCAGAAGAGCCATTTGCTCCTTTCCCTGAAATTCCATCAAGCTCACACTGTCTTCTTTCATGTGTTTTCAGATAGTCCCCAAAGGGGTGACTCAATAGATCTAAAAACACTAAAAACCAAACTTATGAAATGCCTTTTAAGCAGGAGCGCACTCTGCACTCCCTCTACAACACCTGCTTTTAGTAAGTACTCCGTGTATTTCCTCACCGTCCAGCTCTCTCTGTGTTTGTAAGCAACACAGACTAGAGTCAGAATTTCCAGGAGAATGCTGACATTCTGGGCAGTGTCGTGTTTGAATATTAACATATTTTTCTTTCCTGAGTTGTCAAGGACAGATGTTCCCCATGGTGGTTGATCACATGTGACTATCAGTTATCAATTGTAATTTGACCGGATGTAGACGTGTGGGCATTGATAGCCGAAGTGGGCAATTTCCCACTTGTGTTAACATTTCAAAATGCAGACTTCAAATTTTTATAATGTCAGTGGCAAGTGTAGGTTTACTATAACAATATAGTTATATCTGCCTGCTTCTGTGACTATTAATGTTATTTCTAGCACAATATAAAATATTCTTTTATATTAATTGAATTGAATTTAATTCGACAGACTTATTAAGAATGAGAACCTACTAGGTTTCCAGAGTCCCTGGGCGTGGACTCCCTCAGCGCCAGCCGACATGGGATTGGAGCAAACAGTTAAAGGGGGGAAAAGAAATAGTTTCTTTTAATAGTTTCTTTTAAACATATAATGTCAGCATGCTTTTTTTTTTCTTGTAAGCATAACCTAGAAGAAAACATCAGTGTATTTTGAAAACCAGAAAAGATAACAAAATTTTAAATGACTGTATAGAAATTGAAATAATGGGGGCGCCTGGGTGGCTCAGTCGGTTAAGCGTCCGACTTTGGCTCAGGTCATGATCTCACGGTTCATGGGTTCTAGCCCCACGTCGGGCTCTGTGCTGACAGCTCAGAGCCTGGAACCTGTTTCAGAGTCTGTGTCTCCCTCTCTCTCTGACCCTCCTCTGCTCACACTGTCTCTCTCTCTCTCTCAGAAATAAATAAAACATTAAAAAATTTAAAAAAAGAAATTGAAATAATGAACCAATTCAAATAGAGATGACTTGTATTCAGTCAATTTCTCAAAGCAGACATAATTCTTGTGGCATGACCGTCTGTAAAACCAATCGAGAACTTTTATTACATTTTTTAAAAAACGGAAGCAAAAGGTAACAATGTTCAAAACCTGAAAAAATGTTGTCTCAGGACCCACATTATTTTTGCTTTGATGTATGTGTGGTGACATCTGCTTCTTCATGTTCCCAGGTTCCCCATCAAGAAAGGGGACACATTAGCACTGATTGATCCACGGGTCCTTTCAGGTCCTACGGTAAACACGCTCTCTTGTTGATTGAGAACTCTAGCTCCATCGTTGGGTAGAATAGTGTTCCCCCTAATTTTTACCATAAGAATATTGACATTCTGAATGGTCAATAATATGCACCCTTTTTTAGTAAGAGTCGTGCTGATATTGGGAGCCCAGGACTTTTTGTTCCCAAGACCAACAAAGAGTAAGATAATTATGCTTCTCACCTGTTACGTGCAGCCAAGGTAACAGAGGCGGCTTCCAGAGTGCACGAGCTCGGCGTCTAAAGCTAATCTACTCTCCACAGTATCATACCTTCGGCAATATACTGGATTCTTGAAAAAAAAACGGAAAGACTTGATCAGAGGTGGACTATAATATTTCTTGCTAATGTAACAGAAATATCAGTTCCTGTGTTGATTTTAGATGTGTGTTTTGAGAATTTATCCTTTCATGTTTCTAATCCATATTTTCTTTCTCACTCATCCACTGCACACTTGTATACTTTAAAAGAATTCGGAATATTCAGCACCTTAGAGGATTTGGGCTTTGTAACTTCATTTTCTCATTCCTAAGGGATTCGGAAGCAGGCAAACAGAACAGTGACAGATCACCTCTCCTTCCCTGCCTGAGCCCATCTACCCCATAAGGGGGTGGTTACAAATAAAAGGCCGGCACTTGAACCAATACCGCCATCAGCAACATCACCATCACTGTCATCGTCACCAGCATAAAAACCACCAACGTAACCACCCATACCACCGGCACCGCCACGCCATCATCAGCAACACTCACAGCACCACCAGCACCGCTGCTAAACTCTTTAGGAAGCCAAGGGAGGACTTGACCCAACTCTGGAGCTTCATCCCGTATCAGTCTGAGCTATAAATCCTCTCCCTTACTCCCTCTCTCTCTGCGCATCTCATACTAAACTCATGAGTTGCAAACATAATTATTATGCATTTATTGTGAGTTTTCATTAACTATCTTTTAGTCAAGTGACTTTTCTGTACCATTTAACCCATTGGATTTGTTGTACTTCTCTGAAAAATACACTTAACCTGTCCCTCTTAGCTCTGAAGTTAAGATTTGTACTTGTCATGTGTCCCAGCAATATTTTCTGCTCTGTGATGACTATAAATTAAAAGTATCCAGTTCATTACAATGTCTCCAGGCACTTTTAAAGTATTTTTAAAGTACTTCTAGAGAATTATATGACACCAAAACAATGGCCAATCCAATTAATTGATGTAAATTATATTGGCACTTCAAAGTTATTAATTGTGTGGTACATGTGCCCATTTTTTGTGACGCACTGAATTAGAGATTTATTTGGACTTATTTTCTAAGAAGATTGGAACTTTTTTTGTTAGCGTGCACATCTCATCACATGCATCTCCTGTGGTTGATTCATCCAAACACATGCGTGCACACCCTTGCACATACACCTCGTGTTCTGACAGAGAGTAGATGTAGCCAAAGACAATAGCTGCTCACGCTTTTCAAAGCCGGTTGTTGACCATGACTCCCTAACCTAATCACAGCGCAGCTCAGTGATGCATCCTGTGGGTGGCGTATGTGGTGGTGTTGAACCAGTGCTTTCTGCCGGATGTAAACCCTAATGTATAGCATGTAAATGCGCCCTGATTTGCACAGGTAAATTGTGTGTTTAGATGAGGTCGCTGGGATTTAGCTCTTTCATTTGCGGCTCTGGAAGAGCCGAGAGTACACAGAGGAGTTGTTTAATAGTTGTCTGGCATCCCCACTTGTCTGCAAATACTGTGATTTAGATGGAGCTCTAATGCAGCAGATCAACTTGTCCCGGGAGCATTTTTCAGAATATAAATTAAGTGATATTATAACAGAAGCCCTCTCTTAGCTCAGCATAATGAATATGAACCATCATGTACTCCTGACCAAGGTCATAGGAGGAGAATGAATTACTCTATTAACATCTCTTTTAAGTAGCATTAGTGATAATAAATGAAGAGATTTGATGTAATACTGATAATATTATTCATGCAAAAATAGCATACTTTATCTTGTTAAAACAATTAAAATGTGCTTTGAGGATATTTTACACCACAGAAATATGATGCCTGAGAGTACTTATTGCATGTTACGGAATACATCAGCATTAGCCGGTAATGCAGATAAATCTGATAAAAATCGAAAAGCTGATTTGTATGCTATGCTAATTCAGGATCATCTTCTTGGCCCTAGGTACTACCCAAATGCTGCCTATGATTGCAGCAAGCTTTAGTGGTGATATTAGATTAAATTCAATCCTTTTGCTTATAATTTTTTCCAAGAAATTACATCCAGCGCCCTTCCATGTAAGCCGTCTTTAGTTGCTAAGCAGCCTGTAACATCGCATTGTAAGCCTGGTACATTGCTGGTTGCTTCCCAGACATAGCTAAGCTTTGTTGTCAGTTATAGATCATCTTATCCCAACCATGCAAATCCGTAAAAAGCGAAGATTACTAATGTATTTTGCTAGTGACCTTCTTCTCAGTGCAATGTTAAAACTAACCCTGTGTGGCTCTCACATCCAGAATCAAACACATGAATGCAGCAGAATGTCTTCATAGCGAAGCTCGCTAGTGGGTTGGAGTGTTTTGTAAATAAATCGTCTTCACCATAAAGAAAACTCCCAACAAAAAAGTAAGCTGGGTAACGGGCGTGGGGTTCCCCTTAGTGGTGACGAGGTGGTCTTGCCCTGGGCAGTGGGGGTGGGTCCTGAGGATGCGATAAGGCCACTGATTTGGACACTTGAAGATGGGTACAAAATGGTGGGGTTTATTTTACGTGGCTGTTATCACAATGCAAACAATAGCGAGTGGCTTGTGATACAGTTGTATGGCCCCCAAACCATCTCTTCCCCCATCACCACCCCCACCCCCTCCTGAACATGTTATTGATTGGTTTCCCAAATGCGGGAAGTAAAAGTTGGTTACGTGTCTGTGGATCTCCGTGGGATACACTCTTCCTTCTCGGTGGGGTGGCTGACTGACATTTCGACATTCAGCACAGCCCTTTGAGGTCACTCTGTCCTCGATCCTCCCTGACACTGTTCCCTGTACGTAGGGCCAGGTGCACAGACATCTTCTGATTCGGCTCAGGGGGGATTCCAGTACTCTTGATAAATGTGGACAAGCCAGTGATGGGTGTGAATCGGTTTTCTTAGTAGAGGTGAATAAAAACATATTAAGATTATTGTGATCATTCTCATAGAACATGGTGTGATTTGGAAGAAACCATGATCTTTAAAATCTCGCAAACACATTACACTGGAGAAAGGGTCCTGTTTTAATTAAGATGCTGGGGAAGCTGAGAGAAGGAAATGCAGTCCCCATCCGGTCTCCGGCAGCTCTTTGCTTATGCTTGGCACGGCCGTCTCAACCTGATCCCACATATACATTTTGCACGTAAATGGAAGTTTCTAGAGCGAGATCAGGTTTTGCATTACTGACCAAACACATATTTACATGAACGAGCCTCCTCGACGATGCATAATTAGTCCTGGGACAGGAGGCAAGTGGGGTCCTCCGAGCAGGGACTTAAAGTATTAGTTTCTCATATTTGTGATTAATGCTTTTCTTATCAGCCCGAGGCCCCGAACAGGATCACGTAAAGCATGTCGGGTTAAATCATTCTTTGTTACAAAGTACAGACATTACACTTCATGAAGCCCAAAGGAAAACCTCGACTTCGTAGCTACACTTTCATCAGAGAGAAGCCAACTCAGAGTCAGAAATGTTGCTTTTTATTATTTATACTTTAAATGACTTCCCCAGGGTTTGACACACTTAGAATATGCCCTTCCCATTAGCCGAAGGCAAATTACCATACAGATGTTTGCCTTTAATATCGTTTTCTGCGATAGCTTACAAGTGCCTTGTTGGTTAGAGCCCTGCTTATTCATTCATTTGTTAATAAAGAGCTCCCATAGGTCATACACAAATAATAAGTGTCAAAAAGCAATGGAGGGCTTACAGTGTGCAGATTGATCACTGAGAGTTTTATTGGATAGTGGAATTCATATTTGGCATCAATCAACTGCAAATGTCCCCCAAAGGGAAAAATCGCCAGATTAAGAACCACTGAATTAGACTCTTCCAAGAGGTTCCCAACTTCCTCAGCCTAGAGTGTCCCTTCGTGTCTCAGCAATTTTTTCCCAGTGCCCGCAGGCCAGAAGAAACAGTTACCCGTTCCATGTATGAGGCAGATCCAAAGAACCTCATCAGTATTCCCTCCTCACACCTTTGTAGCTGTTTGAAAATATAGTAAATGTAATAGAAAAAGAAAAATAGGCATTTGATTCCATTCTCCAATAACCACAAATACTAAGGGATGGGATTTTTGCACCCATTAGGCTCTGTACAACTATTTGAACTTTGGCATCAGCTCAGACACAGTGACCCTCATATCCCATTGACCTTGATTTTCATGTGGCACTTGTTACCAACACAATAGCCACCAACCGCCGGCTTCCTCAAAACATGGCATCACTGGAAAGAATGCGGCGGCCTCCAGTGTGGAAATGTTGCGTTACCTCTAGCTTATCATTTACATTGAGTAGGACCAATGCCATGTGCTTTTGTGTTTCCTTCAGAAATAAACACACTCTGGGTGCCCTGTGGGGCCTGCATGAGAGCCATGAGCTCTGTGCTTCCCAACGTTCTCCCATGTGCAGGGCACCTGCTGTGGCGCTGGATACTGAGGTGCACGGATGGGGTCCCTCTTCAGAGAGCTCACATAAGCCTCGTTGGCATGGACACACCAGCCACTGTGTGTCACACAACATGGTCCTGGTCCTCATAATGTGGGTCTTAGACCACCCAGGCTGATTTCTTTCCAAAGCATGCCTTCCCCTCATCCCCAAACTACCATTTTAATATGTCATGTGCTACTGGAAGATTGGGTAAACTGAGAGATTAACAGAGATCATTACATCAAGACTGTTAAAAAAAATAATAAGGGGTATCCATTTCCGAGTGGCTCAGTCACCTAAGTGTCCAACTCTTGATTTCAGCTCAGGTCATGATCTCAGTTGGTGAGTTCCAGCCCCTGATTGGGCTCGGCACACACAGTGCAGAGTCTACTGGGGATTCTCTGTCTCTCTGTCTCTCCTCCTACTCATGCTGTGTCTCTCTCTCAAAAAAAAAAAAGTAAACCTTAAAGAAAGAGAGAGGGAGAGGAAGGAAGGAAGGAAGGAAGGAAGGAAGGAAGGAAGGAAGGAAGGGTAACAGTTTGGGGTTAATACGGCTCATAAAGGAAACCGCCGTAGCTCAGGCAGCTTTGTTTCCCTTCCTGGCACATGGTCACCGCCCCGTGCAGCAGCAAAACAAAACATGAATCCATTTGCATCCAATAAATGAATTGATGTCAGATGGCAAGTCATGCCACAAATGCTTCCTGTGAGTCCATACAATGAGGCATTAAGAACGTCCACCTTCTTAGATACGGAACCATAGGGCTCGGGGGTGGAGAAGGGCATGGAACTCCCCGGGGTCACACGCGGCAAGGAGCTGGCCACCCGGGGTGAGTCCGACTTCCACATTCATACCCTGAGGTGACAGCCACCTGGGAAGTGGACACGGGCTGCCCCCAGACACTTTACAGAAGATAGTTACATATTTCTGAAATGTTCAGCCTCTACTATAATGAAAGAAGTCCAAATTTAGCCAAAAGGTTGACTTTTTAAAGGGTTCAAGTTTCCAGGGGAGTTATTTTACAGGAGATATATAGTCAAAGGTGTGCAAGAAACTGCTGTATGAGTTTATACAAGATTTTTAGAGGGTTGTTTGCCAATAGATATATATCGAGACCTTAAAAGTATGCACACTCTGTTACTCATCGTTTCCACCTGTAAAAACGGTATCGAGATTTATCTGCAGTGATTTCATCATCAGCATCATCCATTATCTGAATTTTTTTAATAACTGGAGCAATCTCAATGGAATAGGAGAGGTGCTTTCACAGGCTGGTTAACTGTGAAGATGCTACAACTTTGTTTGAGAAGACTCAACACACACAAAATTCACAATAGGATGTAAAGTGGAAAATAAAAGTTAAGAGGAATTTGACCTTCTGTGAGAAACAGATTTGTCTGTCAGGCTGAAACAGAGGAAGTTTATGCCAAATTTTTGTTACTTATTCTTTTTCTCGGTCCGCTCTAGAGTCGACTATAAGGACCTGAGTGGTGGGTCAGACGAAGGGACATCAAGTTCACATGACGCCTGGCGGCATCTCGGGAAAGAAGAGACGGCATGCTGGCTGGAGCGAGGTGAGCCATCCAGGGATGGTGTGTGGCTGTGCTGCTCTCATGTCATGTGGGGCCATGTGTCACTAATAGCCCTGTGAGGGATCCAAGAGAGTGCAGTGTCTCCTCAGCGCCTGGATAATGACCCCTCGGCCAGGCTTCTGAGTCGTATAACAGGAGGAGCAGACTGTCGATGCCTAAGCAGTCTCTGTGCCATCAAGCCTGGCTCCTGCAGTATAAAAAGCCCATTAGCAGAGTTAAAGGATCCGTAATCTATAACTTCAGCCATTGACCACAGGGGTAAAAGGCTCCATTCGGATGAAGGTAGAAACAGGCCTGTGCACTCTGTCACTGTGGCCCAGGTGAGGTCAGGGCCGAGGCAAGCGCACATGTGTGCTGAAGCAAATACACATACTGACCAGCAAGGCCCAAAGCTGCTGCTGACCACCAATACTGTCAAATGTAATTCCATATTTAAATATTTTTCAAAATGAAACTATACAAAAGCCAACAAAATGAAGTGTTCACTATTTCTTAATTTTTTTAAGTTTATTTTTGAGAGAGAGAGAGAATGAGCAGGGAAGGGGCAGAGAGAGAGGGAGACAGAGTATCTGAAGCAGGCTCCAGGCTCCAAGCTGTCAGCACAGAGCCCAAAGCAGGGCTCGAACCCACAAGTGGTGAGATCATAACCTGAGCTGAAGTCGGACACTTACCTGACTGAGCCACTCAGGCTTCCTGAAGTATTCACTATTTCAAAAACAAAAAACAGGGGCATCTGGGTGGCTTACTCGGTTAGGCGTCCAACTTTCGCTCAGGTCATGATCTCGCAGTTCGTGGGTTCGGGCTCCATGTCGGGCTCTGTGCTGACTACCAGCTCAGAGCCTGGAGCCTGTTTCGGTCTGTGACACCCTCTCTCTCTGACCCTCCCCTGTTCATGCTGTCTCTCTCTCTCTCTCTCTCAGAAATAACTAAAAAACATTTAAAAAAAACAAAAACAAAAAACAAAAAGCTGAAAGAAGTTAAAGTTACATTAAGCTGTTTGCGATGATCTAATCTGTAGAAAGCTACGTGTGTACTGGGATTAGTCTGTGAACTGTTATTGAAATATTCTCATTTTTAATATAAAAACATAGGCCTATAGATATTCTCAAATTTCAAAAATAAACATGCATTACTTGCATCACAAGAAAACAAAAACATTGTCAATGACACACTTCCAGAAGATGATCTATTAAAATTATCTCTTTAAGAAGATGAAGGAGCTGATCTCTGATCTGCCTGCCTTACTTTTCATAGTGGATTTTGAGAGTCCAAAATCAGGAAGTAAGATATAAATAATCTCATCCTTCTTAAACCCTTCTGCTCACAGCAGAGAAAGAGAGAGGGAGAGAGGGAGAGAGGGAGGGCAGGGGAGGGAAGGGGGAGGACCCACCCTCTCGAGCTGTGGAAACCTCAGGGTAGAAAGTTGAATCAAAATCAATGCTCTTGACAGACAGGGGCTTGGGTGGGGAGGGCTCCCTGAGAGGGTCTGAGCACCTTGCTCCGGTCTATGCACCCAACATTCTCCCCCTTTCCACCAGTCTGCCGTGAACGGTGGGTCATGGGGCTGGCCCACACGTGTCAAGGAAGTGGGTTGGGCTGTGACTAAAGTCACAGTGAAGTTCAGGAACTGCCTTCAAGGAGGTACTTCACAGATTTCCACACTATACAATGTGTCTTCATAAATCAATGTGGTCTAATCAAAATCAGCGTGTGAACAGAGCAGTGTGCTCAGCTTACGAGCCCATGCCACTGCGTCCGTCTGTCTCTGCTGCGTGTGTGTATATCATCTGATCTGGTCCCTTCTCTCTTCCATGCAAGGCTCGTTGTTACCCGCCCTACACACTCATGCATCTGCCCACAAAATGGCTCTCACACTTGTTGCAATGCTAATACAGGTCACACAAGTGAGTGTGAGACTTCACAGCATTCTAACTTGGTGTTGTGACACACACAGGCTGGAGCCTTCGGGGGGGGGGTTGCCCAGCAGGACTGAGCCCCACTGGGGATGGGGGGCAGCAGCTGAGGCCCAGCTGGCTCTTGCTGGCAGAAAGGCAGGCATGCTAGTGTCGGGGGCTGAGTCGTGGCCCCCAAATCCACCTGCTGGAGCCCCAAGCCCCAGGGCCTTGGAATGCGGCTGTATTTGGAGGCAGGGTCTACAAAAAGGTGATTAAGGGAAAATGAGGTCAGTAGGGTGGGCTCTAATCCAATCTGACCCGTGTCCTTCTAAAATCAGATTAGGACAGAGTGCAGCAGAAGGGACTGGAGGGAAGGCGGCATAGGTGCCCACGGAGACAGCCTGCCCTCCCGGAGCTGGGGCCCCAAGTGGGGACCCCGAGCAGTGGGCGCCGCTGCCCAGGCCCCCCGAGGGCGGAGCGGGAGTGTGGCCTGGGGCATTTAGGGGCGCACAGATGAGGCGGGTTTGCGGCAGGTGCGCTGGCCGCAGGGCCTGGTTCTCAGCTCCCGGTGCGTCCTCGCTGCTCCACGGCCCGTCCTGCCCCCGGTGGGGCCGCTAGGAGGGCCTGTGCTCCCTCCTCCTGTCCTGTGCCCTCTCCCCCCCCCAAGACAGACAGAGCTGCCACCTGCTCCCGGGGTGCCTCGCCACAGCCCGCTGGGAGGGGCGGCCTCTGCTCTGGGAGGACACGGCTGGCCACAGGGCCTCTGCTGTGAACCACAGCCTGGCAGGGGTGGTGGCCGGCAGTGCCTGTGTGTGCGACACGCGCCCTGCTCACGGGAGAGGTTCTGGGGACCCCCTTTCTGTCCGGTGGCCCCAGTCTTGGTCGTCTGGCGCTCATGGTTCCATAGCTCGGTGTCTTTTCATGGTCATTTCTACCTAATGAGCGGGAGCTGGTTACTGTCATGGGCACCTGGAGACCCTGGGGGACCTGGCCAGCCCTGTGGCTCCCATTTTCCTCTATTCCAGAGAATGCATCGTGCACCCTGCTTCTGGAAACTCAGGGTGTCCACACAGCTGGTAGCGCGGCTGTGACTTCACAGAGTGTTGGTAAGACTTTCAGGCTGCTGTTGTGAGTGTCTGTCCCCGGGTTGTGACCCCAGGATCTCATTATCTCTGCAGACACCATAACCCAGTGATTTCCAAGTGCTCTCCAACGACCTGACCAGTGACTCTCCGCAGGGCTCCCCTGGGAAGAGCGGGTTACATGATCCACCACCTGCCCCACAGTGAGGAGTGTGGGCTCCGCTCCACCCTCCCGTGGGAAGCCGTGTGGACAGTGGGCTGCGCTGCACATCTCGAGGCCCGCGGCCACCCACGGAGCCAGCACCCTCCCTTCTGCATCCCAGTGGGCCACACACCCCACCATCCATGCGGGAAGATGTGCAAACACTTTGCTTCAGAATCATCTCTAATCGAGATCGCCGTGGTCCACCTGATCTTTCCTGAGACCGTGTCCATCTAAATTTCACATGCAAAGTCATTCTTAGAGATTTGAAAAACCGAGCAGTTGCTTATTTTTTCTAAGGACAGCAACTTGGCAGGATTTGGGCAAGCTTAACCAAACCACATACAATATTTTAAACAAAGGAAGAGTAATTAGGGCAGCATGTACTCTCACATGAAATACTAGATTTCCAGGGAAGCCAGAGGGGTCCTGTGTCTATCAGCATTGATTTGATCTGTCAAGGAGAAACAATGTCGTGTAGAAAATGCAGTGAGGCAGGCACATAGTTATGTATTTAAAGCATGCTTGGTTATTTGCCGTTGGAAATTTCTGTTTGGGATGCCAAGGACATTATCGGGTGGCGGTTGACTAAGTGGCAATGTGACCCCGCACCCTCCCTTCCTGTCCTTGGCTGCGCCTAAACCGCCATTCCATTTATGAAAACAAAAGTGACTTTAATGTGAGGGGGTAAAAGATAAAGGAGATTCTGCCAAATAATGGAAACAAAAAAAAATAACAAATGCAAGCCCATTTGGTGCCTGATGAGTTGGGTTCCATCCCAGCTAGCAGAGTTGGAAACCCTCGATTCGGTCCTGGAGCTCAGGCCTTCCCGATGGAAATGTCTTCTTAAATCGGCACGTTGGGAGTAGACACAAAGGGAGAAGGAGGGCTAATAGGTTGTTGTCTGTGTTTTTCCATAGATGCTCTATCTTCACAGAGACAAAATTAAATTTGAACTTTTCTATCAAATAATGGGAAGAATATGTTAGATTTGGGAACCCAGGGCTAGAAGACACCCCTGCTCATCCCATTGAAAGAGGAATCCCAAATGCAGATGAAGCTGGCTTCTCAGACCATCCTCAGAAACCCAAGTAGGTGTGCCCTCCACTTTTACATTTTAGGGAGCATCTTTCTTTGCATACATTAAAGTACTCTCAGTAGATAAATCGGGCAAGGGATTATGGCCAACTTGATAAGCAAGCCTTCATACCAAGCCTTCTTCACCATAAATGGACACTAGAAACTCACTAAAAGCCGACATCATGATTAGCTAAAGATGGTCATCAGGTTCAGTTGGAGAGCGAATGACACTACATATAGACACGGTGTGCAGTCGAGTCGGGAGGCAGCAATATTTATGGAAGGACATAAGGGCAAGGTGAGGGTGCACGAGTTTTCGAGCGTAGCTGGCCCAAGGGATGAGGGAGGCCGAGGACGCTTTGTAGGAAGTGCCACTGCTTTGGGGAGCAGAGGCAAGGGCCACACCCGCCTGGGGTCAGGGGCACGCGCTCCCCTTTATCAGCCCTTCCACCTCCTTCCAAAATGTGGCCGCCCTTCCTTTCCTCCAGCATGTAATTTTTCCTGTATTTTAAGAACCGGGATTCCAGTCTGCATGACCATTGAGTTTGACTTTGTTTTTCTTTCCGCATGTTTTTATCTCTCACCAACTGAGTCCCGTGGTTCCCTTCTGCTCAGGCCGGGCTGGAAGAGGGCATCTGTCAGCGGTGACCCCAGGGCTTCGTCCACACAGACGGCCGATGAGCCAGGAGGTGGCTCTCCTTTGGTGTCTTGTCTTTGGCTAATATTTCACTGAAAAAAGCAGTGAGTCTGCAGTTTTGTTTCGTTTTGTTACAAGCTCTTTGCTGGCCCCCTGGTCCCGCGTCTTGTCCTGCGCTGCTATGTGGCTCTGCTCCACCCAGAGCCGAAATCCCGCATGTCACTGCCTGCTCCCCGGAGGCCAGCAGGGCCCTGGCTCCGCCGGCATTCCGATTCGCATGTCCCCCTTTCCTGGTTCACAGGCAGACGTGTCTCTGCCCTGAGCCTTTTTATGCTTCATCTCATTTACCCTGGTTTGTTTGGGAGCACACAACGCAGCAGAGCCAGGATCTACTACTCTGCCTTGACTATACTTCAGAAACAAAAGCCGTTAATCTAATTGAATAATATAAAACTCAATTTTAGCACGTGGTTGTTATGTTATGCTCTCTCACGGCTGGAACGGACACGAGCATCCTGATCTTCCTCTCCAAATAGCATTGAGAGGAAGGTACACATCAGAATTTCTATTTTTCTTCCTTCAGGAAGAATTTATTAGAAGAAAATAATGTTCCCCTTGGTGAGTAAAACTGTAATCGGTGTCAAAGTCTTTGCCTTGAATTCACAGCCGCCATTTGTGTCCACGACTCCATGAGGGAGCCTGGGAGAGGCTCCTCCTCCCAGTGTGTGTGACGGATCCTGATATTCAAGGTGGGTGTCAGTGGTCGTTGATGCTGCAAATGTGCACATGTTAATTTTGGAAAAGATGATGCTGATTGACATTTGTAGCAATATACTTCATGCATGTTCTTAAGTCAGACCGTTATGTTCTCTTGAAAAGCATTGCTTGGATAGAGATTATTTAGAAACAAAGAACAGCACATTTGGTTCAGTGGCTGCTCTACAAAGCTTTTCACTGTTCGATCTGCCATTGTCTTATACTTGAGAAGCTGGGAGTAGCTAACCATATACGGTTAATATAACCATTAGGTGTTTCAAAATGGCGGTGGAGATAGACCCGTGTGCTAACGGGTGTGTCTGTTTCTGGTGGTGACTGGCGCTGGCGCTTCCGTGGAAGGGCGCCATGATGAAATTCCTCATGCAAAGCCCAGACCCTCTCCCTCAGACTAGATTTGCATTGGTCAGATTGACAGGCACACCACAGTTTACATTTCTTGGGGTCCAATCATACAAGGAAGTGTCCACTTCACAGAGGCCAAACAAAACAAACATAGAAGCACTATTTATTTAGTAAATAAATCCTTAAACTCATGTTTGGTTTCAAGGAAAAGGTAATTTCTAATCAGCACAGCAAGAAAACAAAATAAAAATCTTAGTTTTAGAGTGTTGCTTAGTTGAAATTTAAATACACATGATTATTATAAGTCATAGCTCCAGTTGGACTGCTTTAAGACAGCTTCCAGGGTTAGCAGAGCCAGCACATCCTCAAAGGAGGACTCTCTGGGTCTTTGGGTGATGCACAGCTGTGCTTTGGGGCTGTGGAGTTCACCAGTCTTTCATGCCAACAGAGGCTTCAGCTCATGGCTGTCCTCACAGAAATGGCAAACCACAAGTGATGCATCTGGTCCCAGGGCGTCTTCTGGGAGCCTGGATGACCCTGGGGCCACAGCATCCTGCACTAGGATACGTTTGAGAGCTCATGGGGAAAGGACAGGGCCCCAGCATATGCTGGGAGGTATTTCCTCTGAAAATACTGCACTTTTATACAGAAACTGTACAAATAACAGAAGACATGGTGGATGGTGGGAGCCAGGTTTCTCACTGTTGAATGGGAGTTTACAGAAAAAGATAGACAGGGGATAGATAGACCGATGATAGATACATAGGTACATAGATGGGTGAATGGAGGGAGGGAGAGTGAGGTGGGGGCGCGTGTACACGGATTAGTTCACTGGCATGCATTTCCTCACTCTGGCTGAGAGGAAACACCACCCCCATCAGTCACCCGCACGCCCGGCACTTTGGCCCCCACTTCAGAGAAGCCTGCCCCAGCTTGTAGTGACAGAGTCCAAAAGCGGAAAAGCACCCACAGAGATTGGGGGGGGGGTGTTCAGGGACATGGGAGCCAGGTGCAAGGGCTCCTAGGGGCCAAAGCAGGAAGATTTTGGGCAACAAAGTCAATAACACAGTGTTGGATTATAAACCAAAGGATAAAATAAATACCCATGAGTCCACACTGACGTGCAAAATCTAAGTAGATAAATAAATGAGAGAAAGGAGATCAATTCCCATAAAAGAATTCTACATAATCTATGTAGCTACTCCCCTGGGGAAGATCAAGCAAAACTCCCCACCCCTGAAGGGTGACCTGTATTCAATAAGTTGTTCCCAAGAAGAGCAGCATGGAAAGGGGGAGGGCCACCTGACCGACACACTGTCAGGTGATGGAGGTCAACTTCAGGGATGTGTCCCGTGAATAGGGTGTACTGTGTGTGGTGTGATGACAGCGGCGCTCTATTGTCATGGTCTTCCTCCCAAAACCTGTACGTCCTAATCATAAATAAACCTTCAGGAAAATTCCACCGGAGAGGCATCTTACACCACACCTGCCCGTCCACCTGGAACCGCCAGGGTCACGGAAAGCAAGCGCGGTGTGAGAAACACTCGCAGAGGAGCGTAGGCAGATGTGATGCCTGCATGCAATACGGTGTCCTGAACGGAGGCCCAGGCAGAGGGACAGACGTTAGGGAAAGGCTGGGGAAGTCCAAAAAAAGGCCGGGGTGCGGGTTATGGCAGCATATCCGTGTCGGTTCATCAGCTGCGACGCAGGCACCTGGTCACGTGGGTTGTTCACACCAGGGAGACGGGAAAAGCTAACCAGGAACTCTTCGTAGTATCTTTGCAAATTTTTGTACCTCTAACATTGCTCTGTAATAAAACATTTTTTCTTAAATATAAGAAAGTAAAGCCAGACAGGAACTCTGTTCTCGGAAAACCGAGACAAGTTTTCCGCTCTCCATTTTGCTGTGATTCCCTGTCCCTGGGAATGAGGGCACGAGGCTCCAGGTCCCTGTGCCGCGTGCGGGAAAGGTGACAGGGAGCCCGTGCCTTTGCCCATCCCTGGCTCCCCAGCTGCAGGGCCAGCGCTTTCCTGCACACCCACCTCGGGCGCCCGGGTCCATCGGCTGCGAGCAGAGGTATTTTCAGACAGAAGCACGGCTCTTCTGCCTGATCAGGGCAAACCCTCCCGGCAGCTCATACAGAAGCAGTGATCATCCCCCGTTTTAACAGCCATGACACCTAGACACTTCCTTTCCGCCTCAGAAATCCCCTACTTATAATTCTCAGGGCAGTGCCTTCATTTTATTTCACGTTGGATGAAAGCTGGTGTTCTCTTTCTTTGTAACTTTATAAAAGGTTGAGGTGCGGCAGGCGTATCCTGAAAAGCGAGGGACAGGAAACACTCTTCCTTGTAACAGGAGGGAAAACGGTTAATTTCAGTCCCGATGACAGTTTTCCAGAGGACAGCAGTGTCTGAGAGCTGACACCGGGCAGTGATGAGCGGGTGCGGGAGAACTGAGTCACAGCTGCGCAGGGCAATCACCGAGAACATCGACTCTCTCCCAGCCAAAATTCTATTAATACGAGTGTCAGCCGGAGAGTGGATCTCGGTGTGTGTGCGTCAGAAGAGTGCGGCAGAGAAAATCCTCGGGGACAGACTTCTCTTTTTCTCCGCGAGAGTCTTCATTATTCAGGCATTGTGATACTTCTCCTTTATTTGTGTAAAGATTAAATTGCACATGATTTCTAATGTTTCCGCTACTGCAACTGCCATAGGTCGGTGACCTTCATGCAAGCCAGATAATAGATACATCGTCTGCTGCTCGGGTACCGCTGTTCTTACACAGCTCACTACTTCCCCATTGTTATAAGTCGAAAGCAATTAAATAAAAATACAAGTTAAGGCATCCCAAGTATCCTGAGAACCTCATATGTATCGTTACATGGCCGTATTTTAGCGCTATACGTGCCATTGTTTAGTGGGATGTGAGAACCAGACACACACTCTGTGACGACCGGAGTTGGGGGAGGAGAGGGTTCTGGGGGACAATCCCCATGATGTAGCCTCGAGGAAACAGCTCCCCATGTGTGGAACCTTCTCGAGACTTCACGAACCCCGTGTGTTGGTACCATCTCTACTTTGCTCAAGTCCCTACTACCCTGTTGACACATAGATTTAAGGAATACTCAGTAAGCCCACCCTAGGGAGAAATGCCGCTCCGTTTATCCATTTTATGCTTGCCCCCATGGTAGAAGCCTACGGCTAATATTGAAGCAGAATTGTCACAATAGACTATACTTGCTATGACATAGCCGCCTGCAGACTATCTACATGGGCACCAGTGCAGACTGTCGCTCTGGCCACCTCCTCCTGGCGCATGTCCAGGGCAGGAACACGGACTTCCACACGCACACACCAGCCCCCACCACCGCACACCCACTCCTGAAGTCCGCACCAGGGGTCGGGCCACCAGCCTCTGAAGTGCTCCCGGTGATCCCCGCCCGTGCCTCTGTGTCAAGTCGGATCCCCTCCCACTAATCAGTGCTGGTCTCCTGTGGGCTTCCCATGAGGGGCTGTTCTCACTCACGTCACTGCGACCCTCCTTGATCCCTCATCGATCCTACACATTGTCCTTCCTTCTCTGTAAACCGTCACCTGGAAAACCACGCCACTGAGGGATGCCACCTGCCAAAGCATGTGTCTCCCCGACGATCTGACCCACTTCAGTGAGTCTTCTCCCTCATTGCTATCGTTAACGACGTGTGGCGTTTGCTTCATTCACATCGCTTCTATAATTCTAACACTTAAATTTAAGATTATTTTGCATATTATGAAATGACATGATATGCGTGAGGTTAACCCTGGGGTTTGATGTATAAAGCAGAATTTGAAATGCAAGGAAGCATTTACAGTATCTCCAGCATTGCTGTCTACACTTGGACGCCCCTCAGGAACTCATGCAGCTGCACATACACATCCGTGCTCGTGTGGGGGCACAACACGCACTGCTGTGTCTGCGTCTTTGCCGGGCAGAGGGCTGGGGGGAGGCGTGTGCTGTGACACAGGGCAGTGCACTGCATGTGCCAAACAACCTTGAGCACGCACTGTACAACCCTGTCCCCAAATCATGGCCCAGCCTCTGCGGTCAGTGGACCAGTCCTTGATTTGACTTCGCAAGGAAACCTTGTTGACATCGGCCTTTAGGATCATCCTCACCCATGCCCCATGCTTCTTCTGCGTTGTTCAGTGAAGAGCCCAGGAACAAAGGAGGTAACCAGGTATTGAATGACTGAGCACGTGGGCCTCCTGCATGTCCCAAACCTGGAAGCCAGTATTAGGAGTTTCAGATCCAAGATTAGGGACCTAACACCATGAGGGCCACTGCTTATGAAGAAGGGGAGGCGGGCACAATGATTATACAGGAAACCGCCCTGTTCAGGATGCTACCTGATGTCTGAGGACATTGAAAACATTCTGTGGGGGAAATGATGCTGGAGTCTAGCAGGTGGGAGTAAGAGATGTGGCTATAAGCTCTGCAGTGTACCAGACAGCCCCCCACAAACAATGACCTGGCCCCAAACGTCAGTGGAGCTGAGACTGAGATATGCTGGTCTAGCCTAACATATAAAGTAGAACAAAAGAATTCACTTGCAGCTGGCCTGGGAGGGCTTTGAATGTGAGGAAGAGTTCAAGCTCATCCTTAACATGGGACCATGTCTGGGAATGTAGGGGGAGGGCATGACACACAGCACAGACCTCCGAGGGAGTCAGGGGGTGTGTAAGCAGGGAGGCGTTGCTTGGTGGGAAAATTGGAAACGTGAAGCATGGCGCTAAGTCGGGAAGGAGGGAAGACTGCGGACAGGTGTTCGAAGCCTTGCAGGTGCCCTGCTGTTTAAGGACTCTTCTCCCTGAGCTCTGACTCAGCTTCTAGATTTCAGCATCACTAACTGTCAAAACTGCAAATCAAAACTACCATGAGGTATCACCTCATACCTAATAGAATGGTTACTCTCCGGATAAAATACGCAGAAAGAGCGACTGCAGACCAGGATGTGGGGAAATGAGGTCCTTGTGCATTGTGGGGTGGAGAGCAAAATAGTGTGGCCGCTGTAGAAATAGAAAAGCAGGGTAATCACGTGACCCAGCAAGCCTGTGTCTGGGTATTTATCCAAAAGAACCAAGAGCTAGGCCTAGTGGAGATATTTGCACACCTGTGTTCCGCGCAGCACTGTTCACACTCTTCAAAAGGTGGAAGCAACAAGCGTCCACTGGTGATGAATGGGCGAACAAAACGTAGGAAATCCCCAGAACAGACTACTATACAGCCTTGGAAAGTAAAGAGATTCTGCCACCTGCTACCATGTGGATGAACCTTGCACACACCATGCAAAGTGAAGTCAGCCAGCACACAGGACAAATGCCCTGCGGTTCCATCTACATGAGGTCCCCTGAGGAGCCAAATTCTCAAAGAGAGAACATAGGATGGGGGCCCCCAGAGGTTAGGGGGAAGGAAAAGGGAGATCTGTGTTTCATGGGTATACGTTTTCAGATTTGTGAGTTAAAAATATCACGGAGATCTGCTTCACAATGATGTGAATAAACTTAACACTAAGATGGTCAGTTTCATGCTATGTGTTTTTCTACACAATAATAATTTTTAACAAGTTCTCCCTTTGATGTTGATGATCGAGACGGCTGAGAACCGTGACACATTAGGTATGAGCATAATCCTGTGCTCAAATGACCCGGGATTGAATCGTCCATTTATTCACTCAGCAAACACTTGTAAAGTGCCAGCAGGTTGGGCCACTGGTGTCTCACCCTAGGGATGCCATGATCAACTAAAAGAGTTGATACTTTGGGAGCTCACAGTCCAGAAAGGGGCAGGAGGTTGGTCTCACAATCACCCGAGCTTTGAATGTACATGGTGGTCAGTGCTCCGAAGGGTGAGAAGCGAGTGTGGCCTGCGCCTCTGGATGTGGGGACACGCTGCCCACACCGTTTCTCTGGGAGGACTGTGGCTCCGGCGCAGCACTTCCGGGAGCATTTGGAAGGCAGGGCTCCTGCTACACTGTGTGGCCTTAAAGGACATGTAATGGAGCTTTTAAAACAAAAAGTATAATGGGGCTCCTGCTGCTTCCGTTGGGTAAGTCCGACCCTTGATTTCTGCTCAGGTCATGAGCTCACAGTTCATGAGTTCAAGCCCCCCATTGGGCTCTGTGCTGACAGCGCAGAGCCAGCTTGGGATTCTCTCTCTCCCCCTTTCTCACTGTCTCTACCCCGCTCTCACTCTCTCTGTCTCTCTCAAACTAAATAAAAGTAAGTTTTTTAACTATTTAACTATTTAAAATACTTTTAAATAAAAGTAAGTAAAGTTAAAAAAAAAAACAATGAATTGGAAGACATCAAGGCCTACCACAAATTCTGATAACTCTCTAAACCTGATGCTTATTTTTTAAAATCATTCCCATCCACACCTTCCTGTGAGGTGGGCAGACGGGACCCCCTGCCCGCCACGCGCAGCCCTGCGTGCACTCGCTGCGAGCCAGCGGGGGACCCTGGTCGTAGCTGCCAGCCCGGTCCGCGGGCTCGGAAAACACGAGCGCTCGCTCCACCCAAGTGACAACAAAAGCACGGGAAGAGCCACCACCTGTCACCTGTCATTTTCTCTGCAGGATTTTAATGTTGACGATTTCAACTAATAACAACTTTTCAAAAAAGCCCATTAAAGGCGAGTAATTTGTCATTTTGGACACTGCCACGATCGACACCGCCTCGGAAACTCACTTCGCCAGGAGACGGGAGGGTGGACCCTGGCGTCGGGTGGGGGTTCGTTCCCCGAGCCCCCGGCCCACGTGGAACCACGCTGCCTGCCTTCCACGCGTGTGCACGCTGCAGGCGTCGCTGCCCTCCTGGGGACTCCCGCACACCCCTCCACCTCAAGGGGCTACGGCGACTCCCCACCTGAGCAGTCCGCAGCTGGAAACGGCATGGACCCGCTGCCCCCCACCCCCACCGTCGCCCTGCCCCCAGGCAGCAAAGATTCGTGCTCCAAATCATGCCTGAAAACAGCTGAAAATAATAGACGATTCAGGGTCTATCCCGCTAGCTAAGCAAGGTTACATTCAATGACACGTTAAACAGGCTTCGTAAACGACTTTGTTATAATTAACAGCAAAACAGAGACACAGGTACAGAAAAGTTGCAAGATTTCTTATAACTCACAATGTCCTCGAAAACTTGACTGGGAAGATTTTTACTGTAATTCTGTGTGTGTGTGTGTGTGTGTGTCCGTGTGCTTACCCATGTGTGTTCACGTGTGTCTGCATCTGTGTGTGCGTGTGTGTCCTTGTGTGCCCTGGCGTGTGTGGGGGGGGACTTGCACATGTCTGTTCACGTATGTCTGTAGGTATCTGTGTGTGTCGCTGCCTTTATGTCTGTGTGTATCTGTGCGTCCGAGTGCGTGCACCTGTGTCTGTGCGCTTGTCTTGGTGTGTTTTCCCGTGTTGGATCACGTATGTCTGTGTGCCTGGGCCTGAGTGCACCTGTGCGCGTGGGTCTGTTCGTGGGTCTGTACGTGGGTCTGTGCGCGCGTGTGTGTGTAAGAGTCCGACACTGAGTTCCACGTCCATGGCTCTGTCTCCCTTTCTCTGGTCTCAGACCCTCGCCTGTCCCTCTGCTAAGGTGCCCCTCCACTATGAGCTCCGCGGGCTTACTTCATTACTGTAAATCATCCGGTGCACGGTCAGACCTGATAAATTAAAGACCTAAAAGTAAAAGCAGAGAAGTGGCTGGCTGTGTCCTCCTCGTTGGATTACAATTAGCAAATAGATGAATAGATGACCCCTCATTGTTCCTCTCATAAGAAAGAGGACTCCGGCCACTCAGAGGATTTTCCGCTAATCAGTAATATCCATCGCAGCCTTTGTTTGCTCCGCCTGCGCGCTGTCCTCCCCTCCGTGAGCGTGTTTATCGTGCTCTCCCGAAAGCCCAGAAGCCCACAGGTCAGAGAACAGGGTTTTGATGGATTATGGGATTGTAACTGTCCCTGCCAGTTGACAGCTTTTATTGGCTGGGAGGATGAGCCTGTAAACCTTTATATAATTATTGTATTAAAGGCTGTGCCTCTGTGTTGCCGCTGCTTGTTCAGGGATCAATGTGAAGATAATTTCAAAAATGAATAGTAAGTATTGATCGTCCCATGGTGGAGCCTTATCAGTGGCTGAGGCCGGCGACTGCAGATTATAACTTCAATGTCATTTATGATGATATGATACGTATTGCCAAGGAGCAATTTAAACAAAGGGCTGATTTAATTCACAGTGGATTTTTGTAGTGTGATGGGTAATAAATCACAATCTATGTAATTTTTAGAAATGAACACATGTTGGCAGTAGTTCAGGGCAGTTCCTGAGAGATCTGGAAATGACCAGGGAGGGGGTTATCAGCCGAGAACCCCTTCTGAATGATTGGGCCTTGCTTGATTCTGGCATTCACATGACCTTGGGGTCCCTGCTGGCAGCTGCTGGTTAATTTTCTTCACTGAGGACACAGTTTAACTTTCTATCTGTCTGCCAATTACCTGACATTTTCAACTTATCACCTTCTATTTTTTAAATGATTGGAGGCACATCCACATTTTGACATTTTTTTAAAGCAAGTATTCATTTTGTTTGCTGTGGAAGCTTCCCTCTGTCACTCGCTGTAGGGTCCTGTTTTCCTTAAAAAAAAAAAAAATTAGCGCCAGTTTACATAACCACATAGAGGCCAAATCCAGCCATTTTTTTAGTGCTGTTTCTCACATATTCTTAGGTTGGGGTCGCCAGGGTCCAGATTCCAACCTTCAGCACAGGGCATATGCTGGGAGCTCACACCAGGCTCTCAGGGAAATCATACTTAGCTGTGCTTGTTTGAAGAGGGTTTTGCTCTTTAAAAACAAATCATTGCAACGTAAATCATTAAGGAATATTGGAACATCATGAACAGATTGATTAAGCCTCTGAAAGTGGAACAATCAGAACTGCCGGGAATTATAACTTGTTGATTTCAGTTACTGTAATACTAACAATACATTTTGCATCCGTCCCTCTCAGAGGAAGGGAACTTAGGGGTTTTGAGGCCGTGGGATGCAAATCCCTGGGAAGGAACGTTAAAGGAGTAGAAAATGGAGCTAGAATCCAGGCTGGGTCTGTGAGAGGCAAGAGCGCTCCAAGATCCACGCTGCTGTTGCACGTTGAAGGGATGGGGTTGGTGCAGTCTCCCACCCCAGCCACGCGCGTGGCCCGGGACTCTGCGTGGGCCCTGCCCCCTAGGAGCAGCGTTCAGTAGGGAGGACCCAGGGCACCTCGGCCACAGCTGAAGCAGGTAGCCTCATGTCCAAGGTCAGCTTTTGTAGAAAACGACTCAGACTCTGCAGACAAGGACATGTTACCCGAGGACAGTCTTCTCAGCTGGTAGATGCAGGACCCCAGCCCCGTATCATCCCAGATTGTGCCGTTCCGGTCTGGGGCTCGTGGGCGCAGAGCTCCCACAACAAGAAGAACTCTCGTGTGATCCTGCCTCTTAAGTTTTTACCCTTTTTTGCACATTTTTAAATCCTCTTTTCTAAAAGCTGTCATGAAGCCCTAAACTTTCTCTTTTCACATAAGCTCATGATGAAAAACCTTCTTTTTTATTTTACATAATTTGCTGACACTGATTTTTAAAGACTCATTGCTCTCACAGTGGTTGTGATAAGCTCACTCATTGCACACGCACACACACACACACAAATGCATTCCGTGCTTGGCACTAATTATCACACAGATCCCCCCACATGCATGTTCTCTACCTGAGGTTTGTAAGGCTGCCTTGCCCCTTTTCTTTCTTTCTTTTTTTAAACTTTACTTATTTGAGAGAGAGTGAGAGCAGGGGAGGGGTAGAGAGACATAGGGAGAGAGAGAGAGAGAAAGAGAGAGAGAGAGAGAGAGAGAGAGAGAGAGAGAATTCCAAGCAGGCTCCATGCTGCGAGAACAGAGCCCAACACGGGGCTCGAACTCATGAACCATGAGATAATGACCTGAGTTGAAGGCAAGAGCCCCAAGCTCAACTGGCTGCGCCACCCAGGCGCCCCGCCCCCTTCTCTTGATCATGCTCCTGCCTTACCTCAAGGAGACCACTTTTTGTCTCATCTTTCCTCCCTCCTTTCCCGAATTTTATCAGAAAAAAGCATCGCCACACCTCCATCTCACTGCAGCGGATCCCATGGAAGGACCTGGAGCCTTCGGGATGGCTTGTCCCCGTGCCTATGGCAAGCAGTCTTCGTCCTGGGTCCACCTGGGGCTGCACCTGGCGCCTGGTGAGCGGGGTCCCTCACCCCGGGCCCTGCCGTCCTGCGTGGGGAGGCTGCCGAGGCGCTCCTTCCTGCAGGGCACCTGCCCCTGCCCCTCTGTGACAAGGTCACTGTCTCCCCACAGTGGGCCGTCCTGCCCTCCAGCTTTGAGTACAGTTTACGTTGCAGAGTTTGGCTTTTCAGCATAAGAAATGTTGAAATGAGGTCATTTAAATAATGATGTAATGATGTCAAATAAATGTCAAGAGACATTTATAGAGTCCCTACTGCTTGCCAGGCAGGGTGCTGAATTCCGCAGCTGCAGAAGGGAGTTCGGCTGACCATCAGGAAGCTGCAGCCACAGAAGGTGGGGTACACGCTGGCCGGCCGGCCCCCCAGGTTCAGTAGAGGCACAGCACAAAGGCCTCACGTGTGGCGGAGGCCAGGACGGGCTTGCAAAGAAGAGGGAGCCCTGTGGACAGAGGGAGCGGCGTCTGCGCCGTGTGGGAGTTGGGGTCCCGGGGCCACATCGGGGGGTGCTGTGCACTAACAACAATGTCAACAAGCTGGACCACGGTGTGAATAGCTTTTAGGGATGGGGCTACTTTTAATCCCACGGCTTCTATATTCTATCGTTCTGATGAATTATCCATTTAATAGCTTCGTAAGCAATCATTTTGGAAAGTTATACCAATAAAATACTATAGTCTTTAAATTTTCCCCAATTTAAGGCCTCATTGCCTCCAGTAATAAGGATACAGTTACATTTGCAGCCTGTACTGTACTTAAGAGCCAGTGCACATTTAATGAGGAAAATGTCTTTGGAATCACGACTTTTCTAATGTTTTCTAGTGTTTTATTCCTAACAGTGATATGAGCACAAGGGTGACTAAGTGACTTTTCGACCTGAAAGCTGCATTCCTCCTCTAACATTGGAAATGTAAATTATATGGAAAACCCTCGCTGTCCCAGCTTTCGTATGTGCGGCTCCCTTCATTCTGCCTTGATGTTGGGATGTCCTTGGGAGAGTGTGTTGCTGAGGCACACTGAAAGATAGATGTCATTTTAACAATTGTAAGAATTAAATCATAAAGCATGACCGTAGGAAAGAAAAGGTCTCACTCTTTGAAGTGACATAGAAGGGATTAATAGTAATCATATTTGTATCACAGTTTATGGTTTAAATGTTGAGCTTTCTCCTGTGTTTGCAGTCAGAGAGTGAAAGGAGCCTTGTTATTTTATTATTGTGCCCGTTATTCGTAATGGGGCCTGTTCCCCTTTATCGGGCATCTCTAAACGTGAACCAGACTGTGACGGCGAGTTCGCAGACTACCTGCTTGGCTCTTCCCGTCGCCTCTGGGATAGTGGCATCGTGACTCCTGTGTGTCAATGAGGACACAGCCCGCCCAAGGCCACGGCCATCAGGTCTGGGCGAGAGCCCAACTCACAGCTGCCTGCTTCCAAAGTTCATGATTAAAAAAAAAAAAATCACAGCCTCCAAAAAGCATTGTTTTCCATCTCGGTGATTACAACCAAAACAATTTTAGAGAAATAGGAATTTATCTGATCGTTTCAGACCTTGAGCAAAGGAGACGTCATTCTATCTCTCTGTTATCTACTCTGAAAATATCACCTCTCATGGTTGAGAAAAAGAACCAAAGTTTTACCTTCTGCTTGAGTGAGCAGGTTGAATACACACCCTTCAAAGTCCCTTCTGTGTCTCAGCCGTGATCCCCGGGACCACTGGCCCCGCTGATTTATCCAACAAAACAGTCGTTAGCCAGACCTGGGCTGAGCCTCTCTCATCTCCCGGGCTCTGAGGCTGGACCTGCCTGCCCTCAGCCTGAGCCAGCAGACGCCTGCCCCCAGGAAGATGGGACCCTCCTGGAGACTCGCCGCCCCCCGCCAGCCTGGCTCACCTCACCCCCACACCAGGCTCTCCCCACCCTTCACGCTGCTCCTGCTCGGAGAAAACCCTATGCTGTCCCGAAGGTGCTTGGAGATCTCCTAGTCAGGGCAGCATCCCTGCTGCAGGACCCACCAGCCACGGCCCCTCGGTGCCCCCGTTCCTTCACCCTCCTCTCCTCACCCCTCCAAATACCGTGTCTTCTCGCCAGGCCCAGACTGGATTTTATTGGACACTGATCTTTATCCACAGAATAAATGCTGCTCAACTAATGCAACTTCCATTAAGCAAAACGCCTTCTCTTCAGGTTAAATGACCCTGATGCTGCCAGCTGCCGTCCACCTACACAGGGGCCCCTGTTCCTGTCCCCCAAAGCCTCTGCTGAGCATTAATTTAGTAGTTTGGGGAGATTTGGAAGCAATGATTTTAAATAAAATAGACTGTGTACGTGGGAAGGTAATAGGGCAGCGCATGGAACCCCACGCGCGCAGCTCTGTACAAAGAAACGGACTCCCACAAATGTGTTCTCTGAATGCTCCCCGGGGTGGATGCAGCAACAATGAGATCAAACAGCATGAGGCAGAGAATGGAGGCTGATGCGAGTATCAGACAAACACACTGTCCGGCCACTGCCTAAACCCGACACGAAGCCCACTGCTTGTATGTGAGCATGCACGCATGCAGCGCCTGCTCATTTGTGTTAGTGGAAGGGGTCAGAGACACGGATAAATCAATGTATCCGACTATTCTAAAATAATTACTATTGATCTATGGAAGACTGGAATTCTTGCCTTTATATTTGAATATCGATATATATGACACCCCGGAAATCCAGAGTCTTTGAAGCAAAGTGATGATGACACTTTCTAAAAATACCCTCTGCAGTGTACCCGCCCGTCCCCTGGCTTCTGAATCCTCTCTCACCGCCTGCCTCCCCCTCACCCAGCAGAATGGACCGCCTCTTAGGATGTACAGGAAACTTTCTAAGTCAGGGTTCCTGCTAGAAACATGGGCTCATTCAAACAGGTCGGTGTGAGGGGCTGTCCGCACAGGTGGGTGCAGGTCGAGGGGGAGGCAGGCGCAGCTCAAGCTTGCTCCCAGAACGGTAAGGTCAAGGGGGGGCCCTCCCAGGACCTGCACAGAGTGATGGGGAGAAGCCAGCCTTCGGGGGCTGTGGGTTCGGTGAAGGGGTTTGCTGCCTGGCGCCCCCCAGGCGGGAGGCGAGGGACGAGCACCTTGACCTTACCCTCCTTGTTGCCAGGGCCCCCATCTGCGAGGTCCCACCGGAGGGCACGTTTAGCGCACAGACAGAGCCCATCCGGTCAGCCTCTCTGGGTGCAGAGAGTGGCCCTGGTCAGCTAGGGAAAGGGAGACAGCCAGGTACGGGGTAACTCAGGTGAGTTTCAGGACTTCTGTGAAATGAAGCAACGGCAGGATCCCCAGATGTGAGACTCACCAGGAAACAAAGGGGTGCTCCACGCGGCACGTCATCTGGGGCAAGGACACGTGTCTGCTCCGTGGGCGGGCACGCAGGCTGACGGGTCCTCACGTGAGAGGTTAGGGCGACTTGGTGGGGAAGGTGCACTCCAGAGGGCACAGAACGCTGTGCTTCTGGTGAACGCAGGGGACACTCACACGGGCAGAGAGTGCTACGGAGGTGGCTGTTGAGAGACTGAATGTGGAAAATGGCTTGGCCGGCGAGCTTGTGGAAGGAAGGCCCGTGAACCACATCTGGGGGTGAGAAGGGAGCCCCAAGGCTTCTTCTGGGCAAAAGGATGGCTCTCCCCCTTTGGGGATGATGTATCAGGGTGGGCTTCAGGGAGTGAAGCCAGAGGCACTAGTTACAGAGTGACTTACGTGGCAGAGGAGAGGAAAGGTCCAGGCCACGTGAAGCCTTTGGCCACCGGAGACCTTCCAGAAGAGAGGGTGGGGTCGGGGACCGATGACATGTGGGTTTCAGTGAGGGGACAGAATCCGAAGGACAATATTCTTACCGGCAGGTCACTAACCAGAAATAGGGGAGGAGAAGCAGATGAGGAGCACTTTTGCGGGAAGTATACATGAGTTTCAAACTTTATTGTTTTGTTTCCAATTATACAGTTAACACACATTGTAAGTGCTCTGCAATCTATAATAAAACACAAATGAGAAATTTAAAAATGACCATAAAGGACCATAACCATAGCTTCTGAAAGATAAGTGCTGGTTTTCACCATTTCTAATGCATTCATTGGATATTAAATATTATGCATTTGTTTATTGCAGATATAATTTTCTGGGTAAGAACACAAGTACTGTGTAACACAATACTTGATACCTAGAAGGTACCAAATAACTTCTGTTGTATAAATACATGTTCTTTGCAGAAACACAATGTATAAACTTAGATTATCTATAAATTTAGACGATATATACAATATATATTTGACAAAGGCAATTTATAAATATGACCCAAATATATGTGATATATATAGACTACATTATAACCTAAAAATATAATAAATTATTTACCAAGTCTGTGCATATTTCCTTGTATATTCATTTACTATCTCAGAATATTCCACAATAAGCATTTACCATAAATTTTAACCACTCCTTAGCCTTGTGGATTTTAGGTTATTTGTAATCTTCATCACTGTTGATACAATAAAATATTTCATGGAGAAACTTTGGTGGCTCTCTGATGTGTGTTTAGTAGACCCTGAATCTGTGGACACGTAGGGCCTCAGTGTGGCCGAGCGGAGGGCAGTAAACACCGCTGAGACACGAAAGCTGCATTTCCTAGACTGCCCGTGTGCATCTTTCTTTCTGGGAGCCAGCTCAGGGAAGCCCGCAAAATGGCTCGTGGTGTAGACCGAGGCGTCGGGACAGAGAGAGGAGGGGGGGCATCTGGAGAGCGTTCCCTGTCCTGGTGGGAGGAGGAGGGGGCGCCTCAGAAGAGGTGGAGGAGGGTTTCCATGGGCGATGGGAGAGCCACAGAAACGACGTGCCGTTACCTTCATCCTGAAAGTGCACAACTGGTTTTGTCTCCTTTCCTTCTCAGGACCAGGTCCGGGCTGGGCAGACGTACTGCTTCAGGGTGTAGGGCTGTGGGCACTGAGTTGGGGGGACACTGCCCACCTAGCAGGTGCAGGGTGGGGGGAGGGGCCCCGGGGCAGAATCAGAACAGTGCGTGGAAGGGCCAGTAGGGACAGAAGCCAAACAGTGAAGGCGGTTAGATTAAGTATTTCCAGGCTTAGGATATTTACCTACGAGATATTTTCCCCCCAAAAGGAGTTTTCAATACCAGTGGGTGCATTGATTTCCAAAATAGTGCTTTGGAGACCTGGCACTCCCCTGTGCACTGATGTTCCTTCGTGCGCAGAGTCCGGACCAGTGCACAGAGACGGTGAGACCTCTCCTCTGGGCCTGGCCGCATGCAAACGGGACGCAGGGTCTCAGAGGCGAGGTGGGCGACACGTAAACTTGGGAAGTGTGTGCAGAAGTTTCCCCTGCACACCTGCTCACGTGTCGGTTTAAATCCGAAGTGAGGCGTGAGTTCACTGCAGCCCCAAAAACAGTATTTCCTGCTGCCAAGACTTGAATGAGCTAATTGTGTTTTAAATAGTTCACCTTACAAAGAATTTTCTTTCTTTCTGTGAAAAGGGCTGTGATTTATTAATTTTCCTTTCTATTATTTGCTATAGACTTTCTCTAGCATCTTCTTCATAAATCACCTCTCTATTGAAACGCATCCTGGAATCACGATGTAATTAGTGTAGATTGTGGGCCATGCATGAGATAAAACGAGCACATTTGAAATATCTCGGCAGCCCCTTTCAGGAGGCGATGGAGGGACGCGTCACCGAGGAAGGTTCAGCATCTCTCACTCTGGCAGACGATCCAATGTGAACGGCTGACGCGCTGGGCACCAGGCATTTCTGGGAGACACGACAAAGAACTAAATTAGTAAAGGAAACTTAATTATCTTGCCTCCAGCCTTCCTCTGGTCAGTATCCCAATTGAACAGAGACAAAACTCAGCATTTTTATAAATGTGCTGCTCAAGACTCAGAACGATTCTGTTCTTAACCATCTATCTGGAAATGTCCCGGCCATTTTTCCCTTTTCTTTAGATTAAGAAAGAGTATCACACCGCATTCATTAAGATATAAATATCCACGCTCCTCCTTTTATTAAAGCAGCCAATTTTGACTTTTTTCCTCCTAACTGAAAAGAAAGGAAACAAAGAAACTTTGTAAAGAAATAAATTATAGAGCATAGGCAACTCACTTAGATACATATCAAAATACTGCCACAGGCTCTGTGATGCTTCCTGGTTTGATCCATGCGCAAGCGCACCCCAGACATACGTGTCTTAATAAACATGAAAGAACACTTTTCAAGCCAAGGGTATCAATCGTATCAGGTACAGAAAATAGGATTAAAGTTGTTTCTGGAAAACATGCATTCATGGAAAAGATTTTAAAGAGGAGGAAGCCCCTTTCCTTTGAGATTATAAATCTATTGTATAATATTTTCAGATTGTCTTAAACCTCACTTACATGGGAGAGAAGAAATCCAATAGAATTTACCTTTTGCTCCTGTTTGGTCTGTTTTCCATGACTTCTTTGCTCCACGTTGAATTAAAATTGGTAGAATCTTAGATTTTTAGCCATGTCACTTGCATCCTGGAGAAAAGCGAAGTCAATTTGTTGAGAAGTTATCTACAACAACCTCTTTTTTCCACTTAATTTGGGCCATGCAGTCACAGTAACCAGTGGATGTGGGCAGATTGGGAGTAGTTTTATGTTGGAAAGGTCGACAGTGAGCAGCAGGAGGGGTCTGGGGAACGGTCGGAAAGGAGCCAGGGAACTCTGTCTTGGCTCTGAAACTTTGGGGGCATTTGTTTCTGCCCATGTCCTCTGAACCATAGAGGGAGGATGGCACATTCTCTTGCCATTCCAGAATCTTCACTATCAGGTAGTCAAGCGTATTACTTCCAATTCTTCAGCTCTGGCAGACTCTCTGAGACACGGTATGAAAACAGCCCGTGACAACAGGGCCAGGTAGGGAAACAAGCTGAGGTTTGGAGAACATGTCGACCTCTTAATTAGCCAGCTTAATGATGGAAAGGCAGCCATATGGATTGATGCATTGATTACTTAAGAAGAAAGTATTAATTTCAATGGTTGGAAGAATGTTCATTAGGAAGACGACCAATGACCCCTTTTGTCTTTTCTTCCTAAGCTTTCTGTGGCTTCTGAAATCTGATAATTCAACTTCCTGTGGGTCATATATTTAAGACAGTTTGTGGAGGCTATTACATAAAATAATAGTGCTTTAAGGTATTATTTCTCTAGTTCCGTTGTACTCTGAGAATCACATTATGCCTTGAGGCAAAAAAAATCATGACTATGAAAATCAAAACAGAAAAATACAGTAGAGTTTTTTCCTAGTGCACATATAGCTTCTGGTACAGCTTTGTGCGTGGCTCTGTTCACCTTCAGCGAAAGTGGTGTGTAGACAGACCGACACAGCCCTTACTACAGTTTTACGGGCTTATTGTCTGCCCCATGCGCTGTGTGTATTTTTGTGTATTTCTTGCACACACCACACAAGCACGCACACACATGCGTCGATCCCAAATGCAGCCTGGTTGGTCTTCAAATCTAGTATTTATCTGTCTGCAGACCTGGCTATGTGCTTCCCATATCATTACTAGCTCAGGGGGAATCATTCAAACCAATGCAATTTGCTCAATATTGGTCAGTTTGACTCCTGACCCCAGTCCCTCGGCCGCGTATCCTTGGCAACCTTGCCGTGTGTTAAGTCAGGATGTGCTCACTGGTCTCATCTGTGGCAGCTTGCTGAAGGCTGCTCAACGTAGGCTTGTCTTTTCACAGAAAATTAGAAATCCAATAATATACTATATTCTGATCAGATTGGTATTTACACCAGGAAAGCCTCCATCGTGGGGGTGTTTTGCAGACGCCGTGCAGGAGGCACAGAACCTCTCGGGCATTTCCTGCAAAGGGAGTTGTTTCCTTTGTTGTTTGATTTTGGGGGGAGGGGAAGGATTTAGAGAATGTTTTATCACCTGTTTGTCAGCTCACCTCATCAGAAATGTACAAGCCGATCCAAATATTGGCAGAATGATCCAGAAAATTTCATGGAAGATGCCTCTTAGAAAATATAGAATGTTTTCATTTTTGCGTTTTAATCAAGCTTCATTACAGAGAAGGCAGGCGATGTGCATGTATGTAACTGAGAGCCTGTGGAAGTGGGCAGTCTGTGAATACAGGGTGTAACGCTGGAGTGACAAGCAAATTCTGAAAATACCATTTATATGGAAGCTCTTGTTGCAAATAACAACTCAGACTCAGTGTGGTCAGTCTGCAGCCGTGACACATTTTCCAACAAATCATGGGGAGGTTAGTGATGTGAGTTATTGTAAAATGACTACTTTGACCTCCACTTACAGATCATGGCTCATGTCCCACACATATCCCCAACTTAACATATGCCCTCACTTGACTGACATCGGAACATTATTTCAATTGTATGCTTTATTTCCTTTTTTGAAGACTCAGAAATAGTGATATTCATTTTCATGTAAAGCGAAATAGTGTGCGGACCATCTCAGAGTCTGATTAGCAAAGTGACGAGTCATCCATCCTCAGAAGCTCCCCGATGGGTAGACGGGCCCCAGGTGAACAATTCAAAAGTAAGGAGGGGACCAGCGGGAGCCAGAGGGAGGGAGGGCGGCCAACATGCCAACTCAAGTCTTTCGGAGAAAAGAAGTCTAAATTCTTCACAAAGGGAGGGAAGGAGTCTCTGCCCCAGACCAGCGGGACGACACTCAAAAGTCGCCGTGACGGAAAGGCCTTCATGTCACCGAGGGTGATTTGGGCAATCTGTCTTGGGTTTAGAAATCTAGTGACTATTTAGGTGTCGTGAAGCCCCATCATTTTGCTTCTCTGCTGAGGGGCAGACGAGGCCTGCATGGATCTGAGCAGTGCGCACACTTCCCGGGTTTGCCTGATGCCCCAAGATGTCCGGGTTATGAGGTCGCGAGATCCTCACTCGGCCAAAGCTTGAGCGCGAGCCCCCAGAGCGACACGCCTGCTGTCACGGTCGCCCTTTTCATTTCACATATCTGTGCTCTGCTCCTTCACAGACTCTCCTCTGCCTCACGGGGTGTTTCTAGCGGCACAAACTGCACAGTCGTGAGTGAGCAGCACGCGGCCCCAGACTCCAGCTCACCTGGTCCAGGCCCGGCTCTGTCTCGGGGCCACCCTCCCTGGGCTACAGGGTCCCTCACTCTCGCCCTGCTCCCGCCGCAGCCCACAGCCCACCTTCCTTCCTGGGAGTCACCCCAGCCCCCCGGCCGCCGGCCTTTTCTCAGCTCCCTCAGGACTCACATCTGGGGGAAGCCGCCCCACTCCGTGTCCTCACAGCCCTCCCCACCCACTGCCCACGTCGTGGCTCCCGTTTTCGTTGGCGCCAGCGTCGTGCCTTCTCTTCCTGAGACCCTCACCGAGGTCCTTGCCCCTCTGACTCCTGCCGACGGACGGCTCCTTCTCCCCCAGACGCGAGTCTTCCCGCCACGGAATAGACCACCGTGTCGTCCACCATGCAATTGCACCCAGACGCCGCCACAGCGGAACCCAGCGTAGGCGCCCAGTGAGAAGGCTCAAGTGGATCCCGTTTTCTTTCCTCCCCACTTCCAGTTTCCACTCAGGTGCACTTGCTGTTGGGGAAGAGCCCACCGTACCAGGCACACTGGCCGAGGCACCTCCGGGCTGCTCTCCCGGCCGCCTTCGCTGCCGCCACGCTCCTCGTTGAAGGCATCCTCCTCTGCATTTCTGGGTTAAGCCTCCTGAGACTGCGTGGCATGTTGGGTGGTTTGGGACAGGGTCTCCTGGCTGCCCCCGGCTCGGGGAGGCAGGGCCGGGGTCACAGGGGGAAGCTCCGTCATGAAGGCTGATCCCGGGAGGGGCAGGGGCTGTACGGGGGTTTCTACCAACACCTACCCCTGGACCAGGTAGTGACCGATGTGTCCAGAAAGGTCTTGACCTGTTTTGTAAACACAGTTTACTTGCTGTATGATGGAACTAAAGTGTATTTGTAACTTCTTTGATACATATGATCTGATATGCAACACATATGTGTCACATACATTGAGAAATTTACAAACAATAATGACTTCCCGCATGTAAATGGTACATTATGCCTCGATTTTCTTAGGGACCCTGGTTTTCCGGCCACGTATGATTACTGTTATCGGGGGTCAGTAAGCAAACAACAAATGGTTTTTGGAACTTCTACTTTAAATAAGGCCACGGAAGTTACAGTGAAGAAAGCATGACTTTTGCCCTGAAGTTCCTGATGTTTTTACTATAAGTAATTTTATATATTATTCTTAAATGTGTAAATGATAAGAATAAAAAATATCTCTAAAACCCTTAGGTTGTTCATAAATTTCTGTGATTGAAACAAATTTCCCATTTAAGAAATCACAGATATGTTTTGGAACGACTGACTTGCTTTGAAGGCTGAGCCCTGTGACGCAGGGTACACTGGGTGACAGCTACCCTGCTTTACCCTTCCCACAGAGTAGTTGCCAAAAAGACAGCAGAATAACCCAGTATTCATAAACTTACAGAAATTATCTGTAAAACCAAACATGTGTGAATTGTAAACACATTTATATGCACACAGACACTTGCTCCTGGAAGGGGAGGGGGCACAATTAATTTATTTGCAAAAGAAAATGGCCCCGGAACTCAGCCCCACCCCAGGCCTGCTGTCTCCACCGTGTCCATGGTTACGGAACCACAACTACCGCCGTGAAAGCGAAATCACCGGAAAACGAGGGACAGAGTTTGTCGTGTGTTAGGTCAGGAGAGGACTTTACAAACCTGTGGTGCTGGCGTGGCCATGAAGACTTTCGGTCCGTGGCCTCTGATACAAACCTTGATCAGAACTTCCCATTCGTGCTGTGGTTCCCCGTTATCAGCTCCAACTTCTTCCTTAAAACAGGACAGCTGTGTGTTTTCGTGCTTAGAGTTGTGTCTTTCCACCACCCTCTTAGGGGACACATATTCCCCCCTGACACGTTGATTCATCTTTGAGGAGCAATAACAAAAATTACAAGAGTGTCTTGTATTTAGTTTAAAACTTAGAGAGAAAAAGCAGAATGTAGAAAAGGGCTAAACTTCAGGCAGTTGCAGATGGAGAGATAAAGCGGATGATGCGTCTTTACTCCAGACCTAGTGAGCATGTACAGGGGGGCTGCCGTCAGGGAGGCGGGACCCTGTCTCCTACCTGTGAGCTTCAAGAGCCGGCCTGTTACTTGTACTTTGCTGTTGTTGTATGGACCTACGTAATTACCTAGAGATGACACTTGGATCATTGCAGAACCTGTGTGTGTGTATTTCCATGTATCTCCTTGATAACCTTATCAAGCCGTTGGTTAGAAGACACTTCTTGAGGTATTATTACCAAAAGCCTCCTCATGGTGTGCTCAGTGCACATCTCTGTTCAGCCCTGTTCCTTAATATCTTACTTATTAAAAAAAGAAGAAGAAATGCTTGATTCTTTTCTATGGGTTCAAATTAACTAAACTAAAAGAATTGTGGATTCAAATTTTATAAATTATTACATCTTATTATTTTATCCAATTGATTTCTAGAACTCCGATCTAAGAATTGTTCAAATTTATGTTTGGATGTAGGTGAATTTGGTGAGCTGTTTATTCTTTTCATGGTCTAAGTTAATTCTTTTCATCAATGACAAAATTAAATGTAATGGTCACTGGGATAATACAAGCCATCATTGTATTATGTATTACGTACAATATAGGAGAACAGAAATCTTATAGAAATCAAATATTGAACACATTTCACATGTATTTATGACTGGACAGAGTTTAAATTAATTGGATCTTTCAGAAATCATTGTAAAATTATATGCACATATGTAGACGCATAATTTTTTTGTTTCCCAGAGTTGGAAGAAAGCCTGAAAAGACACAACGACCCAGCATTTTGGTATTGTTTCAGCTAAAAACAAATACCAAGAGGGTGCTGGTTCGCCTGATTCTTTGTTCAGTACTGTCCAAATGAATTCACGATAAAATAAGATTGCCCTTAACAATTCTAACTTGTCTAAGAAGATTGAACTGGGGAGATTACCTTTTCATCACATACACACATTCTCTCTGTCGGCCACCCAGACACACACACAAAAACAAACTTGTAATGAGCGGGCACTTTGTCAAGCGCTCTCTCCATCCTTCATTAAACGACAGAAAATTGCTCCTTGCCGGATTGTCAATGCCGCGTGCCCTCCCAGAGCCCATTTGTTTTACATGCGAGCACCCGATATTGCAGGGATTTGCAGATTTTAAGTGACAAATTGTACCCAAGTTTGCGCTGCTGTCAGAGTTGTGTTTTGTCTGGTGTGTGCCGGTTTGTGTTTGCGTGGTTTCTAACAGGAGGGGACCGGCCACGAGAGGGGATGTGTGCCCGCAGTGTCCGGCAGCCAGACGGGTGGCTTCGCTGAGGCACTGTGTGTCTCTTCCTTCCCGAAAAGCGTGTTGAGAAGGCTCTTTACCCCCCACCCGATCTCTATGCAAGGTGTAATATATGTGTCTAGTTTAGACTAAAAGCACAAACAAAATGGGAAATGTGTTCTTTCATTGCATTCCTTCTGTTCTTCATTAAATCTTATTGAATTTGTCATCTTTTTTAATTGCACTTCCCGGTAATGGTGCTGAAAGGTTTTTTTTTAATGAGTTAAAAACTTAACAATTTGGCCCCCTCTCAGAGAACAACTCTTCTGGAGTTTTCCAGACGTGGGGGAACTTAGAAATAACAACAACAGTGTAGCTCTGTCAGGGCAGTGCTCGGATGTGCAGGGTGAGAATCAATGTGCATTATTGAGCTCTGCGGCCAAGGAACACGGAGGCGGCCACGTCCGGCCGGGGCTCACTGCAGCGCGCATTATTTATTCATACCCAGAGATTAACCGTACAACGTGATTGTTGAAATTCTATCGCAAAGGTGGATGAATAGGGTGCAAGATCAGTTTACTTGGGGGTCTGTGTGGAGGGAAGATGATAGCTTTCAATAAAGACATAGCGGGGCTCCTTGCAACATTTACTTAGGCTCTGAATTTCCATCCAAACAAATGGAGACGATTTTCGGGACCAAGCCTGCAGCGGGCCATGCCCTTTAATTGCCATTTACATAGCAGAGAATCATTAATTTCTAATTCACCTATTTTTCATTCTCTTTAGTATGCCACACCGATGTCTAGGGCAGTGAAATAAATGCGGTCTCCACATTGCTTTAGCGACCTACCATTTTGTGATTTTTTTTGGGGGGGGAGGGGATGCTTTTTTGACCTTAACAGACTACTGTCTAAGTCTAGCAAGCTCAAGGCTCTTGTTTGGATATGATTTATGATGCTACATTAACCCTTCATTGACCTAGAAATGCCCTAATATTAAAACAGTTTGACACATAGAAAATCAAAAGCCCTTTTATTGAAAGCGCTATTGTCCGCATCATAAGTTCCCTCGATGTGATGCCCCAGTCACACCATCAATTTCCTACTACTATTGAGCACTGTATTGAAAAACTAATGGACAGAATCCTTTGTCATTTCTGTCCCAGTGACCAGCAAATAGCTCAGAGAATGTCTCTGCCTTCATATCACTGCAGGCATTCTAAATGACACACTCAAGATAACACGTTAGCGTTTTAAGAAGAAAGACTTCCCAGAGGTTGTGGGCTTCAGTCACGGGGCTCTCTGTTTACTCACACGTGTGTGAGCTGGGACTTCGCCTTTCTTCCTCTCCTGCCACGGAGCTCACTGAAGTGACAGGCAAGCTGGGAAGGTCTTTACAGAGTGTTCAGCTGGCTTACGCACACACGTACACCCGCACGGGAATATTTTTAGAGACTGAAGTGATCTTTCCCCTTTTCCTTTCAACTTTTAAATGTTGAAATAAATCCACATCTTTCAATAACTGACACATTTCGAGAAATCTCATGTATGTTTGGTTAGAATGGATTTTTGATGAATGTGGTAGTGACAGAATGTTCCAGAGGAGAGGCATTANGTCTTCAGAAAATCACAGCATCGTACACAATGTTCATGTGGACATTCAAATAGAGAAACATACATATATTTTATTACATGTGCATATACACACGCATCTCCCCTGTGAGGAAACAGGTGCCCTATTTAATGTTCACCTCCTGAGAGTCCCCAGAGATCGTGTCACCGTGAGATGGCACCGGGGCACAAATTGTTCGCACGGCACCGGACTGAGGAACACAACTGCAAGACCCTGACCATTGTGTCTGACCATGACTTACGAAGCCCGTGTCCGGCTGGACCACCAGCTGCCTTCCGGGTGGCTGGCCCATCCCCGACTCTGCTCCATGACCGAAGAGCTTGAGTGGTGTTCCTTCGAGTCCTGTGTGTTTCTTAGTTTGTTCTTCTCTTTTTTTCCAGTGATGTAAAGGTCTTCCAGACGTCGGTGGAAGAAGGCTGCTCCCTGTCGGCCTGCGCTCCTAGCAGGCACCTTCTGAGCTCACCGTCTGCTCTTTCTGCTGCTGTTACCTTGGGCTTCCTTCATCAATTTTCTAGTCAACAAAGCGAAAGTCGTTTTACTGTCTTTGATACATGAAAATGTCCACCAACTTTAGAGTAATTATTATCTCTTGGGAGACAGCATGGGATTCTGGGGCTGGATAGGACTCAAAGGGATGTGTGACATTTTACTTAGTATGAAGTGTGAAGTTCGCACGGAGATGTGTGTTTATTGATGGCTAACACTCACGCAGTGTGGTCCACTATGACCTCCCACTCTTCAGTTATTAAACCAACAGTGTGTTCCTGAGCCTCCCTCTTCTCGCTGACCCACTCTGCACCCAGACCCTCAGAAAAGGCTGAGTGAAGCCTGGCAGGGGCCTCTGGGGTCAAAGTGGAATTTTAATTAAATGTATTTACATGGTAACTATTGTTATATCTTTCTTTTTCTGTTGGTCTAAATTTTTCCACAGTGGTAAAAGTAGATTTTTACATTTCAAAAGGGGAATCTTAGATTTCAAGGCATCTTTCAAATGCAACAAAGCACCCCAGCGCAAGCGTGGATGATGGCCGTCCATGTGGCCGTCCCTGCACGTGGAGACCCTGGGCTTCCTGTCCCGCCTCTCCCCCGGAGCCTCGCCTACTTTACTGACCCCACCAATGCAAGGTGACCAGCGCAGACCTTACTGGCTTGTTCCTGGACTCCATTTTTCAGCTGTGCCCGCCCTCGTGTCCTGGTCTTCATGACTGTCACCCAAGGCCAGGGCTGGGGCCACGGGCTCCCGGTGGTGGTGACAGCAGGGACGCTCAAGTGCTGAGGGTTGCTAACACCCTTTGCGTGTGTCTCAGTCAGATCCACGTGGCCTTTCCGTAGCTGAGAGGAAGCCTTCCCAGGGCTGCAGCCTTGGGCAGTGGACGGACTGCAGGCCTGAGATGCAGTCCCGAATAAGGTCCTGCCCACACAGTGGGGGGGGAGGGGGGGGAGGGGGGTTGATTCATGGGCTCTGCACAGAGCGGGGAACAGGGAAGGAAGGACAGTCCTTGGGCCAGGGGCCCCCACTTGAAGCAAATCCTGTACCCACAGAGGAGAAGTAGGTTTAATGAGCATTAAATAAACATTTGCCAAAAAATCCACCATCAATAGGTCCAAGTCCAGAGGACACCAGCACATCATAAGATGAGGGAACTGGGCTGGGCGCAGAGCGAGTGTGAAGGCGCCACTACACACAGGGCCCGCGCCACCAATGGTGAGCTATGCGTCGTCCCCAGCATCTGGCCCGCCCGCCAATCCGGCAGACACGGGCCCTGTTGTATCTGCTTGGTCATGTATGATATGCAAATGTGCGGGGTGAAAGAGCACTTTAAGACCTCAGGCATGAAATTTAAAATTGAATCCTGTCAAATCATAGGAACTCAAGTGTAATTCTTACTGTGTAGATGACAGCGAGCTAATTAGTAATACTGGAGAGAGGCGCCCTTCACCTCTGGGGTCACAAGCCAGTGTACTAACCCTTGTTTATTAGCTTAACACAAAGGGTCATTATGGTAATCCCACCCTCCCCGGGCTTTTCCTTTCTGTCCCTCTTTCTCTCTCTCTCTCTTTTTTCTTTTCTTTTTTTTTTTTTTTTACTTTTGCCTCAGAGTCCATGCAAACAAAGCTTTGTGAATAAATGTATATGTAATTTTTCTCATTCTAATACACATTATGTTCTGCAATTTTTTAATTGGTATTTATAATGGCTTTGAAAGCATTTGCACGTGAAAGTTACCAAGATGGCACTTGACAAAAATCCTGTAGATTCCCCTGCTCTCACTTCCTGTTTGGAAGAGAAACGAGAGCAGAGATAGAGCGAAAACAAAACCAAGCCTATTCTTAGCTCCCCAGTTATGGCTTCCATTCAAAACTTATAGTTTCCAAGTACAATGACTTCTCTGTATATCTTCTGCTTACACATTATTTTTTTTCTGTACTGTACTAAACTGCCTGAGCTATTTTATAAAAGCTAAGTATTTCACTAAGCTCTTGCAATATTGAAAGAATCTATATTCTGCGAATTTGAAAACATGTCAGCCCACCTAAATTACATATTGATCAGGTTTAATTGCGTGCCGCCCATCAGTATTAGGTTTGAAAATTCATAAAAGAGAAATAATGTACTCTTTGTGGATGATTACTTCTGGGGCATTTAAATGAATTCCATCACTTAACCCGGGCCGCGACAGATTATTGAGTCTTGCCGTCCAGCCATTCAAAGACCGATGCTGTAGGACAGCTGCTCTCCAACTCGCAGAGAACAGCCCAGTGCAAACAATATAAATTTATATAGATTTTCTTTTAAGGAAAATAGCAAAGTAAAACATTAAAAGTAAACATTCATTTTTCAATCGCTTCCTGAATCACCCTCCTCATTGTCTCCCTCTCTAAGCATTCATTTTTAATTCTTTTTGGATCTCAGGCATCCTTTTATTTTAAGTAGTAATTCACATCTTAATTAATATATGGTAATCAAAGAGATAAGCAAAGATAAATGGTTCGCAGCTTGCTTTTATTTGTGAAGGTGTATTTTTTATGCAAGTGCATAAAAGAGTTCTAATGCTGATTCTTCAGTGGCCAACCATTTGATTTTCCAAAAAAAAAAAAAAAAAAATAGCCCAAAGTTTTGTATTGTCAGTGGTAAATGCTTTTTAAAAGCTGTCTTCGTTCGCATGAAGGTCACATTGGCTAAGAAAATGAGTTCATCATTAGTTTTCAGGACGTTCTTTACATTTAGAAATTATGTTTGTTGGTATTGGTTGTGTTTTGAGAAAGTGTGCTTATGTATGTTTTTCTTTACAGATTATCAATACAAAGTGAAAAGAACCAGTTAAAATCATTGGGCTTACTTGGATAATAGTTTAAGAGCTACATTTTATTTAGACACTTTGAGGTAATAAATATCTGTGAGCATAATTAACTGTCTTTATCCAGGGCTAGTCCTGGAGATGCTGCGTTAGGACCTTCCGCATTGTCTCTCTTTAATGCTAATGGCCAGGTTTTCCTTGAGAGTTATTTGGGTCGGTGAGGTATGCTAGCAGGATTCGTTTTTAAATAGTGGCTTATTACATGGAGACAGCGAACAGACGCCTCACTTTGGGCCATCCTCGGCACAAGCAGAGCTTCGTGTTTTATTCTTTATGAAGCAAAGGTAATGTGGGCAAGTGAACTCCCTCGACAAGTCTGACTTCATTGTTTATTTGGCTGAAATTACAGTTGTGGCAGGCAGAAAATAATGGTTCACCACGGCCAAGGGCACAGTTATATCTTGAGTCTTCACTTAGGTCACAATTGCATCAGGATCCTCTAGAGAATCAACAGTCAAGTGTAAGACACCTCGGAACACAGTACCGTAAAATATCGGTGCTCCTACCTCTTGGTCAAAGGCAAACACTGGGTCTCCCAGCCTGTGCTGAGAGAACCCTGTCTGAACACTGTATTCATGTGGGGGTACGTACAGGGGTGTGTTATTGTGTTGTGATAGCCTTCAGGAGAAAACGAGGGGAGGGATGGAAGGGGATCGCGGTTGGCAATTACCTGGTAGGAGACACTTCCCTGAGCCTCCCCCACACGTGGAGGTTGGCTGGCCATGTAAATAAATAAACCAAATTCATTCAAATCTCACCAACTTTTTATGAAAAAGCATCAGTTTTACTAATCTGCTATTTGCTAGATAGTTATGTTGTAGAACAAATCTACTTAAGTCACCCATGTTTTCTTCAAGCCTCTATGAAAAAGTAGGAAAGAGGTTATTGCCAGGGAAAACTTTGAACTTTCTTTCTTTAGAAAACTCAAAACCCTTCCCTGATGGTTTGTCATTATGAGTCGAGGAAGAATTGATTTTACTTTTGGCTGTTGAAGAGCAGAGCACAAAATGAAGTGTCCATAGAAAGAAATTGTCTTAGAACACAATCATGAGTGAGGGGGGTGAAGGGAGAGGGTATTCTCTTAATAACGAACAGAAGGAGCTCAAAACGTGCAAAATAAAACCGATTTGAAGAACTGGGAGAAATCAGGTTGATGCTTAAATAAATTAGGCTGCATATAAATAATGCTAAAAGAAAATAAAAATATGATGAGGTACCTGGAGTGTTCCTTAACTTGTTCAAACCCTGGGGAAAAAAGGTTACACATGAATTAAAAACAAACAACACCTGCTGCTCATGGAATTGAATCTGATTTGAAATACGAATCCATATAGCTTAAGGCTGCACCAGGAAGCCACCAGAATATTGTGGTGACAGAGGTGATTATGGAGCTGGTGGTGGCAGCAGTGGTGGTGGTGATGGTCATAATAACAGTGATGGTAATTACGGTGCAAGTGACAATTATGTCGGATTCTTAAGAGCAAGCAATGTGCAGAAGCACACAGAAATGCTACAGAGAGCCTGATAGGGAAAGCCCTCCATACAGATAGACAACCAACTTGAGAAAGAAGGGGATGAGCACTGGGTGTTATATGGAAACCAACTTGACAATAAACTATGAAAGAAAAGGAAAAAAAAGAATCTATTGGCAGAATCTTAAAGAATCTTAAAACAGCTCCTCAATGTTTGGCATTTCATATACATTTCAGAAAATTAATAATCATCCCATCTTGGAAAATGACACAGAAGCATGTACATAGCATGTGCTTTGACCCAGGAAAACTGGTTCAAAACATGACTTGTACTAACTGTGTGAACTGCATCAAGTTATTACAAATCTATGTGACTCACCTGTAACCACAGTCTTAATACCTTGGTCAAGTTTATCATTTGGGTTAAAAAGGATAATATATATAAATCACATAGCCTAGTGTTGATGCGTATTAGGCACTTAATATTTCCTTTCTCACTGTCTCCTGGGATGTTTATAAAATGTATCACAGACCCAGGATTAGGGGATGGATTATAGAAATAATTGGTCTTTCCATTCTCTATAAATAAATCAAGAATTAGTTTGTGGCATAAGGATAGGAGAATCAAAACCAAAATGCTTCCATTATATTTTATTGTCTGTCCCGTTTTCTTTTGGTCCTGGGGGAAAAAATACACTTTCTTCTCTACAATGCCTTGTTACTTTCCACAGCTAATCAAACGCAAGAACTTTCTGTGTGAAACCTTCTCATCTACTGATGAAATAAGCCCCCGCATTTAGTAAATAAACCGGCGTCACACTATGAAAGTACAGTTGCACCAATCGCAAGGTATCACAGACAATTTGTTATGAAATTTCACTTTGCTCAGTTTCTTTTCCACATTAAAAAAATGTAAATTCTAAAATATCAAAAAAGCAATGGTCTTATGTAACTCGTGCAATTCTTTAAAGAGACTTCTTATAACACTGCATTTAACACTTCCCTGACTTAGTTGTTTATAAGTAAGGGATGCCCAAATCTAACTACCTTCCTTTAAAAGTTGGTCTTATTAGCTCGAGTAACGAGACCACAGAACACTCAAAGGCAGAGCTCAGATGGTGGGATACAGAGAGCAGAGTTTTTCTGTCTTCCGTCTTTTTTTTTTTTTCTTTGGGGTGTGGTGGAATAGGAACTCAAATTTGCCCTGATGAGTGGAGAAGGGTATCTTTCCTTTTCAGTGGGCAAAAGAGGCCTGAGCAGCCGCCCCTCGGAGAGGCCTGTGGCTGGGCTGCAGAGAGGGTGGTTTCCCAAAGAACTGCCTTCCAGAAAAGACAAAAACACCTGCCCCCCAAATGTCAGCCGTTTTGCTCTGCTCCACAAAGGTCACCAAACCTATTATTGCCTAGTTATTATATGTACAAATACCAATTACAATATGTTCATTAAGCAAGATCCAGGGTGGACATGAGATTTGGTAACAGAACTTTGAGGAGATGTGGCCAAATTTTTAAGATTCAGGGAAATGTGCAGACTCATCTCAACAACTATCCATCATCTATTCTCAGTGTTTCTACTCTTTATCCTTGAAGTTCTTGGTGCTGTGGGGTTTTGCAGTAACAATCTTCTTTATCTAGTGGATAAATCAATAACAAATCACTTATTTCTTAGTACCTGAGGAACAGAGTCTGCAGAAGTCCTAATGTGCTTTTTGGTGTACCAAATTAAAGCGTGTCCACAATAAATCATTCCCAACTGTTCTCTGATGAATTCTGAAATGGCCAATGCCTTCAGTATACTGTAAATATTTCTCCATTTGCGTGGCTGTCTTTGGTAAATGCCCTTCTCTCTTCAGACCAGCCACAGAGACATGCTTGTAATAAATCTCTAACCACTGCTTTATTGCAAATCTTCATAATGGCCGCATTTGGAAAATAATCATACAAACACTTTAGCTTTGCAAATGGAGAAAAATAGAAATAAATAAAACTAAAATATTTAGTGTAGCTGACTATTGAACCGGCATTTAGTAACTACCTTTACTTAATTAAAATTTCCATTATGGGTTGAATTGTTTCCTCTAAAAGGTATGTTTCTGTCCTATCCCTTAATACCTGAGAATGTGACCGCAGTTTGAGATAAGGGCTTTATAGAGGTAATCAAGTTAAAATAAAGTCATGAGAGAGGACTCTAATCCAATATGGCTGGTGTCTTGGCTAAGGGGAAATTTGGATAGAGATACACACACACACACACACACACGCCATTATTATTTTCAATTTCCCACTGGAATACGATTTGGTGAAAGAGAAGGCAATATGCACCTTCCTTACCTGTCTTGAACCCAAACATTAACTATGTGTAAACACGGACAATGTTTTAAACTCCATGAACTAAGTACCTCAGGTTGCCTTGAGAGCAGATGGAACTTTCACTCCCTTGATTCAAATCCCATTTCCACAATGAATGCCTGAGCATTATTACTTTAGGCAAAAGTCACTTTGCCTCTATAAGCTTGAGTTATCTATCAAATAGGCACAACTAAAGTGAAAGATAATTTAAAGTGTTTTGCATATATTCTGTGGCATACAAAAAGCTATAAATAATATCACCTATTTTTATTACCAAATTCACAATTTAATGGTCATAACCAATATCAATAGTTAAGTTTTGAAAAATGTTTATTTAGTTATTTTGAGAGAGAGAGAGAGAGAGAGAGCTGATGGGCATGTGAGTGGGGAGGGGCAGGAGAAGAAGGAGAGAATACCGAGCAGCTCCGAGCTGTCAGCACAGAGCCTGATGTGGGGCTCTATCTCACAAACCGTAAGATGATGATCTGAGCCAAAACCAAGAGTTGAACCACCAGCTGAATTCAACCAGCTGGACCACCCAGATGGCCCAAGAGGTAATTCTTTATGATAATGTTATAATCATAATGACTCTAAAAGTAACATTTTTGACAGTCAACAACCAAAACCCAACTCTTTAGAAAAGGTAACATTCATGGACATAGTGGTATAGTAGGACCTATTTACCAACACTGTCTAGTAGGACTTGAAAAGCAGAGAGATCAAACAAATAAGCTCTGTGATACCATGCGGGCTTTGGGATGAAGGAAAAGAAGAAAACAACATCTGCAGCTTGAGATTTGACACACTAGTGCTCTGACCAGTCTCAGGGGATGGGCTAGACTGCGCGGACTGCACCGTAGGTGGAGAACTGCATAGGAATCATTGCGAACACCTAGAGAGGTGCAATTATCTAACTCAGGGGTCCCAAGTGGCCGTGACTTTGCTCCCCCCAGGACAGCGGGTGGTGTCTGGACACATTTGTGATTGCCACAACAGCGTGCTACTGGCCAGAGACACTGCCGACCCTCCTGGTGGCCTGGGCCGACCCCCTCACCACCACCCAGACGGGAACCATTGGCCCAAACTGTCAGAGGTGTCAGGCTGAGAAACTTGTTCTAGCTGTTACATGTAATTAGTTCAAGTCCATTGTTTGTTGGCCTTTTTATCATGGAACTTTCAGCCAACACAGTGAGCAGACGAAGCCATGGCCAACCTGAGTCATCTCACCCCGAATGCATCTCAGCCCCACCTGCTGCTGTCCCCAACCCTACTTTGCAAACAAGGAACATGAAATGCCAACATGTTCAGGGAGCTGCTCACAGTCATACCCAACTAGTTAGAGGTCACAACTAGTTAGGGTTTAGGAAGAACCAGGACAGAGTGCCCTACCCAGGGCACTTCTCACTCGGCCAAAGGCAAAGCATGGTCTCCATTCTTGTTGTAACTCCTGCAAATAGAAGGTACAGTCTGAATGTGTAATTCATTATTTACGCTCTATCTAGAAACAGATGGGAATCATTCAAAGTGGCTTTCCTAGAGCTTACTAGAGTTAAACTAGAGCTTAGTTACTGATTCAGAGAATGATGGGCCTTATTCAATATGCTCATGTCTCAATCCCATACCCTCTTGGAAAATGTTGGCGACCCTTGTAGGAAGAGTTCTATGTGGATGGAGCCCAAGTGAAACAGCCCCCCAAACCCTCCAGCAAGGCGAGGAGCTCTGACTCGTGCTCAGTATGTATGGGCTCTGAGCATCCGATGCTGAGCCCGCAGAAGCCAAGCACTAAAGTCCACATATTGTTATGTTCCCTTCATATGAAGAATCCAGAAGAGGCGGATCTCTAGGGACAGAAAGCAGACGAGTGGTTCCATCCAGATGGATGGGGGTGGCAGACAGGAGGGAAAGGAGGCACACAGGTGATGGAAGAACCCTTGAACTAGGTGGTGCGGATACTTGCACAACCTTGTAAATATAGTAAAAGCACCAAACTACACTTTAAAGGGCAAATTGTATGGTTTTGAGCTGCGCTCACACAACCACCCTTTCCTGCAGTAGCACCACCGTCCCACGTGAATGGTTCTCTTGTGTCCCTTCCTCCTTCCTTCGGGAACAGCAGGGAGACTCAGGGTTCACCTCACACGGACAGGGGATACCACACCTCCCCTGGCCCTTTTATGTTGTCCGGAGAGCTGCAGTGCCTGTCGCTGCCCTGTCCCTGGGAACCGCTGCGTGTGCCCTGAGCTAGTCCGACCCTCCTCTCCCCTGTGTGCACCGTGGTGGGAACCGCACATGGCTGGTTGACGCGTGGCTATTACTCGAGCTTTGAGAATAACCCGTGGAAGGAAGCCGGGGCAGAGTCGGTGTGACTAACTTCAAACTCTCGGGAATGGCGCCAAGTGTCCACAGAGAAGTGGGTAAGAGGGAGCGTCGGTGACTTACACTGTTCAGAGAATACCAGCTACATAACACCAACAGGAGAAACAGTTAAAATAGGACCAAATAGCACTGATACTTCCCTCTGAAGAGAGACGAAGACCTCACTCTGAGGAAGTGGTCATCTTATATTCTAGAAAAGTGGACAGGATGGAATCTGAATGCACTTGCCTGTGTATTAAGCTTCCCCTCACCGTTAATGAGTCTAACCTTTTCTGGGTGTTTTTGGTGACCAGGAGGCAGACCTTCAGTGGCGCCTCTGCAGCTGCCAGTGTGGCGTACAGCGCACGAGAGAATGACTCCCATCCTGGTGATGACGGGGTGCTTGCGAAAGAGGCTTTTGCATTCTCTTTCACATTCTTGCTTCACAGCACCACCAAGACTAGATTTCAGTCCTGCAGAAGGGCTTGTAATTCATGAGTAAGAATGCTCCGGAACCCAGTATGACACACTTCTTGGACAATAGGGGTATTTTCTTCCAGGAGACAGAGTTTGAATGACAGAGTCCATGCCATCTGGGGGTGGGTCTGAGGAGCAGAGATGTCTGAAAAAGAAGTTGGGGATCATCGAGGTTCATGCGAAATCATCCCAGGAAAGATATCATGGGGACATGAAGTGACCAAAAGTCCCAAAGAGAGAGTCTTTGGACTTTTCCCTTCCCGTCATGAGGTGGTGCTCCAATCACAACTCTGTTCACCCCGTTCGTGCGGGAGGGGTGTCCCACCCTGAGTAGGACCAGATGGCCCAACACAGCCTCACCAGCCAACAAGATGGAACATGGCCAAGGGAGGACCCAGCACCCCACCCCAGGGTGGGGCTCCTCAGGGACCAGACAGCTGTGCTGAGGCTCCGTAGTCACAAGAGGGTGGGGTGGCTTGTCTGATTCACTGGCCAGCAAGGAAGCGAACCCTGTAAGGGTGAGGGGTTGTGGGTGCAGCTGGCCGGCTAGCAGGGCCAGCAGCCAGGAGCAGGAAGCGCCCGCCAGCCGGGGCCCACGGACTCGGGTCCCACACGCACGGTGCGGGTGCCTGAAGCCCCGCGTGGCTTGCGGAGCACGGCGCGTGGCTGTCGTCTGCTGCACTTGCCCTATCTGGTGTAAAGATGCCCATGGACCTATTCCTCCCCAGCCAGGTTCGGGAAGAGGCCTGACTCAGTTCTGGGAAATGCTTTTTCATATTAGTCGAAGTAAATGAAGACACAAAACTGGGAGTTTCTAAAGCTTGCAAGTGAATCCCAGCCCTTGACCCTATTCCTAGGCATTTTGAAGCCGTTATTCCAAGGCACGAGGGAGGAGGAAGTCAGGGGGCCAGCAGCCCCTTTCCCTCCAAGAGTCTATGTATTAAATGTGTATTTTGTTTGCAGGTCTGAAAACTGTTCACCTCTGCAGATCCTGTGGCGTCTCCTCTGTGCGGCACGACTGCATAAATGGTGTTTTCATAAACACAGGCATTAGGGAACCCTTGATGGATTTAAATTTCATTTTTTCTTATAAAGTACATAATTTGATCTCATACTCCCAATACCCCCGTCTTCACTGGCAATACAAGGTCATCCAACACTTCAAACACAGAATAACCAGTTTATTTTTCTGCATTCTCATCTGCTTTTGCTCAAACTACCTAGATTATGAAGACAAATGTGCATTCCATAGGAATTAAAGTCCTGAGTTTCCAAGACGGATTCTGTTGGAGGCACGTGGCTGAAAGAGCTCACTGGCTGACGAGGGCGGTGTCTCCTGCCCTTGAGAGCACTTGTCGTTAGCTTGGTGGCCGGCCAGCATCAGCCATGCTCTCAGCAAGAGCACCTTACATTAGTCTATATGTTATTTTCCTTTTCTCTCTGGGTTTTTACATTTCCAATCAGAAAACAGTGCTCTGGATGGAACCAAAGGTCATCAGCGAGTAGCCCAGGGGGTGAGTAGGGAGTTGTGCCAACAGTGCGAGGCGCGAGCCCTGTGCTCCACCAGCCTGAGTCCCGACCTCTGTCCCTGACTCAGAAATGAAGGAGCTGCATCTCCGAGGCTCAAGCCAGCTTGGCTTTTCCATGGGGCCCTCCATACCTTTCAGCTTTTAAAACAGGGCTTCCGTGTGTTCCTGTGCCACTCACGCCTTCATCTGTCCTTGGCTGCAAATGTGCTTCCATTTAAGGTCCGTCTTATGGCAAAATTCAAGTGGGCTGTGAGTAGCAGCAACCATAACATGCGTTGCGTTATATCTCAGGGTTCAAAGTGAACGTGAACATGGTGCTAACAATTCTTGTTTTCCCTCGTATGACCCTCTTACTCTAGTGGTTTCTGCTAGACACAGAGTCCAGAAAACAGGTGTGATTTCTGCCACCCAGGAGAGCATTCAATAGATGTAGCCAAGTTTGGAACATCACATCTGGAATGATCTGTCTTTGCCCTGAAAGGGCCGTTCTGTGACATCAAGGCCAGGAATCACGATCATGCTTTGATCGTCTCCCAGAAGCAAGATCATAATAGTTGGAAGTTGGCAAGAGTCAGGAGGAAGATGGAGGGTATCGATCCCTGTTAGTTTTGCTTCTTAGCAACCAGACCACAATTGTCACGTACACTGAAACATAAAACTTACTCTCTTCTTGAAGTTTATTAAATCAGCTACAGAGGAAGATGTCCTTGACATCCTTTCCATTTGTGGCCACAGTAAAGCTAAACTGTCCAATTAGTTTTGTATTTCAGACTTGTCCATGTCTCTTGTGTTCAGCAATAAATGCAAGGCCATTAAGAAATCCTGAGTTTCCCCTGAAACCTTTGTTACTCTTTTTTAAATTTCATATTTACATTTTTAATATAATTTATTGTCAAATTGGTTTCCATAGAACATCCAGTGCTCATCCCAATAAGTGCCCTCCTCCATGCCCACCACCCACTTTCCTCTCTCCCTCACCCCCATCAGCCCTCAGTTTGTTCTCTGTATTTAAGTCTTTTGTGGTTTGCCTCCCTCCCTGTAACTTTTTTTCCTCTTCCTGTTCCCCATGGTTTTCTGTTAAGTTTCTCACAATCCACATATGAATGAAAACATACAGTATCTGTCTTTCTCTGCCTGACTTATTTCACTCAGCATAATACCTTCCAGTTCCAACCATGTTGCTGAAAATGGTCAGATTTCATTCTTTCTCATTGCCATGTAGGATTCCATGGTATAGATAAACCACATCTTCTTGATCCATTCATCAGTTGATAGACACTTAGGCTCTTTCCATGTTTGGGCTATTGTGGAGAGTGCTGCTATGAACATTGGGGTACATGTGCCCCCATGCATCAGCACTCCTATATCCCTTGGGTAAATTCCTAGCAGTGCTATTGCTGGGTCATAGGGAGTTCTATTGTTAATTTTTTGAGGAAACTCCACACTGTTTTCCAGAGGGGCTGCATCAGTTTACATTCCCACCAACAGTGTAGGAGGGTGCCCATTTCTCCACATCCTCACCAGCATCTGTAGGCTCCTGACAGGTATGAGGTGGTATCTCAGTGTGGTTTTGATTTGTATTTCCTTGATGATGAGGGACGTTGAGCATCATTTCATGTGTTGGCCAACTGGAGTCTTCTTTGGAAATTCATCAAGATAAAACTTCTATACTGCAAAGGAAACATTCAACAAAACTAAAAGGTGACCAATGGAATGGGAAAAGTTATTTGCAAATGATATATTGGATAAAGAATTAGTATCCAAAATCTCTAAGGAACTCACCAAACTCCACACCTGAAAAGCAAATAATCCAATGAAGAAATGGGCAGAAGACATGAATAGACACTTTTCCAATGAAACCTTTGTTATTCTTAAGAATCCTTTCAAATTTACTTTGTAATACTTTGGGGTATCATGCGCTTTACATTTTCCAGAATCATGTTTTGCCAGCTCTTTTAATAATATTAGAGATATTTGTCTCATGAGAACTTAGCAGGAGACAACAGTATTTTAATTTGTTTTTTAACCTTATTTATTTATTTTTAAGACAGAGAGCATGAGCAGGGGAAGGGCAGAGAGAAGGAGAGAGAGAATCTCAAGCAGGCAATGCACTGTCATCACAGAGCCCGATGCGAGGCTCGAACTCACAAACCATGAGATCATGACCTGAGCCAAAATCAGGAATCTGATGCTTAACGTACTGAGCCATTCAGGCACCCCAACAACAGTATCTTTTGAAGGGTTCATAGTCAGTGCCCCGGCCTGATATTAGTGTTACCCCAATGAGCATGCTGTGCATGGATTCTAGATGAGAATCAGTAAGATAAATATAAAATGTGACTCAGAAAGAAGTACGATTTCACATCCCTTTCTTCTTTAACTACCTCTGAACTTCAAATTTGAAACGTGCAGGCATGTGAAGGGACAATCATCTTCTATTGGAAATAAATTGGATTTGAGATCACGAAACCTACTGTGAAAGCAAGACCTCCCATATACACAGACTATGAGCCCACAGGGTCGTTTCTCGAAACCTCAAGGCAGGCGACAATTAAGTCGGATGTGATGATGTCAAATATAAACCAGGCCCACGGTCGCTAGTTAGTTAATGTTTGTTGAGTAAATAAATAAATGAGTACAAAAATATAAACTACAGACACTACAGATTTCTGTAATCTCTTATAAATTCAATCCTGAAGGATTTCGCATTAGAGAGAGGAGAGTGAGCCTGCCCGGCACCGCCCACTCTGGGTGGGTAGTTGTTAGGAAAGATGCCTTTGCCACCAGCCTGCCGCCGCCCCAGCCACCAGCCTAGGTTTTGTTTTCTTGTTCTTTTTTTGTGTCTTTTTTTTTCTTGAGTTTTACAATGTTTTGCCTCAGTAACTAGGCAATGCCTCAGAACTTTCTGGACCATGGATTCATCTTTCACTGAGCCAGACTTAGGGGTGTGAGGGAAACAAGACACAAATAAGGTTACAGCAAGTCCGAGAAGCAACCCAGGAGCGCTGTCCTTCCAGAACAGGCACACTTCCTCCCTGGTGCTGGATAAAAACAATGGCTTCCTGTGGTCCGTCTCCTCCTTTTCTTCTAAAATGGCTTCTTTGTTAAATTTGTACAGAAATTGTCACTCCAGTGTCAAATGGAGCTCATGGAACTTAGCAAGAGCTACATTTGTTGACTGAATATCCCTTTTTGTGGGTGTCAGCGCCTGTTGGAAGAAATCATCAGTGGTGGAAGAAATCAACATAAAAGTGATGAAAAATAAATGGGAAAGTATGACAAAATAACCCGTAACTTGGCCCATCCTAGTAAAAAGGACGGCAGCCATACTGCCAAGTGCTTTCTGTTATATTATATTCGACATCGGTGTATCTGTAGAGCAACATAAATACTTTTTTAATTTATTTTTTAAATAAATAAAACATGATTCAGATGCTTCTTGCAGGGAAGAGATTGACTTTTTGCCAGTTCTTTTCTCCGCCACAAGAGTTCATATTTACTTGTGTCCTTGTAAAGAATTTTAGAAAATGGTTTGAAGGAGTTAAGACATCGTGGAAGAGAACAGGTACTTCTGATGTGAGACTGTTTGAGGTTGGGTGAATCAGGATGACTGTGAGCTATGGCCCCAAAATGAGTACTTTTATTATGTCCTGTGAAGTTAAATTTTGTTCTGATTTGGGTGTGTGCGTGCTTCAAATCATTCCGCAATCTTGGGAGCAACATGAAGTCTCTACGACCTTGGTCACACTAGACATCACTTTATTGTTGTTATTATTATTATTAATTATTATTATTGGCTTGTTGTGGGTTTGAGCACATGCACTTTCTCAGTCTTCTGCCCTTCACCTCACTGCCCGATGGCAGATGGCCCTGCGTATTATGGGGAAGCACTCTCACTGGGTAGAGGAATGAAATTTGCTACTGCAGACGATGAGATACGGCGGCATCTGTGACAGACCCACCACCTGTGCGTCTGTGGTCCCCCCAAAGCAAGATGCATTTCACACAGTAGTTTAGAAAATGGTCCCACTTCAAACGGAGGGACAGGGCCATCAGCTCCCCTCCCCCATTAATGCTGCCAACTCTGGAAATGTCCCCTTCGACAAGTCATTATTAAGCATTATTAATTTTACTATGGTGGCTAGAAGTTGCTCACGCTTTTCTTATCCCACACGTTTGTAGAACATATTGACTCTACAGACCCCCAGGGTCTTAAATCTTAGAAAAATGAGTGAAATTCTCATGAATCCCACTTTATCAAACAACTCCCTGGCCCTCACAGCATTGTTCAGGAGATCGTTAAATTATAATAAGTAATAACCACCTCCATAGTTTCTCATTTTGGAACATGAAACATAGAAGTGTGTTGCCATTCCATACCAATTCCAGGAACTGGGTCCGAATAAGCCAAGGGATTCACACATCAGGCCATTCGAGGACCAGTTTTAAACCAGCAAATGTTCTCTTGGCCATGATATATTTTATCAGCATATATTCAGTATTATTGCCCACATGGCAACATACACTTTGCTAAGCACTAGTACATAACTGTGGTCTCCACTTACGTGTCATATACCAGGGATGGTGGCAGGGTGGCCTTGCACCCCAGGAAGCTTTATGTCTCCGTCTGTCCCTTTCACCCACCAGTCACTGCCGCAGTTAGATGGTGAAATTTCAGGAGAAAAATCTAGTGGATTGAGGATTCGTTTGCCCAGATGAGCCCCTCCTTCAGTCATCCACCTGGTAAAATGCCGTAGAAATGCCAAATCTATGCTACACTCAACTGACAAGTTCAGAATGGAGCCTGAGGTCCTTCTGGCCATTCTGACCTAGGCCATTGGTCTTCAAAACTTCTGCTCATATGCCTCCTGAAAACTATTTTTAAGCCCATCTATCCCCCAAATTTTAATCCTGAATCCCAAATTTTACAGTACATTAAAATAGCGCCAAAACAATTTCTTTTCCTGACAACAACATTTTAGTGTAATCTTCACAGCAGCCTCTCTGCTGCTCTGGGATGTGCGAGTCCCTCCCTCCGGGACATGGCCTTGCCATCCACACCGAATTGCACGTGGCTCCGGCACGCACAGACAATCTTCAATAAACTTTCCCAACGCATCCCCCAGACTTGACAGAGATCCCGCAAGCATCCTCAGTGACACAGCGACTCGGCCTTCCCAGTGCACGGAGGCCTCGGCTTAATACGGACATTAACTATGATGTGGTGTCCCTCTCTGTCTCCTGGCTTTAGAAAACAATTGATCAGAATCCGGAAGACGTTGAGCCTTTCTTTTGCCCCTGCCTGGGGCCTGGGGAAGGATCCTGATAAGGCCTGTGTTCTTTCTGTGTCACACAGGTAAGGCCCACCTCTTCCATTTAGCTGGTGCACAATTTCACAGAGATAAACGTAAAGTGATCACAACAAAGAAAAATAGAAAGGAGAATTTTAAAGTACAAGTCCTGGAGTAACGTGTTGCATGAGGGGACGGTGTTCGCTGGTACTGAATTTGGTAGAATTTCAAGGCCTCCTGTGGCCGTGAGAGAGAATGGCAGTAACGCTAGGAAACCTTTATTTGGTGCTTCCTAGGTGTCAACATGTGTTAAGCAACGTAGAGCAGACTCGCATTTCCTCTTCCTGGAGTGCCCAGGTCTGGAACTCGTCCTTCCCAGGTCAAGGGCAACTCCGAGTGTCCAGAGTCCACACCCTTAGCACATCAATCACTTTGCCGCCTTCCCTCCCCTCACCCTACCCCAATCTCAGTGCAGAAAAGTCTAATAAATCTAACAATCACAAAGAGGTTCTCTTCCCTTCTCTCTTTTCTGCGAAAGAAATATCAGGACGAAAATCACCAAAGGCAAAACATAAGCTTCCTCGGAGTCAGGAAGTCTGTTTGAAGGGAGGTCACCGGCTGAGAACATTAGGCAGCACGTTTTATTTGATGAGGGACCTTGGCGCGAGTCGCAGCCCACGGAAGCACCGGGTCTGTCTCAGCGTCGGTGTGCGACATGGTAGGCGCAGGGGTGGACCTGGTCTCAAGCAGGCGATCCCAGGGCAGAGACTAAGGGTGGTTTCTGAGCAACTCAAAGGGTCCAAAGCTCCTTTCTGGGGGGTCAGGACAGGAGAGCAACATCACTGCACCGGGTCGCTGCCTCCCCACACGTGAGTGCGGGTCCAGATGCTTCCTGCCCAGCAGCTTTCTCGCCCTTCAAGTCTTCACAGCAGGAGCACCAGCAAGGAGAGAAATGGAGGTGGCGGCCCTTACTGATCCCCACACGTGCGGGGCACTGAGCAGAGTTAGCCCAGACCTTCTCATTTCCTCCTCGCTGTGACCCCCAGGGGCTGCCTGGCTGTTTCACAGATGCTGAGCCTGGCGCTGGGCGACATCGAAAGAACTGCTGGATGAGAAAGGGGGATGGCAAACCGAACCGTCCTCAGAGTCGGGCCCCTGGTTCGAAAGGTGCAGCCAACACCAAGGCCCACCCCACCTTTAAAAATGGTCACGCGCTACGATGGTTAAATTCCGTGCATTTAACATGACCATTTATCTCTGACGCCTCGTTAACCACTGCTCAAAGCTACAGTAAAGGCACAAAAGTGGGAAAGTCAGCAGAAATGGGGGCACAGCAAATAGGAAAGGGGACTGCAGCGCACAGAGGGTTATGTAAATATGTGTGTGCTGGATGGTGTATGCACGTGTGTGCTGGATGGTGTGTGCATGTGTGCTGGATGGTGTGTGCAGGTGTGTACTGGATGGTGTGTGCAGGTGTGTGCTGGATGGTGTGTGCACGTGTGTGCTGGATGGTGTGTGCACGTGTGTGCTGGATGGTGTGTGCACGTGTGTGCTGGATGGTGTGTGCATGTGTGTGCTGGATGGTGTGTGTGCATTGTATGTGTGTGAATGCTGTGCAGTGTATGTTCATGTGTGTGTGCATTCTCGATGGTGTGTGTGCACATGTGTGTGTTGCACTTGCATATGTGCATGCATGTGCATGCTGAACAGTTCACGGCAAGTGCTGAGTGACACAGAAATGGAAACCACAGCCTGTGTGCAGGCAAGCAGTGTCACGGTGTCACCCTGCGGAACTTGGAAAGGACAGGCAGGCGCCGTAGGGACAGGAGCATGGGTGAGGGTGGGGGCAGATTAAAGTTCAACGTCGGGCTGTCGGGCCCTCAGGCCCCCTCCCCCGTCATGCCCGAACTCAGAGACTGGACGTCTGCTCCCTGGAGATGGTAAGCTGGCCTTGGACACAGCAGGCGTGGAGAAGGACACAGGAGGAAGGCACACGAGGCAGGCGACGCTTGTGGACGAACCAGAGTGTCTGCAGCCGTCTTCTGCCTTCTCCCACCTGCGGCAGAAAGGAATGCGGCCAGACACCCACACTGCAGGTTCCCTCTGCACACACACGTGCGTGCGCGTGTGCGCACACACACACACACACAGTCAAAGAGTGTTGCAAAATTCTTTGGAGAAACTTAAACGCCCCATTTTTTTAAATTTTATGTCTTTATTTTTGAGAGACAGACAGCGAGCAGGGGAGGAGCAGAGAAAAAAACGCTGGTTAGATGCCACGAAGTAGGTGGCAATGCCTTAACCATATGCGTGTTGTCAGGCCCGAGGGCCCCTTCCATCCTTGTCAAGGGGGCTGCTGACCTTCTCTCCTTTCATGCAACACTTAAATACCCCGTTTTTCAAAAGTGTAGATTGTGGGAATTGGATTTTCCAAAGTGAAAAACCAACTTCCGACTGAATCCTTCTGTAATAAATCTCATCACTTCTCTGGCCCAGCCACAGACACAGAGCTGACTGTCCCAGCAAGGGGGGCTCACGGGATGGCTGTGGAAAGCTTCAACCTGAAGGGCAGAGATAGGATAGAAACTCAGGGACCCGATCTAGGACACGGAGAGAGTGAAACACTGTTAGAACTATAACTAGCAGCCTCAGAGATGTAAAGAGATGTCGTATGCACGAAACAAGAACTGGGTGCTATGAGAAAGGAATAAAGTCATAGCATCACTGTCCTCGGGGTTTAAAAACATAGCAACCCAATTTCTCTAAAAATAGTGGAATGTTTGGAAGATAAACTAGAAAAAAAAGCACCAAGGAAATAGAACAAAGAGATAAAGAGATGTGGCAAAGGAACAAAAGGTAAAAAAAAAAAAAATTATATGAGTGATTCTGGGTTCTCCTGATAGGTTTGCAAGAAAGAGAAAATAAAGGCTGTTGGCCCAATGTGGTGAGGCAAGACTCTGGATTGAAAGCCCCATATGGGAGCCCCACAGCGGATTTAAGGGAAGGGAGGGGGATGCAGCCATCACGGAATCAGAGCACCGCTGATAAAGATCCCCAGAGCCGCCGTGGCACTGGGGGTGTGGAACAAAATCATTCTTCCCAGGAGCAGTGCTGGAAGCCAGAGGACACTGGGTTGATGCAGTTCTGGGATGAAGCACCTGTGTCTTGAATTGTGCATGAGGTCAGGCGTCAGCAGATGGGAAAGGCAGTAAAGACATTTAAAGACACTTAAGAACTCAAAAAATGACCCTATTTTCATGGGTTGCCAGTAACACCGGAAGGGAAGAGAGCACACGCCGAGAGCAGCACCCAGCACTCAAGTGCAAAGAGAGGGTCCAGCACAAACTGACCTTGTCCTGAGTGAGGGGACAGCAAGCCTGGGCACAGGTGGGCTGTGCCGAGCGGGCCGGGGGACGGGCCCAGGGACGTGCACAGGCAGACCGAATGGATTTTAAGGAAGAGAAAGAGAATCAAGAGACACTTTATAGCTCGATTAAAGGTTAAGGATGATGAAGTGATAAATATTAAGCAAAAGAAACCACAGGGCATTAACTTAAGAAGAACAAATGTCTGGGGCGCCTGGGTGGCTCAGTCGGTTAAGTGACCGACTTAGGTTCAGGTCATGATCTCACAGTTTGTGGGTTCGAGCCCCGCGTCGGGCTCTGTGCTGACAGCTCAGAGCCTGGAGCTGCTTCGGATTCTGTGTCTCCTTCTCTCTCTGCCCCTCCCCCACTCTCTCTCTCCTCCTTTCTCTCTGTCTCAAAAATGAATAAATGTTAAAAAAAATTTTTAAAAGAAACACGACTGTCAGTCATGCCAAAGTGTCATCATGTAGTGACAGTGCCCAGTTTATGAGAAAGTCCAGTGGCATGTCCAACAATGATCAGCAGAAGCGGCCACAGCTGTGTCTGCTGGATGCGGGCAGGTGACGCCCCTTCTCTGTGTGGGTGGGGTGCTCACTCGGGAGCATTGTCTGCTCCTCCCAGGACAGAAGGCCGGGTGGATAAGGATGAGGGTGGCATGTCAGGACCCAGCAGCACGCCTCCAGTGGGTACAAACAGTGGGTTCTATATTTGAAGAAACCGAGAGGATACAGAAGTTGGCAGCGGTGGCCTCTGAGAAGCAGGATGTAGCCATAAAACTAAGATGCTGCACTGTTTTCTAGGCCAGTCTTGAGATTCTCTTTGACTTTTAAATTATGTGCATGAATTTGATAACAATGATATTTCGTGGTTACGTGTTGGTAGAAGGCCCACCGTGACTTCACAAAGGCATCGCAATACCTTGGAAGCTTCATAGCCTGAAATGCATGATGCGCATGCCCTTCATTT
>NW_027527956.1:7453253-7458253 GCF_008692635.1 Crocuta crocuta
CATCCACAAAGTGACCTTCATGAGACAAGGTCACATGCCCGTAGGTTCTGGACACGGGACATGGATGTATTCGGAGAGCCTTGTTCTGCCTGCCACAGAGTCCAGTGTTTTTCCCCTGAGTCTTATGGAGTTAAACATATATGATGGGTTTCAATCAACTTTTGCATCATTATAGAAATTCTAATTGTCTCTCCGTGCCGTTGACTGTAGATCCCGTGCCCTTTGTACATGACTGTGAGTAGCCTGCTCTGGCTTGCTGGCTACGTGGTGCAGCCAGGCCCTTCTAAGAAGCTCTGTCTTGTTTGTTCGTTTTTGTGGAAAATTGTATTTCAAACCTACAGCCTAGTCTGTTCATTGCTACTGTATTAATTGTTGTTCCAGGGAATTCCCACTTCAGATTTAGAATAAAGGGTTTTAACTTAACCTCTTCCTTTAAAATTTTTTTAATTTTATTTATTTATTTATTTATTTAATTTATTTTTTATTTATTTCTGAGAGAGAGAAACAGTGTGAGCAGGAGAGGGTCAGAGAGAGAAGGAGACACAGAATGTGAAACAGGTCCAGGCTCCGAGCTGTCAGCACAGAGCCCGACACGGAGCTCGAACCCACAAACTGTGAGATCATGACCTGAGCCGAAGTCTGAGGCCTAACTGCCTGAGCCACTCAGGTGCCCCTAAAATTTTTTTTTATTAATTTCTTTATTTTGAGAGAGAGTGCACGCACATGTGTGAGCAGGGGAGGGGCAGAGAGAGAGAGAGAGAGAGAGAGAGAGAGAATCCCAAGCAGCTCCACAGTATCAGTGCAAAGGACCCAAGGCTCAAACTCATGAACCTTGAGATCATGACCTGAGCCGAGACCCAGAGTCATCCGCTTAACTGACAGAGCCGCCCATGGGCCACCCGCTTAACCTCTCCTCCTTCACATTTATATTTCCGTTCTTCCTTGCTAACGGTTCTGCCTCCTGAGACATAGGAGTGTCTTAGTGGCCTGCTGTCCCCACCACATTCTGTGCTGTGTCACCAATGCCGGGAGCCCCGAGCTGTCTCCCTTTAACGCCTGGCTCGGCTCCTGTCTACACGGCCAGAAGTCTGACCAGCAGTTTATGTCAAGGCGTCTCCGCTCATGGTCATCACTTGCAGCTCACTGTCTGCAGACTCCGGGCAGGTTTATGAAAGCGATACTCCGCATGCTTTTGTTTGTTGATTAGCACTGTCTGGGGCCTTCATACTCAAAAGCAAACTATAACGGGTAAAAACTCTTGATTCACATTCTCTTTCCTTGATTTTCCTGAATATGTTACTCCCTTTGTTTTTGCAGAATAAGAATTGCTGTTTAGAATCTCACCCTCTACTTTAGTCTAATTTACTTGGTCTTTCGGCTTAGAGCCCAGCTGACTGTCTCCCCTCTGACCGGAATGGCATAATCATGGACATTCTCTGTTAGTATTTTCAGATAGATGATGCACCGTTTCAGTACGTGGCTTCAAATCTTTTTTAAATAAGAATTATTTCAGAATAATTTTTTTGGATTATAAATTTTCCTAGTTGTTTCTCCGCTTTGCTTTCCTTCCTTGTGGGCTCCCGTCATACATATGTTGGAATTCTCGTCTTTTCTTTGCATCTAGGTCCCTTCTCCTTATTTCCCTTTTGTCTCTTTCTTCATTTCATTTTGATTTTGCTCATTTTCATTCTCTATGGTCAGAAGACACTAGCTGTTGTTATTTGCTCGTGTGTGCATTCTAGTTTAATATTCCATTCTCAAGTGATGTCCCTTCTCTTTCTTCCCGTCTAGTTCTGTTACATCCTGTCACTGCGTTTCTGAGTTTTGTTGTTACAATTCTCATACGTGTTAGTTTTTCAACCTTGTCATCATCTTCCTGTTTCCACCTTGTCTTGGAAGAGGCGGCTGCTCCACCCGAGCATCTCGGGGACCGTATCCGTCACCCGTCCGTGGCTTTGTTGTCTTTCTTCTTGTTCTTTTTCTTACAAGAACTTAGGAAGGTGAGCTGACTCGAGTCCTTTCTGTTTGCGCTTTTATGCAAAATTAGCTGCGTCAACTTGCATGAACTTGAACTTTTAGGAAATCCCCTGTTTGATCTGTAATTCACAGCTCCCTCTGCCCTTGTCTGCAGGTGGCACTCGGACGAAGGTAATTGCTTTCCGACACCTCTTCGCTTCCCCTTTCCACTTTTACCTAGAATTTTTGTTTCCATTTCCTGTACAACTAATTTTAGATCCTGTACCTAGAAATTCACCCTCAGCGCAGCATCTTGTCTGGAAGACAGATTTAACTGGTTGGTTTCAGAGATTCTCAGAGCCTGCTCTTCCAGTCTCGGAGGGCTCCCTGCGTGGCCTTCCTCCCGCCAGGCACAGACGTGGTGACGGCTGCTCCCCTCACATCGCCGACTTGCCAGTTCCAGGGAGTCTGGGTCGACGCACGTGTCTGTGAGATGCTTCTTCGGGCCCGACGTCCTCTTGGCCCAGAGTCAGCTGCACACGACTGTGATGCCTGCCCCCTCTGGTGTCACCGCTGCCTTGGACTGTGGGGATTGTTCTGGGTTTTGCATTTGCTGTCTTGGGACTCCTTGCTGGTCTTCTTGTTTCGTGGCTAATTTGGGGAGGTTGCCAAAGGGCGCTGCCTCAGTCCCCGTCGTCCCAGAAGACCCGCGAGGCACAGATTTTCATTACGGAGGTGGCCCAGCACGGGGACGTTTTGTGCAGCAGATGACTGGCCTTGGAGTATGTGTCTGTGGCTCCTTGGCTGTGGCATGCGGTGGGGCGTGGGGATGTGAGCCAAGCAGGCTGGGATGTGGCAGCTAGCTACCATGGAGGCTGTGGAAGCCCCGGAAAGCAGAGCCGGTCCCTCAGAGGGGCTGCTGGAGTGTAGGCGAGAGTGGGGGAGACTTGGGATTAGGGGTACACGTGAGCTAAATGGGGCTGCCTTTTCCTGAGACAGAAAATGCTGGGGGTATGTAGATCCGGGTGGGCTGTGCAAATGCTGTTGAGGGCGTGTTCGAGCTGAGAAACAGGGTCAGCGCCGAGGGGAAGTGCTGAACAGGAGCCGGGCCACCTGAGTTCAGCACCCAGAGCCGGGATCCTTTTATGTATGTGTGCAAGAGAGGAGGCCAGTGCCTGAGCCCTGAAATCAGCAAAGAAAGCAATGCAGCAGGAAAATAATAATAATAATAATAAAGAAATGAGCCGCCAGTGAGTGCCCTGTAGGAAATTTACGGGGATTGTTTTTTCTCTGGAAGCCCCACTTCAAGTATTTCAAGTTGCTTAGATGAGAGGTACTCGACCGAGGTCGGTGAGGACGGGCATTCCAGGGCCGAGACTGGCCCGGGGGTAATTAGGGGGACAGTTGTTAGAAACGAGTAGCCGGCCCGGTTTTATGTGTGAGGAAGAGGATGCTCAGCGATGATGTCTTCCCTGGCACAGGCGTCTGAGGGGACCCGTGCCTGCTGCAGAGGGAGACAGTAGTGGGTGAGGGTGGGGAGGAGGGAAAGAAGGTTTTCACTGTTTTCGAAGAAAAGGCGGGGGGGGTCAGCTCTGCGTTTCCAAATGGCTCTGTTGCCCCCACTGAGAGAGCTGAGAGGAACAGAGGCTCTAAGCTGATTGCTTGCACGTGTGTACGCTTCCCTCCATGAAAATTTCTCTGTGTGTAACTTGGGGTGTAGTTAAAAAGTCACTTACTAGGGCAGCTCAGGGTTTTGGAAGCGTTCTCTGCATGGGCAATTACAACTCCACAGGTAATTACAACTGCCAGAGTCATTACACTGAGCACTTGGTATTTGTGTATTTTTCCATATGCTAATTACAACCAAATAAAAAATATCCACTACGCAGGGGGGCCTGGGTGGCTCAGTCGGTTGAATATCGGACTCTTGATTTCAGCTCAGGTCATGATGCCGCAGTGTGAGATCAAGTCCCGTATCAGGCTCTGCACTGACAGTGTGGAACCTGCTTGGGATTCCTTCTTTCTCTCTCTCTTTCCTCCTCTCTCTGTCCCTCCTCTGCTCATGTGCGTTCACTCTCTCTCTCTCTCTCTCTCTCTCTCTCTCTCCATTTACAAAAGATATCCACTATTCAAGTGGAAGAAAGGAGCTGTTGATTATGAATACTACTTCAACACGATCAGAGGATTCACCCTCTATGTATACGTACATACAGTTCTCAGATGGCACTGTAGCTTTCGCCAACTAGCTCTACCCTCACTTCTATTGGAAACCACTCTTCTACAACATATACTCTTGTAAATGAAGATAAGCCATGGAAATTATCAAGAGAGTGGAGAGTATCCTTTGTTGGAAGCTGGACTCGTGGTTGGCATGATAATTCAAGCCATGTAGGTATAAGGCTCTTTGTCTTTCAACTAAAGATGGTGTCTTGTTGGAGATGTGAGAAGGCACTTCCCCAGGCAGGGGTATGTTAGGCAGGGCTATGAAGGGTAAGCAGAGCTACGGAAGTTGAAATATAGGCAGAGAAGGAACGACTATTGGATCCAACAGCCTGGAATCCAAAGTAATTACCTGACAAAGATGTCAACACTGCCTCTTGAAAATATTTAAGTTACTGAAGTATTATTATTATTGTACCTTTATGAAAGGCTTAGTCACTATTCTTATTCCCCAAAGATATACTAGTTTCTCATTAATAATAAAGCTTAAGTGACTGGGCCTGAGTTTGTTTTAAGGGTTGAGAGGTCACGTATATAGAAAGTTTAGTGCAAAGCTGATGAATATTTAGATTTAGCTCTTAATAAATGCTTGTAATGGTCACCCACAAGATGGTCTGGCTAGGGCTCAGGCCCAGATGGAAATCCCCACCAGACTGCACAGACTGCGCACAGGAGCAGCTGTGCATTGTTGTATAATGTCTGTGTGAAGCATCGTGGAGTATTAGAATGGAAACTGCCCTCAAGTCACTGAATCCAGGCTTCTCGCTTTCAGTGAGAGCAGTGCAGCTCAAAGGCCAGGTGCTCAGCTTCTTAGCTGGAGTGAA
>NW_027527956.1:7463253-7516110 GCF_008692635.1 Crocuta crocuta
ATTCTGTGTCCCCCTCTCTCTGACCCTCCCCTGCTCACGCTGTCCCTCTCTCTCTCAGAAATAAACAAAACATTTAAAAAATTAAAAAATAAAAGGACACCGTGCTCAGAATAGCAATGTCCTTGCACCGTACAGTGTAACTTCATTATTGGGGCCTTCATGGTCTTAACAAGTATGCCACATAGGGGGTTACCCTTGTCATTGCCTTACTGTTACTTATGTGACATGAATCGTCAGGACCTTTTTTTAGGGTTCCACAGCAAATTTCAAGACTGCCCTTCTGCCTACTTTCCAAAAGAAGGATATTCAGTTACCAAATCTACATGTCACACATTAGGAAAACGCACAACTAAGCATGCACTAAGGTGGACTTGTGAAACGGTGTCCAAGTCAAGACAGCATTGTACCCATGACCTGGTAGAACGCCAGGTCAAGCCATGAGATGCCAGCCGGGGTTCGTGACTGACCTGGAATGTCCTGGAGAGTCAGCACGTCACCGGTAGATGTAAAGGAAAGCGCGCACTGTTCTGAGAGCTAGCATGCAGACACTGCGATCCCGCACTTGTGATGCTAAACCTCAGTCTCCAACCTGCCATCGTCCATGGTGCTGCTTGCTTTCCTGATGCAGCAAAACCCTCACGCCCCCCTGTGCTGGGCAGTGTTTCCAAAAACATGGAAGGGAAATTTGAAATAAAAGATTGAAATTGACTCTTTAGGATAAATAGGGTCTATGCAAACATGAGTTTAAAAACGCTTGTTGATATCTGAGACAAGAAGGTACTAGAAGAAGGTAGTGAAATTTTGCTTCTATTTTTCCAGTTTTATTTCCTTAAGGAGTTTTCGGGTTCGATGTGACATGGCGTTTCTTCCACACTTCCTAAGAGTACACGCTGTATTCACCCTCAGGAAACTGACCTCTCTAACAGAACTTTCAGACTTTTTATAGTTTAAAATTAAAAACATTTCATATATATTTAATTTAAAAATGTGAACAGAGCTATTCCTTACCAATCCTGAAAGAAAGATACTATCCTGTGATTTTTATCAATGCAAGGACACTTCTTAGCCTAAAGTTCTACCAGAAGTCTAAATTTCCTAAATGTATGAAAAAATTGTTATTTAAAGATTAGAAATCTCACGTGTTGCCTTGCTTTTAAATAGATATTTTAACTTCCAGTATGTTTTCCTTTAATGGCACATATAATCTGTGTATGTGTATATGTGATGTCACATATATTTCTGCGTATACGTGTGTGTGTGTGTGTGTATGATGAAATCTTAATTGGATCTAGATTTTCATTACATAGTTTATTTCAGAAACATAGAGACAATATGTTATATGATAACTTAATTTCCTTTAAAAGATATTCCCAAGCCATGTTAGCTATGTTTCTAAACACATTAATGAAATAAAAGTTGTATGATTGTGTCTTTCCAGAACATACATAAAATCACTCTCTCCAAGAGACAAGGCTAATAGAGACTTCAATATTTCCTTCTAAAAGAAATATCATAAACTTTTATATAGATAGAAGAAAACATTGCAATCATTTATTATTGAAATGCCTTTAAAACTGTAAAATACAGATATTATATTCATTGAACATTTATTAAAAGTATCTTATGTGCCAGGAATTATGCAGGGTTTTGAGACAACAATGCAAATAAGTTTAAAATCACTGGACATTGGGCTCCTGGGTGGCTCAGTTGGTTGGGCATCTGACTTAAGCTCAGGTCATGATTTCATGGTTTGTGGGTTCGAGCCCCGCGTTGGTCTCTGTGCTGACTGCTCAGAGCCTGGAGCCTCTTCAGATTCTGTGTCTCCTTCTCTCTCTTCTCCTCACCCCCTTTTGTTCTATCAAAAATAAGTAAACATTAAAAAAAAGAAAATAAAATTTAAATCACGTGCACAGTGACCCAAACCTGGTCTGATGGAGCAGGATTTCTGTTATCATAATATAGACAGAGTGAAAATGCAACGCAGCCAAGCTGTGGAGAAAGCTCGGAGAAGAGAGGAACGGGCTCCGTTCCCCGTGTCAGGAACGTGCTTCCGATGGGGAAGGGCTGGCTGGGTGGCCAGAGGAGGGCATCGCAGGGAGCAAGAGTGTGAAGCCATTCCTGTTCCCGGCACCTCCGTCAGCACTCGCTGTGTCAGGAAGCAGAGCAGCCCTGGGATGAGGTGGGAAGATGGACAGATCAGCGCGGGAGCTGGACACACAGCTGCTAACTTTCCAAGACCCCACACCCACATCCTGAAAAGGGAGTTCAGGAGAAGACGAAGCTTATTTAACAATCCATAACTGATCTTTGTAATGACCATGGTTGTTAGGGATCTAGTAGACAGATAAGAAACTTTAAATGACAAAGGCCCAGAGAATCTCAACCTCAGGAAATGGCATGACCCAGGTCTCATGCAGAAGCCCCAGCCCATAGACGTGGCCCGTAGACGTGGTCTGCAAACGTGGCCAGCCAGCACGAGGACCTGAGGCTGGAGGCCACCCAGAGGGGACGTGTAGAAACCAGGACATCAGGGGAAGGGGGGACAAGATGCATGACCGGCGGGTCTACCACTGGCTTGTTGGAAGTCAGGAGCTCAAATTCCTCAAATAGGTGCCATGTGCCAGGAGGGTCACCTTGACTATTCCTGACACTTCCCAAGGGACCCTGACATAAAACAATGGTCTCTAGACTGTTGTGATAACTGTAGGTGTCCCCTTAAAGATGAGAAAGTTTGGAAGTCACTAATTTACTTTTTTAGTTAAAGTTAGAACAAAATTCTAGAAAATTAATGAAACACCAAAAAAACAATACGCATGTGAAAGTAAACCTTTGTCTATTTTTATCATGAAAGAATATAGCCTCTGAAAGCATACTTACTGAGATCTCACTGACCCGTAGAAATGGTGTATATTTAAGATGTGTCATGTGGTATTGCGATACTCCGATATCTTGTGAAATAATCACCACTATCAGGCTAAATAGCATACCCCCACCTCACGTGGTGAACATCATGCCTGTACAGAATAAAGACTTTAAATAAAAAGAGAAAAAGAAGTATTTCCCTACTGGTAGACTTAGTGTTCTGATCCAGATGCATGCGTTTTTAACCTAGGTGAGTCGTTCTCTCTCTGTCACACACATGTGCAGACACAGAGCACAGGCCATCTTGGGGACACCCATTGGGCATATCTTTACAAACCTAATCCTAACGATACTAATCTATTTATCTGAGAGTAGGAAAAAGAATAAATGTTACAACAGATTAGAATTTCTGCTCTCTCAATATGTTTAACTGGGAGGCAAATTAGTGAAAATCAGTTGGAGCAAATTCAGTATCTCGAAAGGGTTCTGCAGCTCTTTTGAAAACCAGGGCACACTGAGATGTTATTTGCAACAAACCCAAGGTGGAAGATCTGCAAGTGTAGACAAGAAGATGTATGTGTAATAATAATTTTTATTTAAAACAGACAAAAGGAGGGAAGGCATTTCCTGTGTGTCTATCGAATGCTAGGCATTGTAACTCATGTTTACATAAATCTCATATTTTAAAAAAATCTCTTAATCTTCACGAAACCCAATGAGGCAGCTGTCATCATCTGTGTTTTACTATTAGGAAAAGTCTCTAGGAAGAGAGTGTGCACGCAGCCAGCGACTGTGAAGCTGGTCTTCAAATGCATGTCTATCTCCAAACCTTGTGGTAAAGAATGCAGATGATGGATGCAAACCCACCAGGAGCAAGCATGGATCTGAGTGGACGGAGGCCCTTGGTTTAGACACAACTGGGTTTAAATCCATTTGCAAGCTCTAATCCCTTGGTATAGTTGCTTACTCTGTCAAATACCCATTTTCTTTATGTTTAGAATGTGAAGAATAAAGATTTATTGTAGGATTAAATAAATATACATACAAAACAAATAGTGTGGTAGATAAAGAGGTAAATGCCTTTATGAAGACAAACATTTGATGCTTCTTATGACCTCACTATTTTTATCAACTGAATATTTTTTGAGGATATTTTCTTGTGCTTACAATTTAAGCTGCATTTATAACGCTGGCCTCTGAGGTTTCTGATTTAAGTCCTGGTTCCAGTGAAGGAGTCATAAAGAGACTTTTTTGGCCCCAAGAATTTAGTAAAAAAAAATAATAATTGCACCAGCCATACACAGTTTTGTGACATCTTAGAGAATGCTCGGGTTTATTTCTATCCAAAGCTATCCGGATGGAGTATTTGCATAGACTTTTATTTCAGTGTGTGTACTGGTAAATTCCAGGATGGTTCTATTTGGGCAAAGAGGCAGAGGAAAAATAAACCAAGGCATTAGACATAATACCTACTTATGCCTCAGGTAAAACCTCAACAGAAGTAGCCTGAGGTAATGATAATCAGCTTAAGTAATAATTCTAAAATTATGTTTTGAGTAAGATCATTAAAACAACATTAATACCCATGTTTGATTTTCCACGCAGATTTCATGTCAAAGCCACAACTGGGTTTATGCCACAGGTTTGTGTTCTTATAACCAAAAATAAGATCAGGTCTTCAGAAATGACTCCTTGTTCTACTTCTGAACCTGACACTTCAGAGGCTAGGTGTAGTAAACCGAATTGGAGCTGATACTTGGCCTTTCTGGGCACACGATAAATTTCTCCATAGGTCTAACTCCAATGCCTGCTGTCATTTGTTTTAAGGAATTATTACACTGCTAGTAAACCGTAAGAGAAGCTCAGTTCCAGAAACCCAATAGCCGATGGCTTCTGGTATGCACCTGCCGTTAGAGAATAGAATGGAAGAGGAGATGAGAACTGGGATCCTGTGGCGTCTCCTAAACCCCACCTCGGCAAGAGCCTTGTCATTAAACCTTCTCACGGCTGTTGTGTCCTCATCTTTAAAGGGTTTAATTCCCTCTGTGTAGGGTTTTAGGGATGGTGTGGGTGAAGGTGAGGGTGGTGAAGTCCGGGGCCCTCTGCACGAGTGCTGGGATTAGCTGGCACCTGCGTCCCCAGGGAGAAGTTTGTCCATTTCTTGGCTAGAGAGGGGCCCCTTCAAGCAGAAAGTCCTTACCCCTGTGTCGTCCAAGAGTCTCCCTCATGGCCCCTGAAAAGAAGGAAAGGTGACACACCATGACAGTCACCCAGGACAGCACGGTCGGGACGCTGACTGTGTCTGCATCTCGGGCAGGCCTCCCGGGTTATTCTTCCCGCTGGTCAGCGCTTGAGGGGTGCCAGGCCGTGCAAAGCCCGCGGGGCACACAGGAAGCCCTCGGGGTGTCGCTATGCACGCATGACGTCGCGGCCATCAGGAGACCCACATTGTCCTCGATCTTGTTTACCAGGTGCCACGTGGCGCTTCTGCCGAGTCGCGGGCGTGCCCTCCCCTCCCACGGGCAGGCGGCAGCTTGAACCAGCCGGGCCGGCCTCCTGAACATGTTCCAGGTGGAAGACAGTCCCCTCATCTTGACCGACCTGAGGTGTTCGCATGTGATGACCTCTCCCGTGGGTCATAGATGTGCTTCAGTATCGTCTCGGCTCTCGGGGGTTCTGAGGAGTGGGGGGCAAGTGGTGCCGAGGCGGGGCTGGCCGTGAGGAGGCAGCAGAAGGAGGCGAGGTGCGGTCCCGCCGGGCTGTCGGAGGGGAAGCGACAGCAAGCAGCGTGTTCACCTCAGGCCTCATCCGGCTCTGGCTTCGTGGGTGGGTCCCCTCGAGGCAGGGGCCCCGTGCTCCCGGGTCCAGGGGCCGCATGTCACCTCCACAGCAGCTGCTCCTGGGTAAACCACCGGCTGTGTCAGGGTTTGAGCCAAAATGAATAACCAAATGTGTGTCCCTTGACAAGGAGGCGGGTTAAATCCACTTGTTAGGCTTATTCAGAATGTGGACATCAGATGTGGCTTATTTACACCCATGTGCTCACACCTGCATGTGTGTCTGCAAACGTCACTAACACAGGCCATTGTAGGCCCAGCGCTACCAACCCCAGTGACACCCTGGAGGCGCGAGCCTTGCGTCCCTCACCATTCCCACCTGCGGGCTGACCTTATGTCGCCTCTGTGCACAGAATCCTGGTTATCATAAATGAGCATGAACCCTTCAGAGGCCGGTTCACACTGAGGGGTTTGCCTGTGCCCTCACACACTTGTCTTCCACAAGCACCCCGAGCCACGGATGCTGAGCCCTGGGCAGGCTGGGTGGCAGGGAGCTAGGAGATAAGCCAGGGGGGCCAGGACGCAGGGCAGCGGGCCGGGGGGCTGCGGGCCAGGTNCATGCTTCTGATGAGGTCAGGGAAAGGCTCAGGAAGCGACGCACGGGGACAAGTCTGGGATGTGCCTGAGTCGGCACAGAGGCGACCAGAAGTACTGGACACTGCACTCCCGCGGACCATAGGGGGCGGGCCAGCAGGTCAGGATGGTGGGCACACGTACGAAACAAAGGGTGAGACCCCAGAGGAGTGGAGGCGGGTGGAGACCACAGCATGGAAGGGCCGATACAGCTGTGCGAGGGAGGAAAGTCCCCACCACACAGGCCTTAACTGTATCCACTCTTCAGAAGAGGCAGTGGAGCACGGCGACCATCACCCTCCTCACAGTGAGAATCACCCCATCCTGCGAAGCGTGTCGTTCTCCGGTGGTTCTCGAATCTGCTTGGTGCTGAGGTCTGTGCAGACGTTTAAGAAGTGGCTTCTGTTTCATGAAAGTCATGAAGCAGTCTTTAATTTAGGTCAACCCTGGAAGAGTTAACCAAGTGGTTGTAGAGATTTGTGGGAAAATATTAATATAATCCCATCGGATGCATTCAGCAGGAATGGTGGGTATCAGAACAGCACACTTCCTACCTACTTGCTATAGCAAGCAGCATTTAGAGTTGAGTGTTAATTGTTTGGCTTAAAAGTGTAATTTATTTTTCATTGCTGAATTAGCAATACTTAGGCATATTATGCATGCTTTAGTAAAGAGAGCAGATTAGTTAAGCTTTAACACATGCTTCTGAGAGGTTTGTGTTTGAAACTGAATGTGAACATCACGAGTGAGCCAACCCATAACGTGACAGGAGTTATCACTGTAGAAAGTAAGCATCTGTTTTGCTGAAATTTTGGAATTTTATTCATAAAATATTTAGACATCATATTTATATAGCTGTTGCTGCTCAGTGCCAACAGAATGAATTTTCTATCTCAAGAAACAAATGAGTTCCCAACTTGTGAAACGTAACCCTCAATGTCCATATGTTCGTTTATTTTTAAAGGGATCGTGGTTATGAGGTTAGCAGTTTTCATATTTTATAGCAGTGATCTAGGAATCGAAGGGACTATCTATGGAGTGATGAATTTTAAACTATGTTTGTTAATTTTTGGTCGGATATTACAAAAAGTACTGGAGAAAAAGTTACTTGTGAAATTAGAGGGTTACTGATGTTCAAAGGGCTTCAGCCTCCAGAAATTCTGTGCAGAAATTCTGCACCATAAGTGTTTAAACATGTTTTAACATGTTTAACATGTTAAACAAATTCTAAGGGGCTAAGTGCATACGAATTTCTTCAAATTCTCAAAGAATTTGAGATCTGATGGGAAAAAAATGGGCAAAGCCACTTAGCAGTTTGGCTAGATACAACATAACACTAAGAATTAGGGATGAGTTTGTGGAAATAAACCAGCAACTCAAAGAAAACGGTGCATTCTGACTGTGGCTCCAACACTGATTCTGTGGTGAGGAGTGGCTCAGGCAGCGATAGACATCAGGCTGAGGTCAGGTCTGGCGGGTGCATACAGACTTCTGGCTACAAATAATCATCACATTATTAAAGTAGGGAAGAAATTAGGATAAATCTTATGTCCTGCAAAAGGGAGCAGCAGATAAATCTCAGCACTCTTGTAAGAATGACATGGCTTTATATTTATCCACATGGAAAGCTCCCTGAAACATATTGATTATTAAAAAAAAAAAAAAGAAACTCAAAAGAATTGTATGTAGTATAATCCCATTTGTGCAAAAATTAAGGAAATATGGTCTTTGATTTTATATTGTTTTCTCTATTAAAAATTGTGAAAGGATAGACCCAAATATTGTAAAGGTATTTACTGAGGCTGACAGCTGAGGCTGACTGGGAGTGTATTTTTAGTCTTTATTCCATAAATTTTGGATTTCACAGAACTATTACTACGATGATCAAAAAACAAAAATAAAGTGGGTGCCTGGGTGGCTCAGTCGGTTAAGCGTCCAACTTCGGCTCATGTCATGATCTCATGGTTCATGGTTCGAGCCCTGCATCGGGCTCTGCACTAACAGCTCGGAGCCTGGAGCCTGCTTCGATTCTGTGTCTCCCTCTCTCTCTGCCCCTCCCCTGCTCATTCTCTGTCTCTATCTCAAAAATAAACATAAAATTTTGTTTTAAAAAATAAGAAAGGAAAACTAAGGAAGTTTACTCTGGTCCTAGATAAGCACAGGGGATTTGAGTTTGAATATTTGTCTTTGGAAACAATGCAAAAATGTTTGTTTTATGGTCAAAATGTGATAAAGCTCAGTACCTAATATGACAAGTAATTTGTGTTTGATTTTAAAATATGGATAATACAGTTTGTCTTAGAAACACATCCATATTCGGACAAGCTTACTCGCAATGAACATAAAGGTGTGAACCAGAGCCCCGTAATCTGGAACAGGAAGCATCTGCTCCCTTGGGAGTTCCAGGCACCTGAGGCCACTTGTGTCCCTGGCTGAATGACTGCGGAGCACACAGTCCCCAGCCAGACAGGCTGGCCCTCCGAGCCGGGATGGACTCCTACCCTTCTTCTCTGTCCAGAGCCTTCTCCGCATCACTACTCCCAGCTCACACACTACTGCTGGGACACTTTTCTCACGTCTCTGGAGCAAAGTCATCCACTGGTCCTCACTCTTCCCAAGGAGAGAATGGGCTCGCTCCCTCTGTCTCTGTCCACCATGCCTACCTCTCCCTGCTCAGCCAGGAGCTCTTAAAAATGAGGACCAGAGTATTTTTCATCATCTTATGACCTTATTCTTCAATCTCTTAAAAGGAGCTCAATAACATGTAATGAATACTTTTCACAAAGTTTTGTGTCTTTATGGAATGTGAAATTTAGCAAAAGAAATAAAAGCTTTACCCTTTTGTTTGAAGAGCTAAATGGAAAGATCAAATTCACTGGAAGAATAATGCATTGGTTTGATTGTACTGAACTCGAACCTTGTGGGATACATTAATGGGTCCACAGAAACATTTCTGTCATTCTGAGGGCACTGTGGTCAGCCATAAAAAAGCAGAATCACAGAAGTGAAGTACGATATTCCCACCACCAAACCACGCATGCTCACTGGAGAGTGCTTTCCCATGGCCCTTTAGATGTTTCCTGCCACTGAGATGGATGAGAGTCTCTTTACAAAGACACACAGTGACATTCTCGGGGCATCTCAGCCTCCTGTGCACTGGAGATGGCGTTAGTCCTCAGGGTGTAACTGGTCGCGCCAGGAAGACGTGAATCCTACCTGTGTACCCAGACTTGCAGGGCACCCCTCCCCCCACGATGTGTCAGAGGGCACCGGAGGGAAGGAGGCCCAGCAGAGAGCTCTACGGATGTGTTTGGCTGTGTTCCGGGTCATCACGAAGGAAGCTCTACCTTTGTTTGCTGTTTTATGACTTGGCTGACCACACAGTGGAGATGCTGAAAATGTTTCACACTATGAGAATGAACGCTGTTGTTCACACCGGTCCACACTGGATGAATTCTAGCTCTGGTTCCTCACGTAGTTTCTCAGCAGCAGGGTGGGAGCGGGAGAAGGGGATGTTTCACTGCTTAAAAACACATTCACACACACTCTTACACACACACACTCACCGAAGTCTGTCTTAGCCCAATTTTTGTGCTTCCAAAACATAAAACCAATACCTGGCCTCACATGCCCTATGGATATCTCCTGCCTTCTTCTCACACATCCTTCCATGATAATCCCTCTGGACACTTGGGCCAGAGACAAAGACTAAGGACAAAGGCCAGCACAGCACATTCAGGAAATCCAGCAGATCACGTGGTGTGGACATTAAATGGGTCAATGGGTGCAGACATGGGGAGTGTAGATACTCATTTCTCCTCCGTAAGGCGTCTGGTTCTCCAAATACTGAAGTGAATTTGGAAGAGTCCCAGCTTCCAATAATGGCAAAGTGGATTGTAGCAGGTAACTCTCTTCCAAACGCAATTATAAACTCTGGACAAGGTATTTGAAAACCAATTATTTAAAGGTATTCAAAATTTACCAAAACCAGCAGAAATTGAAGAGAATTTTAGCTCTGAAAGAAGAGAATCACAGAAAAGATTCACAGTTTTCTGTCTTATCCCATAGGACACATGAAGGATTTTCTAGGTCAGGAGAATAGAGCTCAAGCAGGAGGCATCAGTACCTTAGGGCTTTGAGTCAGAAGTTGAATTTGGGAGAATCAGAGATGCTGAAATAGAGAAGAATCCCAGAAAGGAAAGAGAGGCCAGCTCCTCATTCCAAGTGCAAAATCCCCTCAGGTCATTGCTGACTCCTAGATTGCACGGGCAAGGGGTAAAACTTTAATGATTACTTGCTAAAGTGTCAGCTGGAAGACTCCAAACTCCAAGGAGAAATTGTGCAGGGGCTGTAAGTCACTGGGAAGCCAGAGCTGTGAGCGCGTGCCCGATTACAGGGCCTTGCTCGGCTCAATAGTTCAGGCTTCCTTATAGATCCCAAAGGGAATTAAGCCTTATGAGAAAGGACCATCCTGTGGGACTAAGATCTATGTGTTAGGACTCAGGAATAAATCAAAATAGATCTACTCAAATAAACCACAAAACCAAACCACTTGTAAGAGATAGGCAATTCACTGGTAATTTAATTGCCTGCCAGAAGAATAACTCGACATTTCTTAGAGACAGATAACAGACTCCAGAGTCCCGGCAAAGTATCATTTGCAATACCTAGTATGCAGTGAAAACAGAGAAAACTAAACAGACAAATAAATACAAACATGAAATTCATAGTCAAGGGGAAAAGCGGCCAATACTAATAAACCTAAAAATGTTCCAGATTTGGTAATTGGTGAATAATTACTTTAAAAACCTGTAGTAGGGGGCACCTGGATGGCTCAGTCAGTAAAACATCCAACTTCAGCTCAGGAGCTCATGGTTTGTGGGTTCAAGCTCCATGTCTGGCTCTGTGCTGACAGCTCAGAGCTTGGTTTGTATTCTCTCTCTCTCTATCTGTCTCTCTCTCTTTGCCCCTTCCCAGCTTGCTCTCTCTGTCAAAATTAAATAAACATTTAAAAAATAAGCAAAATAAAAATAATGAAATGTCCATAATAGGTATATTCATGAGTATACCAACTAGATGGATAAAAATGATAAAATAAATGCAATAATAAAGAATTGAAGGAGCTGTAAAAAATTAGGAATTGGGAAAAGATTGAGGTTGTAATTCAAAAATATATTAACTGAAATACAAAATTTATTATAGGAGATCAACAGAATATGGAACATGACAGAATGACCAATCAGTGAACCTGAAGGCAGAGCAGTGAAAATTATCCAACTTAATCACAGGGAGAATAAACAACTAAAATAAAACCAACAAACAATGACAATGATGACAACCCCCAGTGACTAATGACCTATAGCATGAAGTGGAAAAATATAAAAGTAATTTAAGGCCCAAAAGGAAAAGCAAGGGTGAAGGAAAAGTGGGGCAGAGGACTGACATATTTGAATAATTATGGTCAGAACTTTCCAAATTTGATCACAAACATCAATGCACAGATCCAATAAACCCTCAAAACAACAAAGGCAAACAAAATAAAATAAAGCGAAAGAAACAACCAACAAAAAAGTCCACACACAGGTACATGATAGTCAAACAAACTACTAAAAACTAAGAAGAAAATCTTATAAATAGCCAGAGATAAAAAGATGCATTACATACAAAAGAACAAAGATGTTTCTCATTAGACAAAATTCTAACCAGAAGACAACAGAGGAACCTATTTCATAGGCTGAAGAAAAAAAAAATTGCTAACTAGAATGTAATGTCTAGTGAATATTTATTCCAAAAATTAAAACAACATAAGGACATTTCCAGATAAGCAAAAATTTAGAGAATTTGAGCTAGCAGTCTTAAGAAAGGCTAAGAAAATAATTTCCAGCAGAAACAAACTGATTTCATGTTGAAATAAGAAGCTACAGGAATGAATGCAGATCACTGGACATTGCAAACATGCATGTAATATAAAGGACTATTTTCCTAAGTACATCACGCTTTTTAGAAGTTTTTAAGAGTAAAATGATTGTTTAAAACAAATAATAAAAACTAAAACAATGTAGTTCAAAGTGTAAGTGAAATAAATAACATTAGTACCAAAGTGAAGATGTTATAGGCTCTCACACTGAACATACAGTGAGTGAGGACCATGAAAAGTTAAACTTTATCCCAAGAGCAAGTACTTAATAAAAGGAAAAAAAAGGGGGCGCCTGGGTGGCTTAGTCGGTTAAGCATCCAACTTTCGCTTAGGTCATGATCTCGCGGTTGGTGGGTTCGAGCCCCGCGTCGGGCTCTGTGCTGACTGCCGGCTCAGAGCCTGGAGCCTGTTTCAGTCTGTGACTCCCTCTCTCTCTGACCCTCCCCTGCTCACGCTGTCTTTCTCTCTCTCTCCTAGAAATAAATAAAAAAAATCTTTAAAAAAATAAATAAATAAAAATAAAAGGAAAAAAAAAGTTAAAAACCAATAGAAGAGACAAAAATCAGTACAAAAACTTACTTAGTTATTTGAAAAGAAGTCAGGAAAAAAGGAACAAAAGACTAGTGAATGAAAGAAGACAAATAACAACCGGGTGAGCTCAAATTCCTTCCTATGAATGGTTACATTAAACGTTAATGGCCTTTACACTCCCATTACAAGGAAGAGATTGTCAGAATGGATAGAAAGGCAAGACAAAAATCACACATTGTTTATAAGAGGTATGCATTAAATATGAGGATGTAGAAATATCACGGGTAAAAATATGGAAAAACACTAAGTATATTAAAATCAGGATAGCTATAGTAATATCCAGGGAAAAAATGGAACTCAAGATAGATTTAGCTTATAAAGATCACAGGTGACTTAATCAAAAAGGTATAATAATGTAATATTGGAGATTCAAAATATTTAAAGTAAAATGTAACTAAGGAAGATATAGACAACTCTTCAATTATAGTTGGAAATTCTAACATCTTTTTTTATAATTTTTAAAATAAGGGAACAAAAAATATTGCTAAGGATGCAGAAGACATAGCTGTTAACAAATTGACCTAATCGATGTGTATAGAATCCTATACACAGCAATGGCAAGCGAATATTACTTTCAAGTGTACCTGGAACATTTACCAGTATAGCCCCTATGCTGTGTCATAAAGCAAGTCGTGTTAAATTTAAAATGATTGAAGTCATACAGAATCTGACTATACGAGAATTACATTAGAAATCAGTAAGAATAAATCATTTCAAAAATATCGAAACATCTGAAAATTAAGAAAGACACTTCTAAGAAATCCACAATCCAGCAGAAATCTCAAGGAATTAGAACATATTTTGAACTGAATGACAACGAGAACATGGCAAATCAGAATTTGCAAAATGTAGCAATAGTAGTTCCTAAAGGAAAATGGATGGTTTAAAATATTTATATCATGAAGAACAGGTTTAAAATCTAAGATGTATCCTAAAGAAGCTAATAATAGAAGGGTAAATTAACCCTAACCCTCCCCCCAAAAGAAAAGCAAAAGGGAGAAAGTAATAATGGGGTAGAATATAATGAAGTAGAAAACGAAAAGAAAAAAATAACAAAGGCAAGAGTTGATTTTTGAAAAAAATTAATAGACTGACAAAACTTTAGCTAGAGTTAATATAGAAAAAAGATAGGATACAAATTACAAACATCCGGAATAAAAGATATGATATAATTGGGGTGCCTGGGTGGCTCAGTCAGTTAAGTACCCAACTTTGGCTCAGGTCATGATCTCGCAGTTCATGAATTTGAGCCCTGTGTCAGGCTCTGTGACGACAGCTCAGAGCTCAGACAGAGCCTGCTTCAGATTCTGTGTCTCCCTCTCTCCCTGCCCCTCCCCAGCTCACACCCTGTCTCTCCCTTTCTCTAAAAAATAAACATTAAAAAAATTTTTTTAAAGATATGATATCATTACACATCATACAGATATTAAAAGGATAATGAGCAAATACAATGGAAAACTTTGTACCAATTAATTTAAGGAATTTAGACGAAATGGACAAATATCTTGTAAAAAATGACAAGATTAATATTAGTTGGGACACAGGCTGGCCTCAGGTTCAGCGCAGTGTACCCAAAGTGTTGTAGGCAGGAGGTGGCTGGTAGCCTGTATCACCCAGACTGTCAAGTCTACATCAGCAAGGTGAAGACATCAGCACCTGAATGAACCATGAAGGTTCGTCCACACCCACCTGCTTATATAGAGGATGCACCCAGTACGGAATGGGTCATTCTCTGTTCATGGCTGTGTAAACTGAACAGAATCACAACTCTGGGTTCTTAAAAACATATAGCACCAATCAGGAGGGAAGAAAAAGAATGTCTCTGAACGTGATGTTTTATAGGAGTAAGAAGAATATTTAAGAATGTCTACGTTTCATCTATTAGAAGAGAAATGGAAATAACAGCGTCAGCACGGGCAGGGCCGGGCGGCCGTGAGATGGTAATGAAGTACCGCTGTGGAGACACAGGGAACAAAGGGAGATTCCCGCAAAAATAAAAGTTAACAGAGGAGTTAAGTTCTCATTAAATTCAATGAAAGCGAAACTGACACTGAAGAAGAGTGAAATAGTGTCATGAAAGAAAAGGGAACCTTCTGGAAAGAGAGGTTGATGAAAATAATGATATATAAAATTGGTAATTCTGTCTAAAACCCTATAAACAAGCCCAAGAAATAGACTAGGGCAACTGGAAAGGATTTAGATCAGGTAACTGATCTAAAATCTCCCGAGCTGAAAAGCGACTCCATCTTGCAAATCAGTGTGGTCCCCAGCTGCTGAAGAGAAGCACGGCCCCTGTGACTTGCAGTGACTACTGACTGGCAAACCCGACTGTGTACGGCCCGTCCTTCCAAAGCCCTTTCCTTCACCAACTGCCAGTTTCCTCCCCTCGGTGATAACCTCTGTGTCTCCCATTTTCATGGGCCCTCGTCCCCCAGGACACCCCCTTTCGTCACGTCCCGTTTCACTGCGCTTGGTCCTGGGTGATTCTACTTCCCAACAAATTCACGCCGTTTTATCATGACGTCCCCGCCATTCTGTCATCCACCGCACACTTCCTGTGTCTTCTTCCTCCTCAAACGCTCACAGCTGCTAGTCCCCATGCATGCGTACCTCACCCCCTGCTTCCGCCCCTCTCTCCCCACTGCCATCCTGTCCCTTCTCCTCAACCCCACTCGACCCTCTCCCAGGTCTGTCGGGCTTCAGTACTACGTCCAAGGAAACTTCTCTCAGAAGTCAGCAACAGCCCCCGTCAGCAAGAGGAAGGGGTCACCGCAAGTCTCTCTGAAATTCCCAGTCTTATTCTTCCTTTTGAGCATCGTTCTTCTTCGTAGTCCCCTCTCTTCTTCCAGCACCTGAACATGGACATCCTCAGGATTCTTTGTGATTTCTCCTCTGTATCTCTATGCGTTCATGCTTGATGGTCTGAGCACCCACATCTGTTCGGAGATAGAATCACAGAATCCATGTTTCTAAATTTTACTTCACTCTTGAGTGAAGTACACCTACATGTCAATCACTTCAATAGCTTCCTAACCTAGCAGCATATGCTGATGACTTAACAAAAATGTTCAAATCAAATTCCTTTCTTAAATCTGCTCACAAAATTGCAGCAGAAAGCTCTCCAGTCACTCTGGCAAAAGCCCCATGGAAACGCGATTGCCATGAAATGTTCAGGTAAGAACGTACTTTATAGGAGGAGGACATGTCTAGGAATACTCGATCCAAGTTTGGTGTCAAGCCACCAAAATCAGGGTAACTCTTTTGCTTTGTGGGAGCAGGTGTAAGACTCCGTCCCCCTCCCAAACAAAGGAAAGGAAATTCCTGCCAATAAACCGTGGGAAAACCAAGTTGGTGTATTGGAACAAAAATGTGAACTCCTTCCAAGGATGCATACAAAAATTAGAGAATTAAACACAATGGAAAGAGAAAGAGTGGGTTATGCAACTTGCACAAGATCACAAACGAAATCAGGAAAAAGAGGGTGCTGGGTTTCCGTTTGCGGGGGACTCTTTCACAACAGCCATCATTTTCATTTCCTGCAATAGGGAACATTCTCCAGGACTTGACTTATGCTGTATCTCCCTGAAAAATGTTGGCGGGAGGGGTTCAAGAATCTATTTTCCATTGTATTTTTGAATCCATTATCTGAATTTTAGGGAAAATATATGTTTTCTTCTCTTGAAAATGATTTATTATGAACAGTTTTATTGAGGAGAAATTTACATACTAAAGTGTTCAACCATTATATGTGTGCAACTCAGTGATTTTGCAGAGTCGTGCAGTCATCACCATAATATAATTTTAAAGCATGGCAATTACTCCCGAAAGAATGCAAGCCAGTCCCCATTTTCATCTCCCGACCCCAGCCTATCACTATTGTTTCAGTATGTACAGATTTGCCATTTTTAGGCATTCCATATAAATGGAAATGTGTAATATGTCGTATCTTATGCCTGGCTTCTGGGACATAGTCTGATGTTTTTATGATTTATCTATTTTGTAGCTTGTGTCTTCCTTAACGACTAAAAGCATTATTTAGATTTAAGAGATGTTTACCATATTTGAAACTTTTATCATCGGATTCTTAGAAATGTCTTATGTCAAAGTATTTTACTTCAAAATCACATTAAGATCAAGAGCAACGCAGGACACCTGACACTAGGTAACATTTTACTGGACCTTCTAGCCAGTGCAGTTAAGCAAGAAAAATAAATGCCATATGTGTATTATTTTATAAAAAATGAGTTTAAGTCATTTTTACATATTTTTAACTAGAAGTTAAAAAGGCAATTTTATTGAAGTATCATTGTTCTTACATTAAGAAGTAATTCTCTGCATTTATTCCTAACTTTTGTCTTTAGAGTTGCTTATTGAAAAACAAAACAAAACCCTTATAGACCAAATATTATCTAAATCCATATGCATATGGCTATTATTTATGGCAAGAGGTTGAATACCAAAATATGATTTAAGGGTAATACAAGTGATTTGCCAAGTTTTAGCTTCACAGACTGAAAGAGATCATTTTGAACTTCCCAACAAAATAACGTGCCCTCCTGTACTGTGTAAGCTCCCGGGGCCCAGTTCTAAGTGTGGCATGAAGCTTTCTTCGTCTACGCCTGATCTGCAAACACTAAATAGTCACCAACCAGTGAATGGCGTTCCTGGCCCCAGGCCGTTCTCATGGCCCTGCAGGGATCCCGGACAGGTATGGGCTCTTCTGGGTCAGTGGGGCCTCTGGAACAGGAGGAGATTTAAATAAATCTTCTTTGTGCCCATGTCTCTCGAACAGTGTTCATAAAACACTGAGTTTGCAAGATGTTCACACATTTTTTTTCTGAATAAAGGACATTTCTGGTGGATAAACAACTTAAGGAGACTTCTCTACCATAGGGCCCCTCAGTTTCTCTAATTTGCAAAAAGAGTTATAAATCCAAGCCCCTCACGCAGGTGATTTCTTTCTCCTTCTAATCTGACCATAAACGGTAACTTCCTTTAGAAATGCTTTTGAGATTTATATGACAACCAAGCAAGGTGTGGGGAGCATGGCTGTACGGTTTGGGGTCGAGTATGAGGTTAGGTGGCGGCATGCGGGGTTTCTTACACAGCGAACAAAACGTCAAGGAAGCAGCTCTTGTAAGCAACTTATTCAAATAAGCCTCTGTTGGATTGAAGAAGCAGCTCCTTAAATCTGCCTTCTGTAGATTTTCTCTCTTCTGCCATCCCCAGGGATTCCACTCATTATCCCACAGGATCCGAGCGACGCCTCGGGATGGTGGAAACAAATGCAGTGATTCCTTCTGGAAGTAGCTAGAGTCAGCTGCTCTGGCAACTTGGCATCGGCCCCGGATGCCAAGGGATCCCTGGGGCGCCACATCGGCTTGGGTCCACGTGCAAATAAAGCAAGGGCAAGAGCGCTGAAGGACATTTAAATATCTTCCGTATCAAACACACAAGGGCTTCGCAGTAGCAACTGTAATGTTGCGATGCAACATCTCGGTTCATACGTGCGCTCACTCTGTTCCCGTAACTGCCCTTTTATCGTTTCTTCACGCACAGGCTGTGAGCTCATTTGCATTACCTCTTATTTAAGCTGTGCGTGGTGACATAAGATCAGATAAAGGTTTTTCTCCCCTAGAACACCTCGTGTATTCTGCATTTGAGAATCTTCATTTTAAGACTTAATTCAGCAATTTTATTTGGAATTCATATACTCTTTGTTTTGCTACAGCTGTCTCCGTCCCCCTGCTGGGTAACAAACCTGTGCTTATATTTGCTGGAGACAGCCGTGGCGGCACGCTCTCCTAAACATAAGCAAAAACTTTCCAGACTTCATACATATATTTAGTCGGGGGTTTTTTCCCCCTCCTCGAGAGATCTGCGGACGCTAAATCAGTAGTCACCGATTTTACTTTTTCATTTGAAATTATTTCTCATGCAGGGCAAGTGGGAAGCAGCTATTTTCTGGGCTGCTCGAGAATTCCTCAGTCTTCAGGTTCTGAAAAATGACCACGTCAGCCAGACCACAGGAGGTCAATCCACTGAAAGGCACTTGACGAGATAAAGCGCCGGGAAGGAAGTCCTGAAAAAGCACTCTACGTCCAGCTCGTTTCTCCCTCAACAGAATTTCAGTCTGCCTAATTTTAAATTAAGTTTTTAAATGATTTTCATGGTTTTAATAAATTGAACATAAACTATCAAGTCCGTTTTCCTAAACCCTTGAAGTCTTTTTCAATCGTGATTCAGAAACCAACAATACTCTGAATCGTCTTGCTGTAGAATCCATTCCCCTCGTAGGATTTATGCAGCTGTGCCAAGTTCTTACGGGGGAGGGGGCCTGTCGTGAATGAGATCACAGCCTAACTTGTGAGTTCTGTGACGTTACATAAGCAGTAGGACAGAATTGCTAGAGATGAATATTTTCATTTGTGCATTCATTAATTTATGCCTCAATGTATTCTTTCATTCTACATAATTTAGCTTTGTGTTTAAGAATTTGCAATGGGTCTAAGGGGGAAAAATAATGTGGGTGTAAAAACATCAGGATTCCAGTTTAACCCAGCCATGCTTTGGGGGCTCCAGACGCCAGATAACTAACACAGTCACTGATCTTTCTAAGCAGGAAACCGTTTTCCTGGCGTGGTCGCTGACAGTGGCGTAGCAAAGACTCGCTTCACTGTAGGACACTCACCTCCCTGCTGACCCTCGGCCCATCCCCGTGACTCGTTCCAGCCACCGAACAGGAGCAGACACAGGACAGAGGCGGTGGATGCCCAGTTGTGGTCTGAGATGCTTGTACTTACGCCTTCTGCCTGGGGAGCCACCGTCCCCAAAAGAGAAATACATAGAGGAGACCTGGCCCCGGAGGGGGCGTGAGGCAGCGCATGCCGGGCACCGAGGGCCACGGGCAGAGGGTGAATGGGGTTGTCGTGAGCCACAGACTCACCAGTACACCTGACATCGTGACGCTGGTCAAGGTCACAAAGGTCGGCGGCTGTAGTCTAGGCCAGGGATGGCGGTAGGTGCAAGTCACAGGAGTAGAAGCCAACGGTCTCGGGGGCAGCTGCTTCCACGCACCTGTTCCAAGCTGACCGAAACCTCAACCACATGAGAAATAGAGCTATTTCCATCCGGTGTAGTGAGGCCAACCCAAGGACAGTGCGGGGTGCCGGGGGCCACACAGCAGGCCCAGACACATGGCGGCACGCTTCTGACTGCTGATCCAGACCTTGTTGCCACTAGAATGCGCCATGTGCCATCGCCTTATCTGCCCAAAAGGACAGTCGCTGAGGCCACAGCCCTGGGCCTCTGGCTGTGTGCACTCGGGCAGATGCCTGAGGTTCATGTTGTGCCCACAGACCCCACGTGCACGCAGTGTGTATTACCTGCGATGTGAATGTGCATCTGTAAGACATCTGATAAGCGGATGCATCCGTCGGTGGGCGCCGATCCCGTCTTGACCTGGGACGTGTTAGTACTCGGGCTAATGGCCACGCAGGTATATTCCTGCTCTCCAGAGAGAGCACGCAGGCCCCGAAGTCCAGGTGCCATTTATTTTGTGGAAGAACAGCCTCCAATATCCAAAACGCAGTGAGCAAGTGAGACATTAAGAACAACAATTTTGGCCTCAGTGTCAAGGACACTTGTATTCATCACACTTGAATCCAGGGCGCCATCCCCACCTCGGTCTGTCACCCGACCTGTGGTCGCAACCCCCCAAGGCCGCCTCCCTCACTCTGGGTTTGGAAACTTCTCTCGGAACTGCCTTGCACACCAGGCCCCATCTGAGGAGCCGCTCCATTATTTGTTACACTTGGGGTCCGGCGTGAATTAAAGCCATCCCTGGAAGGTTGTGCATCGAACTGGGAAGGAATGAGTAACGTCCATCAGACATTCCTATATTTTATGTCAAGGCCCTGCCGTGTCGTCTGTGGGAAAATCCATTTCCTAAACAGGCCTCAGAGGCGAGGCGAGTGGCAGAGGGGGGAGGGGCTTGTGCCCAGCACGCGGGGCTACCCGCTGGGGAGACGGTGGACCCGTGGCAGGTGTGGGGAGCCCGGCGGGGGGCGGAGGGGGCTCCCGTGGCCTTGGCCAGGCCCAAGCTACAGCTTCCCCTGCTCCTGACAGCACTGCTTCCGAATCTCACTCTCCGCGCAGAGCCCCGCGCTCTCAGACCCCGCAGACGTTTTGTGCTCAGCCCTCCCCAACGATGAGGCTCACGGCGCCCTCAGAGACACGTGCTTCGGGTTTCAAGGACCAGGCCCTTGGCCCTCTTTCCACTTTGGCTCCATTAGTTGCAAACCCCGCCCGCACCCCCCACGTCCTTTTTAATTTTTAATTACCATTGTCTGTTCACCTTTGTTTTACCCGTGACATCTTCAATTTAAACAGTATCCGAGAGGTTGATGTGGACAGTTTTCTTTTTAGCTTAAGTGACTGCAGCTCGTTGGGTTGTTAATTATGCAGGGAGCTTTGCATGGCTGAGGCTCCTGATTTGAATATGTTCTGATGTCAGGCCCGCGTCTGGGCGGCGAGGCTTGTAAAAGGATTATGATGATGTATATATGGTTCATGGCTAAGTGGGCTAATGAAAGGGCCTCATTTAATCAAACACAATTAATTAAATTAACTTATGATATTAACCCATCTTTCCGTGCATGTATAATTTATATTAATTGATTTGCTGCATTCAAATAGACCAATCAGGCGGGTCGCTGACAGCCTAAGGAAGAAGGAGGTGTCATTAGCATTACTTTGATGCAAACCATAATTGATGGGTCAGTGTGTTTTAGGGATGTAGCAAAAGCTTTGCTAATTGTCATAAGAAGTTGAAATTGATTGTGTCTGCATTAGTACATAAATTTAAATTGATTAATGTTTGGTTCTAAAATTAATGTCCATTCTGGATGGGTGATACAATGCTTTATTTATTGGATTCATTAATGCAGTCTAAGGAAAAAATAGTGTTGAAGTTTGGTAAGTGAGAGGGGGTGGTGGACAGTGTCCAGNCCCCCCCGGCCTGCCCCTCGCACACGTTTGCTCACAAAAGCCGCCAGTGAGACCATCCAGGTCCGGCATTTAATTAAAGCTCTTTCACAGACAATTACGATAAAAAGCACCCTAAATGCGGTGAACAGTGTGAGTGGTTGGGGGGGGTGCGTCTTCTAGAAACATGATCGCTTCCCGGCCGAAGCCGAGATGTTAAACGTCATCACAATTTATACCAACCTCCTCTGCAAAAAAAGAAAATGCTCTCAAACTTGCTTGAATTGCAATTTATACTTTACAGCCAATTGACAGAGATCATGAAATCTAAAATCACAGACGCTTTATTAGAACATAGAATTTAAGCCTAGGCTGCATTTTTTCATAGATGCTCTTACGTGGTGATTTTTATTCTGAAGATTCTCTAGTTAATGTGATTTGGAACCTATGTTGGGCTTACATTTTCGAAACCAGCATCGAATTTGGTGGACTTTCCTCACCCAGCCTCTGCTATTGTAAAAATGGCTGCCGGAACAACTTACATTAATAATATGACCTCGATTCTCTGTTACTGCCAAAGACACACGTTCGCTGAGGAGGAGAGGAAGTAGGGGATGTACTGGAAAGTTAGTTCAATTCATTTATCTCCTTTTTTTTTCTTACCCAGGAAAGCTTAACATCTGCTTCTTATAAACTGATTTAAATAGAAAATGTGTAATGCATCCTTTTACCAAATGGTTCTTTTTTTATTGATGGAATAAAGCAGTCTGGCTCTTCTGTTTTTTACTACAGTGCATTCGTGCTCTTAGAAATGGTACATCTCTGTTTTCACAAGGAGACAGTGTGAGCCTCGCACACCAGGGGGAAGATGAGAGACCCCTCTTTGCTGCCTCAGTGAAGGATACCACGTATTATTTACAGACAGGCTCTCGAGTCTGAAACAGTTGAATTATATTCAAATATCACTCCATGTGGTGGCACTATCGAGTAACAAACAATAATTGGCTCCCTGAAACTCACTTCTTAACTTTTGTTATTGTAGTAATGGATACACACTGCTGGTTCCCTATTGTCAGATTTTAAGGATAGCAATTCAAAACTCGGTCATATCAGTCCCAGACAGTGGTGATGGGCTCTGTCATAGCCGCAGTCGGGTGCGCTGTGTGGGGAAATGAGGTTCTTATTACTTGTTTAAATTACGTTTAGTGCTGTTGCTTTATGTATCCGAGATTTATATATGCCTGGTATATGCCACACGCATAAAATATATTTGTATACGTGTCAGTTTATTAAACAGCCAGCAAAAACTAGCAGGAATTGAATATGACCACGTTCTGCTTTTCTCTTCAGAACAGAAATGAGAAAGACTTCATTGCTGACTCCACTGAAAAAATTACAAATCAAATCCCCTCTATCTTTTAAAAGAGGCTTTTCTTCAATGCACTCGATATAGGGAAAGAGTTCTTTTCTCTGATTCTATATTATTTTCACTGGCTGGTGCAGTTGAAGCGAGCCAGCATCCAGCGGCCTGGCCAGGGCACAGGGGCCCAAGGCCGCAAAGCCAAGACCTCCTGACGCTTGAGAGAAACAACCCAGAGATGTCTGCACTTTCACAGCGTGAACGTTTATTGCATAATCACTCTAAACTTTGGCTATTTTTTAGAATTATTGTTCTGTGGTTGCTGCTTCTGATGTTACCTTAAAGCTCATAAGGAGAGAAACTGACTGCAGAATATCTGTGCATATTAGCAACGGCAGAATTCAAATGAATATCTTGGGAATCGTGGTTTTAAATTTAAATATTTGCTGGCATTTCTTAAGGTTGGGAAGGTAACAAAGATAGTGATTTAAAATAATATTGTCTTAATTTAGCAGTTTTGTGAATGGGTCACAGATGTTCTAAGAGAAAATTAACGTTGTTTGCTAAAAAAAAGCAAAAACAAAAACGCTTAAGTCTATGCAGAATGTGGTGGCAGTTGGAATAATTATTTTGCTAATCAGGTAGTGGTTTATCCTGAGGCAGAGCAGGGCTCCTTGCAGGGAAGTGGTGGTGAGGCTGGGAGAGGCTGGGAAGGGGAGGCTGGGAAGGGAGAAGTTGGGAGAGGCAGCCAGGCTTCCGGACAGAAAGGCTCCTTTGTTGGTGGGACTGGGGACCCAAGGGTGCGTCGAATGCCCTGATTTAGGCGCAGGGAGCTTGCTTCCTGTGTGAGAACCGCGCAGCGAGTGGAGGGAAGTGGGGCTGGGCCCTGCGCCCCCCGCCCCCCCCCCCGGCCGGCTCCCTGTGGCTGTGTCCCCAGCCCCGGCCAGGCCACTGTGCCAGCAGTAGGTGTCACTGCAGACAGCGAGACCGGGGACTGATCTCCGCAGTCCAGAAGGAAGAATTCTCATAAAATACTGGAGAAAGAGAACGGGAACGTGTCCTGACTAGTGAGTTATTACGGTTTTATGATCAAGTGGAGATAAAGCCCGTCTCGAGGCCCTTTCCGTGGCCCCAAGCCCGACGGTGCACCGGGTGTCCCTCCTGGGCCCCAGAAGCGCCGGCCCCGCGCCCCGCGAGGGCAGGACGGCTCCGTGTGCGCCCTCCCCCTCCTGAAGGCGCCCAGCCTAGCGCGTCAAGCAAGGGCCTCCCTTCCCAGGACACAGACTTNGCCGGCGCGCCAGCTGTGCTGTTGGGAGCCTCTGCCTGACAGCTTCTCCGGAAGGAGGAACATCTCTTTCAAAGGACGGATCCGCCACTATTACCCGCGTATTTTTAGGCGCACCTGACGAATGGGCAAGAGAGTCCTGCTCACGGAGGCCGTCGGAGTGCCTGCGGCGTGGGNCTGTACTTTCTAGTGCTTTGAGGGGGAGTCTCCGTTTCTGATTGAGCCTCTGAATTCGCACCTCCGAATTTCACTCCTAAGGGCTGAGGTGTAGATAAAGGGTTCAGGCCTGGTGTCCTGTTGCCATCAGGCCTTCATTGTTCAAGGTCATCTGTGCAATATTGTGTCTCCGCCCACTTGCCTCCATAAGCCTCCTCTTCATTCAGATCTACTGCAGATGGGTTTACTGCGTCCTCAGCCTGGAGACACTTTGCAGTCACCCGTCCGTCCCCCTTTAGCTAAAACTCTGAATTCTGTTGTCTTGTCTTTTCTGCTACCTTCAAAATGGAGAAGGTCTGACCCCAGCCTGACCCCCGACGTAAGTTAGCGGGATCTCCAGGGGCTCCACTGGAAAGGGCGATTTCCGGTGTCTTCTCTGCCGGTGCCGCCCGCTGCCCCCCCACCCCCCCAGCATGACGAGCTGGGGTGGTTACTGCTCTCAGGCTGTGTCTCTGCCGCCAACGTGGGCGGTCACCCAAGCGCGCGCCTGTCCCTCAGATACGTTCGAATACATCAACAGCTGGAAAGGTTTACATCAAATTAAAACGTGCATATAAACCCATAAACACACCCTGCCAGGAAAAATAATGGTCGTGCTTAAACCCATCCTCTATATTTATGCTCATTCTTGACGGCTCTTAAAACCTTCATTTTTACTGAAATGTTACTTTAAGAATGAGGATGCTGCCATAGACCTCATAAACACGCCCTAGAATCCTCTGACGTCTGAGCCAGAACTTAAATTCTGAATTTCCCACACTGACCTCAAATCGAAGCTCAGACTTCAAGGTGGTTTCTGAGGTGGCCCGTATTTACTGTCGGGGGGATTGTTTGCTGCGTTAGACCACGTCCCCAGTGAGGCCACTGGTGACCGTGATCTCTTCCACTTGTCTAGTGGGGAACATCTTTATTTCTCAGCTGCGAGGAATGAGACATGAGGGTAGTTAAATGCAGGGAAGAGATTTATTTCAACGTGTTGATAATAATGCGATGATTAACTTGTACGGCTCACATGGACAAGTAGTTGTCCTTACCTGGCCCTTCAGACGCTTTTCTCGTCCGTCTTACCCTGTAATATTTATAACCTGAAGTTTCTGTATAATTTTTCACTATTTCTAATATTCTTAGAAGTTATTTTTTGAGTAATTTGTAACAAATAAGCTAGCGGATTATAAGAAGCCAGATGAATTTCGAGGGTACAGTGTCTTTACAGACACGGTGTCCGGGGCCATTCCCTGCTTCCCAGAACCTCCGTGCTGTGCTTCCTTCTCAGTTCATGCAGAAGAGACCAGGGTGAGACCTCCCATTAACATAAAGAGCTGTGTAAAAAGTCTCACAAGTAACAATTGATTTTTAAAATGCTGAGAAGTTGATAAAGCCAGAAATGCCCTGTGCTATTAAAAACTCAAACGAAAAGCAAACCAGCAGAAAGGCGGTTACTTAGTCATGGCATTATTTTAGTCCTCCTGCAANCAACCAAAGCAGTGGGCACTTTTCTACCGTAAGAATGCATCCTGCATTTTGGTTCATCTTTCTCTGTTTGATGTTGTGACACTGACAAATCTTAGAAGTAACGAACGGGACCGGAGCGAGATGTCAGGGTGGCGGCGTGGGCACGGACCCACGGCTGTAACGCAGGGGTCGGCACAGGAGTCTGTAAACCGTGTTCGGGGCTTCGCTGGGGGCCGTGAGTGAACCCGCCGCTGAGCCCTCACAGCTGCTGTCTTCGTAAATGCCGCCCCACACCTCCCAGATTGCTTCGCCAGTCCGTGCCCTCTATACTCGTTTCAGGAAGAAAGCTCTCTATACTTGACGACATTATTTCCTTTAAAAATCTCATGCTAAGTGTCAGTGTTTTCAGCTGTGAAAGCCTTGTTTTCAGGACACCCCACCACGCCGGCGAACATGACAGCAGAGTGTTCTCTGGTAGCTCCGAGCCGAGCGCCGGGACAGAGGTCAGGCGGTGCGGGTGCACACAGACACGTGATGATCTGACTGACCGCGAAATGTGAAATCCATGCATCAAAATAATTACAAGATCATAAATCTGTATTACCCTAATATAAAACTGTCAACATTTAAAAATCAAGTTTGAACTCCATAAATTTGCACTGGGAGTAAGTGTGTATTTGTGAGGCTTTTGGGGGGAAAATTACAGTATTGGAATTTCCTCCTAACTCATCTGTATGTAGACATATGCAGAAAAAAATAGAACTTCTTAAAACTAATGCCTGGTACGTGTAATACCCAACAAGGTTCGTATTTATTCTCATGTATCATGGTTAGTGAGCAAAGAAAGAGATTAGTCCCAAGTGTAAAAATTGCTTTTCTGGATAAATTGGCCCCAAAGGGAAATTTTTCAGATCGGTTTCTTGTTACTGGACATGATCCAGTCAAAATCCTATCTGTCCCCTCCTGTCATGTTACCTTAGCAGGGTGCGCCCGGCAACGGGAACAGGTGCGTATTGATCGGGGACCATGGCAAAGAGCTCTTATTAGATGTCGGAGGCCACCAGGAAGGCGTGAGAAATGAAGAGTGTGTGCAGCGGGTTATTGATGGCAGCAATAACCGCACTGCGGGGCCCACGGAGCCGCGCTGGCCCCACCGCGTCACCGCACGTCTGCGCGGGGAGCAGACAACATGAAGAAACATGGAGCGCCTCTCCTCACCTGGCAGAGTTATTAAAGTTCATTGAAGGAAGATGAACGGCTCCAATATGTTAAACACTGGAGGCAGTTAAGAGAGAAGTGCTGTCAGGAGCAGCCGTCGTTGAGGGAGCCCGGGCCTCCCGTTCTTTCTTTCCCCTTTCGGAAACTTGACGGTGTCGGCGCTCAGGCTTCCGTCTGTGCCTTCGCTCCCCACACAGGCTTCCGGGGAGCAGAGGAATGCAGCCTGTCCGCCGAGCCCGCTGAGCTCTCACTTCTGAGCGCGGCCGATGGTGCAAGAACACGGGGTTGGCCCGCCGAGTGCCCCTCGACGATCGAGTGGGGCACGCGGGATGGCACGCCCGCGGACACCTGCCGTACCCCCTTCCCCCTGCACGAACGGAGATTCAAAGCTTGGACAACGTAACACGGAGCCAAAGCACCCAACCTTATGTCACCCTCACGTAATTAATGGGGCAGCCACGAAAGTTAAGAAAAAGAACTCTACCTTTTGCTGGAGTACAGAGAGCTCTAAATTAAGAGACAGGCAGCTCTCAATATAAATTTTCCTTCGGGGCCCCACTTCCTCCTTCTGCTGAAAGGTCACAGCATGATTCAATGTTTTTAATCCGACTAAGTGTAAGGACTTCTTGGGGGACGTTGGCAGCTGTATCCTGAGCCGGCTATTCGAGCAGCACTGGAGTTTAGCATCCGAATTAGGCCACCCGTCGACTTTGGTATGTGTGGACGCTCGGCCCAAAGATGAGCAGAAAGAGAAGGAACGCAGAGGAGGCCCGAGGTGGGCACATGGGTGCCCGCCGGGCATCTCGGGGGTCCATGGTCGTGTTCGGGTTCNTGGCCTCAACAGCTTGCAGATCTCTGCCAGCACACTCTCTGCACAGCGGCCGGGTCCACACGGCAGCTCTCACCTGGCACTTCTCACGTTCTTTCCTCCTCCAGGCTGGCTTCCGGCTCCTTCCGGCAGCCTCTTCCCAGATACATGCCCTGCGTGGCGCGTCTTCCACGGGCGTGTTTTGAACACGTTGGAAAGCAGCCTTCCAATTTGCAATCGCACTTGGTGCTCATTTCTTTTACTTGAAAAAAGATCAGATATTTGAAAAATAGCATGAAAGTTGTGAAGATGTTTTGAAGGGCGTCGGAGCCCCATTTAGATCAGAGGCCCCTCAAGTCTTCTCGCGGCTCCAGGGTAGAGCTGGTCTGAGGAGCGGTTCCATGCTGGCCGCGGTTCCCAGTGCGTAGAACAATTTAACGCCGTTTTCTGTCCTCACAGAAATAAAACGTGTCCCTGCTCAGCGAACCCGAGAGCAGAGCCCTACTTAAACACGTTTATCGCCAACGTTACTTACCCGCCGCACAGACGGGGCCTGCGAGGGGCACCGTGCGGCAGCACGCGAGGGTCTGATGGCGGCAGCAGCCGGGAGAGCAGGCCCATGAATCAGCATCAGGCTCAGCGACAGCCGGGTGGCCGGACGGCCGGGCCCCGCGGGGCGGACGCGGGCAAGAGGGACGGGCCACCCGGGGTCCAGGGCCTAGCAGAGCTCTGCCAGTCTGTCTGTGGACGGCAAGCCAGTGGTAAACAGGAGCGATTTTGTTCCACCGGAGCATTGCCCACGTGACAGGCTGTGCCTTCACAAGAGATGGATGTGACACCCAGCAAACCCACCTGCCGTTTGCTACCCAGCCCTCCCGTGAGCCGGGGGTCGCGGAAACGGGTGCTCCTCCCTGTGGTGGCATGCGACAGATGCTCGCCGGCTGGCCGCTGGGTCCTGGCACGTGGGTGCCCGGCCCCCCCGGCCCCCTCCGCCACTCTCCGTGAGTCAGAGCACCAGGCACTACCAACATCCCGGGTGGGACCTTTGGGCTCCCAGCTCACGGGCTGTCACCCGGTGGAAGGTAAGCCCCACGGTGCAAGGGGCCTCGCCAGGTTGACCCACAGCGGCATAGGCAGAGTCTCTAACCTTACCTGACACGTAGTAGCTGCTCAGTAAATCGTAGTTGCATGAAGGAAGGGGTCATTTATTCTGCAAGATAAGCCTGCACAATGTCCCCATTTTATATAGGAGAAAACTGAATTTCAAGGAGGCGAGTGAGCTCAGGGCCACCCCTCTTGTCTTCTGCCTTCTGTGCTTAAAATTAGCACTGTCTCCTTCTCCACTCCCTAAACTGGTCAGATCCAGTTGAATTCTCTACTTTGACCACGCTCTTCGTGTTGATTTGTCCGTTCCTTTGGCCCGTAAATATTGTAATACGGTAACCTAGACGCAGGTGCAAGGTTAACTGATTTTATTCAGTGTGTGAGGAAAGCTTCGGGCGCTCCCACGGACAGAACGCCCTGTTTGACAAAGAGAAGAATCAGAGCTGTTGAGTCGTGTCCCGTGCTGATGCTTACCTGTCACGTGGCTGTCGCTGAGGCCGCTCCGTGGTCTGCAGGACGGTCGTCACAAACTGAAATTAGTCACACAAGGATTTCACAGTCACACGGTGATTCTTCTTTTCCACTCAACTTGACCACTCTCATTTTCTTAGGGAAACAAGGAGGGCAGACTGTCTCTCACAATGATTTTTTTTTTTTAGTATCATATTTTAGGATAAAAAGTTTAGAAAGCACCTGATGCAGCTCCATTTAGTTTGGAGTATTTATCAACCGTCTCTGTCACACACATCTGACATGTTGATTAAAACCATGTGCACACACAGGCTTACACACGCACATGCACACACAGAATTTGTTCTTAAACGTGCCTTCCCTCTTAACACGATTGCATGTTTCCTAAGAATCTTAGAGATTTTAATGTTGAATTGCTGATGGGTGTTGTGTTTTTACAGCAGTGCGGGTTGATTTAAGGTCTGGACTCTGCCCCTGTAAGAAGTTCAGAGTTAACTTAAAGGTCATAAATAAAGCTGGAAATTAGCAACCCGCATGGTGTCGTTTTACCGGGTGGCATCTGAAGAGCTTATTTTATTTGATGTGTGTTTGATGAAGGCCCCAGGGATGCACACGGGACCTCGTTCTGGACCTGGAAAAGCTTGTGGATGCGGGTGAGACGAGGTTCTCGTCAATGAACCCAAAACTACAACACGTTTTATTAATAACTGACAGCAAAAGTCAGCCATGCAGGTCAGGGTACCTCAACTCCTGTAAGTAAATTTAGTGATGATTTCTCTCCATGCAACTGGTTTGCTGTTTTCCTTGTTTTAATCATGGATCCATTTGAGAAGCTAATAAAAGCTATGGGTCCTTTGGAAACGGCACCTATGCCACGCAGGGGGCATAGCGCCCGGCAGACCTTCCGCACACGAGGCAGGGCCCCCGCGTGTGCTCTGTGTGCACATGAAGACCACGCCCCCCATAGAGAAGGTGTTTTCTTGTTTATCCCATTGTCAGGATGCAGAAGCTACATCTCTGAAGGCCAACAGGGGTTTACTGCTGCTCTTCCCAGTCTCCGTCTCCGCCGCCCGGGCACCTGGTCTGGTCCCAGCAGCGCTGGCACGGGCTCAGGACCCCCCCCACCCNAAGGTCCGACTGCAGCCCTGACCCGTCCCCCACGCTGCCTGCGCAGGAGGAAGGGCCATTTCTCAGCCACGTTCTGCACCAACACTTGGTGTTTATGGTGTTTGCTTCTCTTGCCCCATTTCTTCCTTTCTTGGGACCAAATACGGACTTCCGGAGATTCAGCCCACTGACTTTAAGGCAACTTGTTCCAGAGACTCAGAAAGTTAGAACCTGTACTTGCTCGTGAAAGGCTGGCCGGACGGCCCACTCAGCGTCCCCTGGCCCCTGCACATGAGCACCTTGAACCCTTCAGAAAGGACTTGTCCATGGCTCCGCCCCCCCATGGCGGGGTCCCACCTCTGCTGGGTCCTGGCTACAGACACAAGAGAGTGCTTGTCTCTGGAGCCCCGAGGTCCTGACCTCTGGCGTGCGGACAGTCTGGGGACTTGGGGGACGGCCACCTCCCTGCTTAGTAACAGGCATGAAGAGAACCTGGAGATATTCTCATTGATCTCTGAGAGGACCGAAGCCCAAAGCCGCATCTTCCTAGTCTATTATTAACGACACTGAGNGCCCTGCGTCACTGCCCTGCTCCGACAGAGCTGCCTCCAGACACAGCAGACCCCCGATGCCCCCCACCCCCAGGACTGGTTCAAGGAGGAGGGGGTACCTTCTAACATGCCTTTTAGGGGTTTTGAAATTTATCAAGAAACTAGAAATAACCGGGTTCCGAGTGCTGTGGGCGTGGATGACACCATGTCACTGGGCACTGAGTTTGCACCCATGCTCCGTGCACAGCATGAGCCGAAAACAAGGGAAGGTCCGACTGCAGCCCTGACCCGTCCCCCACGCTGCCTGCGCAGGAGGAAGGGCCATTTCTCAGCCACGTTCTGCACCAACACTTGGTGTTTATGGTGTTTGCTTCTCTTGCCCCATTTCTTCCTTTCTTGGGACCAAATACGGACTTCCGGAGATTCAGCCCACTGACTTTAAGGCAACTTGTTCCAGAGACTCAGAAAGTTAGAACCTGTACTTGCTCGTGAAAGGCTGGCCGGACGGCCCACTCAGCGTCCCCTGGCCCCTGCACATGAGCACCTTGAACCCTTCAGAAAGGACTTGTCCATGGCTCCGCCCCCCCATGGCGGGGTCCCACCTCTGCTGGGTCCTGGCTACAGACACAAGAGAGTGCTTGTCTCTGGAGCCCCGAGGTCCTGACCTCTGGCGTGCGGACAGTCTGGGGATTTGGGGGACGGCCACCTCCCTGCTTAGTAACAGGCATGAAGAGAACCTGGAGATATTCTCATTGATCTCTGAGAGGACCGAAGCCCAAAGCCGCATCTTCCTAGTCTATTATTAACGACACTGAGTCATTCATGGGCTCGCTCTTAACACACATTCACTCCTTCGGTGGGAACCCATTACTCCTTAGGCCAAGCCCTGCGGAAGGTGCCAGAGCCACAAGCAGCTTGTTTCCTGGGTGAGCAGGAGCAGCGCAGCCTCACAAAGAAGGGATCTGATAAAGGAATTCATGATGAGGTGTTAATTACTGATAAGTACTTAATGTGTTAGTCTTCTTAGGATTTTTGCAGTTTAATGGGAGCAATCCCTTAACGGGAAGGAATGAATTTCTAATGGTGGCCTCTCCCGGGGTGTTATAAATGAAAAGTAGGGGGAATGAGGGCACTTCTAATAATAACCCGAAAGGCATTTCTAGGGCTTCCTCTGTATACATCGAAGACTGGATTTCTCATGCGAACATCTTAGTAAAGAGATTATTCACTCTCTCCCCATGTAAACAAAGTCCAGTCCGGTTTTACGCTGCGAGGTTGAGACGTTTATACTCTTAAGTGAGGCTGTGACTAGATATGATAATAATCAATTAGTGGTCACGCACTTTGGAGATACCGTAACGCGGGTCAGCAGAGCACGCAGATACACAGAGGAGAGAAAGGAAGGCCCGGAGGACGCCCTGGAGGCGGGGTCCCGTGCTGCTGGGTGGGCGCGTGCGGAGGGCGCTGGAAGCACAGGAGAGAGCGAGCAGCGCTCAGCGCTCCACAGACCGCGCCTCCTTACTTAACGATCTCTCTCTGTTTTAAATTCGCACGCCCATTTTAAAGATGCAGAAACTACGGCCAGGGTAAGTAAGCTGGTAAAAGGACCTAAATTTCGTTCAGAACGCATGTCGCCGGGCTTGCGGCCTGTGCCACCGCGTGCCGCCCTCGCCCATCAGAGCTCCGCGCGCGGTGTCTCCAGCAAGAGCCCTGGCACCTCGTCTCGACCTCGGGCCGCTGGTCTGTGCTCCCAGAAAGGAGCGGCCGCTGCCAGCCCTGCCGTGCGGGGCCCCTCGGGCGCAGCGCTGCCTCCCTGGTGCAGCTGGGGGGGCATCTCCGGGAAGGGCCCCGGGGGGACCCCGCGTCTCACCCCCCCAGCCTTAGTGGTGTTTCTGTCCTAGAGAGACAAGGAACACAGAGCAGGGCAGGACGGAGCCGGGAGAGGGAAGGGGGGACCCCGAGCAGGGAGAGGGGACCCTGGGGACTGGAAAGGGAGACACAGAGGCGCCAGGTCCGCGTTCCGGCTCAGCCTCGTCCCCTGTGGCTCGGGAGTGTCAGCCTCGTCAGGACCCAGGCGCAGCCGAAACTGGGCGCGGACACAGTGCGGACGGCGTCGGGCCGCCAGCCTCACGCAGCGCACCGACAGGCTCGCAGTCCACGTATAATGTTCACGAGCTGTGTTCGTGGTCGCACATCTGAGGCCACTTAAGAAGAGAAGCTAACGTCAGCCCAGGGCCCCCCCGGTTTGGTTACTCTGGACCCGCAGGACGAAGTCTAGCAGCTTCTACCTCCCTTCCGCGGCCTCCAGGTGCGTAATTAGCAGGAGGGCGTCTGAGCTTCAGTCGGGTGTCTCCTTTCTTACCCAAAGTGCTGCATTTTTCATTATGAGGCAAGGAAGACTAGATGACCTAAATTAAAACAGAAATCAACAGCGAATTAGCTGAGCTCAAAGAGAAAATGTGACCCCCTGCGCTTAATGTTAGAGCAGGTGAAAATCAGCCGCATTTACAGGGTGGTGGTGAGCTGTGGGCAGAGTCTGGGGGCCGCCCCCTCGAACGCCCCTCTGGCCGTGAGATCTGACCTCCTGAGGCCTGCACTCTACACAGGCCCGTGTTTCCTTTGCAGACGCCCCGGTCTGTGGTTCCGGTGCTCAGCTTCACGGTGGCTACGAGCGCACACCGAGCTTTTAAAGACAAGTGAGTATGGGGACAGATCGTAGAGAATTAGAAGCACCCCCCACCCATTTTAAAACAAACTGCCTGTAATTAGCAAACACACCTCTTCAAAATTTTTGTTTTACGTCTTTAATCGCCAACCGTTCCAGAAGATGTCTCTGTGACGGAACAAGCTGCTAATTCATCTTTGTGTTGGGTGACTTTCCTGATACTGGGAATGTGTGTGTTGTTTGCCTGTGTGCACACGGGGGTGTGGCCGGCTCCTGGTGCTAACAGGCAAGTTAAGGGAAGACTGAACCTGACCTACTGTTGAGCCCGGCCGGCCTTTACGGGGATCTGCGCTCGGCCCTCTGCACAGCCGTGATCCTGGAGCCCCAGGCCGACCGTCGCTGCTGGTGGGAACCTGATACAGACACAGAATCCGCCCCAAGCCGTGCTGTTCCGTCCTGACCTGAGGATGCTGGCGCCCACCTGGCTGTGGGTATGAGGCTTATGGGGGGGGAGGGGGAAGGTAGAGGCCACCAAAACCACAGGCTCCCACCCGTACGATGGGGCTCTGGGGCACATGGCACACGTGGCGCCTGTACTATGTCGGAAACTGCTGAGAGAGTGGATCCTAAAGACTCTCCTCACAAGGAAGAAGCTGGTGACTGGGCTGACAGATATTAGCTAAACCCAGTGAGGCCATTTCTCAGTCTCCATGTACGCCATCACATGGTTTCACTGCACACCTTAAACCTGCAAACATTAGACGCCAGTCATAGCTCAAGAAAGTGGAAGAAAATAAGAAATAAAAACAAGAAGCCGAGCCGAAAACTGCCTGGCGCTGGTGCTGGGGAGTCTTAGCCACAAGTCCCCAGGCCACCACAGCCACGCGCCCTGCGTCCCCTGCTTAAGGCGACCAAGCTGCGTGGCCCAAGGCCCGGGGGTGGGGGCAAAGTGATGGCTGGGCAGGCAGCTGGCTCAGGGAGCACCCAGCACTGAGAAGGTCCGCAAGCCCCACAGCCGGGCTCTCCAGGAGTTTCTGTGAAAAGCTGAAGCAATTTGGCTCCTGAGACGTCCTGAAAGTCACACCGACTTTGCAAAGACATAAGCATATGGCAGCGACAACCCCACAGCTTTCTCACCAAGGGAGCTGTGAACTGTTCGCCCGCAGGCCCTGGTCCTGAACCTGGCTTCTGCCGCCCCGTGGGCAGGGGCCCCTCCATTCTGCACCTGCTGGGCCCTGGGGCGGATGACCTGGGAGAAGCCCCCAGACCCAGGGCCCCTGGGTCCCTCAGGCTGTTAACACCTGCGCTCTGAGCATGCACGTTAAGAGGCGATCCGGTCCCCAGGAGGAATGAACGGCTGTGTGCACAGCGGGTGAACATCCGTGCGACCCATGACTTGACATTGAGCAAGTTCAAGGCCACAAATCACAAAGAAGGACCCTGCTGGTGAGGGAAGTCGGGAATCCTGGGGGAAGGCCAGGGGACTAGGAGACCAAGGGTCCCCACTGGAGCCCACCGCTCACCGCCAGCCCCGCACCCTCTGCGACTCCTGAGACATGGGGAGCGGCCTTGGGCCCGCAGAACGAGATCCAAGAGCATGGGGCCGTCAGGCTGGTGCAGCCGGTCCATCCCGAGCTATTTTCTCCCCTCTCGCCTGTTTGTACTTCCTTCCCAGCGCTTGGCCGTTTAATGAAATTGGGCCCAATGAGGCAGCGCCCGCTCTGGGAGAGGCTCATTCGTCTTTATTCGGTCCCCGCCTGACGCCTGAGGCGCCCTGTGACACGGGTCTGGTGATGGCCATCAGCCCTCTCGTCCGCACACTCCTGGTCCTCCTAATCGCCTTCCTCGGTCAAAGCCAGATGGTTGGTGCCAATTCACGGGGCACGGACGGGACCGTTCATGCCACTGGCTCCACGCCTCCAACTGCTGTCAGAACTTGATTTTCCCCGCCTTCGTGGGGGCTTGGAGAGATCTCGCATACGGAGGTCTCCATCACGAGAGGGCACGACACCCCGCAGTGCCCCCCGTAAGGTCACGTGGCTGCCACGTGGTTGCACCAGCCACTTGGAACGACCCCCGTGGGCGACCCGTGGGCAAGGAGCACCCTGTGCGGACACACGGACATGTCCCAGAAGCCACATACGGGAGGGGGGGAGGGGGGCACGGTCAGAGAGAAGCCAACATAGATGCTTCCTGCCTTCACAGCTGACCTGAGCAGCACTTCCTGCGAGCGGCTGCTGAGATGCGGTGGCACTGACTTTGTCCCGTGAACGTGCGCCTCAAGTCCACGACCGCGGAGAGCAAGAAACAGGCTCCTGGTTTGTGCCCAGACAGGAGGCCTCCACGTCACCCCCAGCGCCGTGAGGCTTCCCAGCAAAGGCCAGCGACTGCCACTTCAGCCTTTTCCATTTTGCATCCAATACTTTCATCTCAAAAATTCTCACCAAAAGGTGGTGTGTGTTTTTTAATGATCAAAATTTATAGTTTGGTCTCTTTCCTAATTTTGTGGTCAAGAGAGTCGATCTTTTAAAACACGAAATATGTTTCGAAGTCCACAGACAGGCACCCCGCAATAGGTCATTTCCACTCCCATACTTGGCCAAATGCTTTTATAAGGACAGGGAAGTGTCGTATTTCTGCATGATAGGAAGAAATGACAGATTTACAGTAGATTTCTCCATTTATAATTCATTCTGTTTTGGGTTAAGTCTTGCCCTTGAGCTAAAAGAAGAGAAAAATGAATAAAATGATTCTCATAAAATATTTTGATCTTTAAACCCCTGTAACTGTGGCCCCCCGAGGCTCAGAGGTCTGCAGGGCCCCAGAAGGAGCACGGCCGTGGCCCATCTTCATCTAGAACACTTTAGTCCTGTTCAGGGTCTGCACGCCGTCCTCTCTCAAACAGCCGGGCCATCTACTTGGCCAGTCATCCCCAGGACCCGCAGCGCTGGCCCACCTCGGGGTCCCCGAGACAGACACAATCTCAGGCCCCAGCCGACACCTCCCGGACCAGGATGGAGACGTGCACAAGATCCCACGCAAGCCTGGGAGGCTCTGCTCTCACTGCTTCCGTTCTTCCTGCATGAAGGAAGTGGGCACCCTGCCCACGCTGAGCCTGGAACGTTCCCTAGACAGTGCCTTGGGTTAAGAATGGTAAGAATCACCAGCTCGGAAACAGCCACCTCCTTCCCCAGATGCCTGCCAGAGAAGCGGCTTCATGGCCCCTGTCTTCCCCAAGGCTCTGCTTCCGCTCGGCTGAGCTAACTGCTTCCCTCTCACCCTGTCCGGCCCCGTCGTGTTTCCCCAGAGCCTCCCTAGCTCCTTGGCATTTGCTCTCATCCCCAAGATGTCCGTCTCTCCTCTTCCTGCCAAAACAGTGGTGCTACGTTCTTGCTCGTTGGGAAGAGAGGAAAGAGACCATTTGGGAAGAGATGGATGTGCCAAGGATGAGGGAGCTTTCATTTGGATTAAAATGCATTTGTTGTTACGTAAAGGGTTGATTGGATGAGAGTGAGGTCTCTGGGGCCAGAAAGAGCAACGAGGAGGGAGTTCTGGGTGCCTTCCCCTGGTCGGCTGGCCCGCGAGCAGCCCACCGCTCACACCGCAATGACGTGGGACACGCATGCTCCTTTCAACCTGGCCTGGGTTCAGGGTCTCTGTACGTGTGTGTGTGTGTGTGTGTGTGTGTGTGTGTGTTTCTACTCTTGCTTTCTTTTGCTTTTGTCCATAAGTGGATGCAATTCTAAAGCAGAACACACTTGTTGGGAGCACACGGTCATCTCCCAACCCGTTCCTCCCGTTGTGGTGCCATTAAGTTTCCGTGCACTTCCAAGCACGTCTGCTCCTCCACAGAATGTGGGTAACCTTGTTACATCACGAAGTCTTGTGCAGCCTTACCTTACAAGAAAATCCAATTAATCACTTAGAATATCGTACTCAAATTACAGTGGAATTATGTGTGCTCTCTGCAGAGGACCGTTGAAACTTGTGATGCATTGCATCAGTTAAGGATACTTCATTTCCAAATGGCACAAATGGACGAAGCATGAGTCACAGCCTACGGTTCCCCTTAAAAGCCATCAGTGCTAATGATCTTTTGACCTGTATAAACTTGATACGTGCTTTCTTTACGTGGCAAAGCTAAATCCACCTCAGTGGTGTAATATCTCTGCTCAGGTAGCCATGACTCGTGCGGTGTTATATTTAATTGCACAAAAATAAGGATAGCTTTTTATACAACCCTCTTTGCGGATGAGGTTTGGGGAGCAGATATGATCATGCTTTGCTATCACAGTACACGGAGTGCACTTAGGGCCAATCAATAAGTAACGATTCATAACATTGGAAGTTATGATAATTGGAGATTAGAGGAGACAGAAAGTTTCAATGCCTCGGCAAAGGCATTTCTCATTGTACATCCATCCGTCACATCTGGCTTTATCCCAGACTTGCCCACTTTGCCTCTTTGGGCTGCAGTCAGTGTGTGGGGGGTAGGCTGGGGTGAGGCCTCGGGGGACAGCGCCCAGCCTCCCCCGCTGCTGGCGCTCCTCATCCTCGCAGACCCTTGCCTGTGGGTCATCTGGTCTGATGGTCCTGAGACTATAGGACCTTTCAATGGAAATACTTGTCTATTCACTGTGGCAACTTCGTGTCCTGTTCTGGTTCAGAGAGCAGAGCCTTTCTTTTTCTGACCTTATCTCCCTTAACACAGAATGCTGGGTTCTGTGTTTCCCTGGCAAATCTTGTTAGTACATTAGGTGTGCGGTATTGATAGGGACCTAAAATATAAGCCCATGCCACTGCTATCAATACTAATGTATTTTTTGTTAACCATGAATGCAAAAAAAATTAAAAAGTTATAAGAGAAAATAAGAGAATATGGAAGATGCTTAAAAATCAATATTAGGCCTAAATATTCCTCTTTTCCCCCAATATTTTGTATTAAAATGTTTATATTGTTTTTTTTTTCCAAACTGCTGCCCGTGTTCTCTAACGATCGCATCTGCCGTCCATCTCCAGCATTCAAATAAGCACATTTTGCTTCGACTAACATTTTCAAAGTGCAAACACCTGATCCAGCAAAGACTTTCCATAATTTCACTGAATAATGATAATTTTACTGAAATAAAAATGCATTCGGCTTCTGACAAGAATGTGCTCAGTTGTGTCCATCAGGACGTCCTTCCCTCGAGCAGCACAGGGTTGGCCAGGTGGGAGGAGCTGGTGCCGGGGTGCAGGGTGGAGGGACGGGGATGTGGGGGCGCCTGCCCCAGCCGCCACCGCACTCGGGCGGGGCCGCGAGAATGCCGCCCATGCTGTGTGGCTCCCGCGCACCTGTTCTCACCCCCCAGGCTTGAAGCCTGTGTTCTGACTCAGCCGCGTGGAGACCCCAAGGCAGAGTTGGACTCCAGCGTTCAGTCACTGCCTCGGCCAGGTCTGCAGACCTTCACCGCCACCCCCACACTCAGGACAGTGGTTTCCAAAGCCTGATCCTCAGGGAACTGCCTGGAGCTTGTTGTAAAGGCACATCGCACCCCAGGACGGCGGGACCGGAAGCAGAGTGCCCTGGGAGCTGGGAAGGGGTCCCTGGAGGAAGCGCTGGGGCCGTGGTGTGCGGGCGGCAGGCCCCCCCTGCCCACAGGCCTCGGGCTTCCAGGGAGGCCTTGCTCCACCCGATGCAGCCGGAGGGGGTCCCTTCAGGAAGATCGCTCAATGGTCCTTCATCAACGTGCTCCCTCCGCCATCTGCCCGTGGTACCTGACTTCCCTGCCCCCCTTCAGCAAGAAGCGGCAACAGAGCACATCTTACTTCCTGGTGTTTTATGTTGATGTGTAACTGGGAGACAGGGGCCTCCATTTGTACCTCTGCGCCAGGCCCGCAAGCGGTGGGGCCCGGCTGGTGTTGGCTTCCTCACCCTGCCTCACAGCGTGTGCTGTGTCTCAGGGTTGCATCCAAACCCACTGACCGTGCCTTTTTTTCATGATTTATTCAGGCTTTCGGACGATGCCTACATCTCTACTGCAAGGCAGGCTGGGGGATTGTGGGTGTTATTTAAAAGTCTGCACAACAGTTGAAACCAAGAGTTGAGAAATTGGATTATTAGTTTCATGTTTTTTAGAACGCTGGCTGAGAATAATGAACAGCTCACGTGTGATTCGCTGACATATTAGCTTCCACCCTAGAGAGGCTATGTTCTTGAATCTATAATATAAGCCATTGTTGATAACATAAAGGCTCTGAGAAGCGTTATTAAAGTAAGTCATTTGAATCCACTTTCATCACCTGTGGTTTGTGGTCCCAACTAGTTAATTCTGCAGAAATGCAGAAATGATAACCTTGAGTTTGTTCACTGGGGACAGTCCTGGGTGACGCCCAGGGGCCACGGCTTTGGGCTCTAGGGCTAAGGAAGTGCTGCCTTACTTTCCTGGCTCCCTTTTGCTTCCTCATCTATAAAACATGCAGTGAAATGTGACAATGTGCATGTTCACACGTCTCTACGGACACCTCGTGGAGGGCCCCTAGCCCTGGTCCCTCCAAGCCCTTCTTCCTGTGTCCTGGAAGATGGCCCCTCCGGTGACAGGGGCATTTTCCTCAGCTTTGCAAACCTGCTCCATGTTCCCAACCTTCTTAGGAGCTCTGTTCTTGAGGGCACCTAGTGCTGTGATTTAAACTGTGAGCAGCTCCATTCTAGTTGAGGAGAGAACCCAAACCCCCGTTCTACAAGTCTGTGCAGGTACAACACTGAGAATTAAGCTTCATAAGGTATTCGTCACACAGTGTTTATTGCATGTTTGGTGGACAGGGTTGTCTTCATTGCATTTTCCCACCAAGATGGGGAGTACGTAAGCACAAATGGCAACCAAGGGCACACAGAATGTTGGAGACATTTGATCCACTTGATTTTTTTAAATTTTATTTATCCTTGAGAGAGAGAGGAGGAAGGGGACACAGAGAGAGAGCGAGACAAAAAATCCAAAGCAGGCTCCTGGCTCTGAGCTGTCAGCACAGAACCTGACTCGGGGCTTGAACCCATGAACTGTGAGATCATGACCTGAACCGAAGTTGGACACTTAACCAACTGATCCACCCAGGCACCCCCAACTTGATTTTTAAGTACCGTGTGAATGACATTTCCAAAGTACAACTCAAATGTTTGCCTTTGTCCTCTAGACCAAATACACATAAAACACCTCTAAGTTTAAAACAATGGGTCTATTTGTTGATATGGAAAAAAAAGCACACCATTCACCCTGTTCTTCTAGAATATTTGGACACTCTGGAGTGTATTTATTTATTGTCACTCTTCCAGATTGACAGTTGGACTCCTTACTTTAAATTTAGAGGCACTTAACCTCAAAAACAACCCAGAAGTTGACAGAACTGTTTTGTTTTTTTTAACATAACTAAAATAGGGTCCACAGATGAATTTATCGTGTTTTCCCCACGTGCTGTACAACCTGGTTTTGTACCTTCCGGCCCCGTGTAATGTCTTGCTCTCATGAAGAAGGCCCTCTTATTGTCTGTGAGTTCACCCATTAACTACCTGAAAACCAAGTTATTTCATATTTTGCATATATTTGGGAAATACTGTGCATTTGGGGGAAATGGATTTGCTGGCTTGGCACGGTGGCTGTCAGTATTGTCGCACGTGGCTCTCCTCCGTGGCAGGTGCTCAGCTAGCTCGCCCTCGCTTCCCCGTAAGTTGCCAGAAAACTATTTTCAGATTGTAATAAAGAACATTCCAAAGTAGGTTATTTTCTGAGGTCGACAGATCCTATTACTTAGTTTTAAAGCTCCTCTTAACTAGGAGGAATTCCACCAAATTGGGCCCAGTCAGTTTCTTATACTATATTTCTAATTAGAATTTAAGTTGCTTTTAATGCCAACACTAAAGAACCACGGTGGGAATTCGTTGCTGCCTAAGGAAATACAATGCGGGGCGATGCCCAGACCACGTGAGCCACAAGAGTTGTTGCTCTTAATTTCCAGGAAATGTGGGCATGGGGAGCTTAGGGCCAGAGACGGTGTGATGTGGGGCATCTATGGATCAGATGCGCAACTGTCATCAGATAACCTGGTTTAAAAATTAAAGTAACAATCGTTTTCTGGAGGAAAGACAAAGACGTTCGTTTGACCTGGATGCCTCGCCCTTCTCTGTCTCTTGTTTCCCGCTGATGCTGATCCCCAGCCCCGTGCCTTCTTGTCTCTCCCACTGAAAAGAATAACTTGCTCATCAAACAAATGACTTCACTCAGCTCATTAATAATCTTCATTAAAAGTATCTTTTAGAAATAATTATGCGCGGAAAGTGGGACCTTCCTTAAACGCGCACTGCAACTCTGAATATGGCTACTCTCTCCTGACAAAGGGGCAAATGGACAATGAAACTTACTGATGTTTGCCAAAAGTGTGTGAAAGAAAACAAGGAGTTGCCTAAGTCTAAAGCCTGAGAACTTGTCTACAGCCTGGCTGAGTAGGAAAGCATTATCAGGCTCTGGCATTGGCTTATCAAACGTTGGTTTAATATGCTAGAGCACAGGGTCATTTGGGGATCTTGCAGATTTTGTAATGATAAGTGTTACCGTCTGAGAAAGGTGATGTTAATTAAGGTAAAAGCGGATTTGTTTTTAATTTGTCAAATCTCTATGGGGGGGGCAGCAGGTAGAGTGATAAAAGCAAAGAATTTTTAAAATGACAGATCAGAATCCTGGCTATTTGTTGGTGTGACCTTGGTCAGGGCATTAAGCTTGCCTCAGCTCCAGTGTACGCATCTATCAAACTAGGATTAAGGAGCAGACTTTCTGGGAGGATTAGAAGTAATTACATGACTTCCCCAGCAAAAGTTTTGGCAGTCAATGATGGTTATTAATGATTATTTTGCGAGCCTTGTATTGACGTGTATTGAGTGAGGTCTTGGCATTTTCCAAAACAGTTGTATAATGCAAAAAAAAAAATTATATCATAGCATTCTGTAAAGCATAGAAATGAATAAATGTTTTACAAAAGCACCAAATTGCTAACAATTTCAAAAGCTCATCTTCAAATAATCCAAGTAAATTTTGGCAAAAAAGCGGTATCAAGGGAAAGCGCGGTGAAGACCATGGCATCGTGGAGGGAGGAGCTGAGCTGGCAAAGACATGGCGTCTGTCAAGCTGTGAACCAATAAAGGAGCTGTTGTCGATGAGGGTTCAGAGATATCCCATAACGTGGTTCTTAGAATTCAGTTCTTGGGGTTCGTGACTGGGGGGTCCTCCTCAGGGACAAGATCTCATGACTTCAGGACCCCCGCCCCACAGAAGGGGTGAGGCCACTTGGAGATCACAAATGGAAGAGCAGGCAGGGTAGGGGAAGGTGCGGAGGGGGTGACCGCACTGGACGGGTGCAGGTTGGGGACGCCGGGGAGGCGTCAGTAGATGCAGGTATAGTGACCCCAGAGGGCAGAAGAAGAGATGTGTGGGCAAGCAGCAGACAGATGGCAATTTAGCTGATGCTCATGGATGAGGAATCCTGGGAAAGTGTGAAGAATGAGGACCAAGGAGAGACATAATCCAGAAATACCATCCAAGGAGCAGGAAATAGACCATGAAACCAGAGTGGAACTGAGAGGGGTGGGCGGGGGAGGGAAGGAAGCCATGTGAAGGCACAGGTCTCGGGGTTAGGGGTTGTGCAGAAATATCACAGCTTAGATGGGAGGGAAGGAGGTAGTCTTGTTGCTCAGGTCCAGGGGCCCAGCTGGGACTCTCGAATGGCGCTCTGGAGGACGTCCCAGCCGCGCACGGAGCAGAGGCGGCCAAGCGGGAGGCTTGCGAAAGGCAGTGGGAACATGTCTGTGGGCCCTGGAATGTAGGCATGTGGCCCAGGGGAGGCGTAACTCCCCCAGCAAATTATGTTCCTGCCGGTTCAAAACACAATCATCACTGCCCAAAACAATTGCAAGCCCGCTGCCATCTTTAATTTATAAATATTCTCAAGTTTTGTTCGGGGAATATAGACAATTGGATTTTTGGAGAACACTGTGCCCTGATGTTGTTATTTCAGTGCTATGAAAAATTTTAAGACCTACCTGAATTAAATTTAAATGATGATTTGAAATATAACCATAATCTCACTAACTCAAACTGAAATAATGCCCTGCCATTTTCCAAAACACCACCTCATTTCATTTGGAATTAATTTTCTTAAATATGTCAAGCTAATTGAATGAGAGAAACGTCACCGAAAAGAGACCTTCCTCACATTTGGGCCTTTATTTTCCAAATATAAAATTCATATATTTTCTCAACAATTCATTAGCTGGGGACCCCCTCCAGGGATGGGGAGTGTAGCCAGGAAATTACTTCCTAAATGAGAAGCTCCCGTCGAAGCCTCTCCCACACGACGCGCAGAGTTACCGAGGAAAGACACCCTCAAATCCGTGATCATAGTCAAGGAATGCACCAAAGTGTGAATATTTATAAGGCTCTTAAGAACAAGCAGCCAATCATCATTAGACCCTCTGGTATTCATTATAATAAAATTAATTTTGATTAATTCATTCATTATTAATCTTGCATTCAGATGCAATTCCATAGAAATTGCATTGTGATTTAGCAATTAATTTACACACCAAGATTGAGAAGCTTTTCCTTGGTCCTCGAAGGCACAGCTCTGCATTGTGTCAAAGGCAGGCTCGGAGGATCCATTTGTTTAAAAACATCCCAGGAAAAAGAACAAAAAAGGGAAAAATCTAAGTTATAAGTGGTGAAGCAGAGAGAGATCTCTCCTGCCTCACGCTATACATGCTTGAAGAAACAGAAAGGTCGCAGGCTCTGATGAGGAGGGAAAACACACGCATGGAGCCAACGTCCAAATAAAGTTCAGGTCTGCACGCTATTTGAGTGAATTTTGAAAGTCTCTTGTTTCTACTCAGAACCTAAATGAACTTTTTAAAGAAGCATGATTGTGTGAGAGGTTCTGAAGGAGCCCTTGGGGACCCACAGCACTAGTCACTCCGGACGCAGCTTGTGCTCAGGGCGGATGCCGACCGTGGCCGTGCTCCGTACGTACGCTGGGCGCTGGTGCCCGTGGTTGGGCCGGCCGCTCCCGGGCTGGCTTGCAAAGACCAGCTTTACCACCAAACCGCCAGGTGAGGCTCCAGGAAGCCCTCCTAGTGTTCACTCAACACCGTTCCCGTTGTGTAGATTACCCAGGCCCTTGTGCATCGGATGGAATTAAGGGTTAGTCCTGTAGTGAAGATAACCTGACGGATGGGCAGTTGGTGGGGGGACTTTGATTCGTGCAAACATCTGTGCATCTGCAAAAATACTAAGGTTTTCATTATGCATCCCCTCCCCCAAGGGAAATAAATGGGTAACAGAGCTCTGCCGCCGTCCCTTTATTCTGTCCAAGATCTGCGGATGTATATATCCAAAAAAGGTGCTGGCAGACTGTATTCATTCCGTCCAAAGCAGGACCGAAAGGAACAAGCCAAGTTCTCAAACAAGACTTGGAACTATTCCACGCTGAGGATGTTTACACAGGTTTCTTGATTGCATAGGAAACAAACGTCCCCGTTCGATCTGATCAGCCCCACGTCTTCTATCCGAGGCCGTGGTGGAAGGGAATGAGTGCTTGCGCTGACCCGTGAAACGTACAGACGAGCTTCCAAGTCAATGGAAAATGAACTGAAGCTTCAGCTCCAGGTAGGGCATCTGCCGCCTCAGGACGTCGAGGCTGCCCTGGGCTGTGTGGACCTGGCGCAGAGCTGGCCGTCGGTCCCGGAGGAAGGGACTCTCCACAGCAGCAGGCTGGTGCCGCTGGCCCGGCCGCCACCGCGCGCTGTCCATATGCTCCTTCCCATCCACTGCTCCCGCAGGCCCGTTTGGAAGGACGAAGACGAGGAGCTATTAACCCCCACGCGCAGCAACGAGGGCAGGAATGTGCTGCAAAGAGAAGGAGAAAAGGAGCTCATCGTCCTGGCATCCGGGACGCACTTTTAGCTGAGAGAGCCGAGTGACTGAAGGCCGAGCTGTCAGCCTGGCGTCTCACCGCGAGCCTCAGTCTCCGCTCAGGTGTGTGAGGGCGCGTGTCCTAAGAACACGGTCCCCTTGGGTGCAGTTTCCGGAGCCTCTCGTCTCGGACAACATAGCATTTATGCCCCGCAGGGCGGAGCAGGGCTGTGGCCCAAGGCACCACCGCACACGATGCCGTGTGCACCAAACACTGAGCGTGGTGCAACTGTATTCGCCCCATTTGCTCTGCCTTTTAAAAAATGTTGATTTATTTTTGAGAGAGAGACAGAGTGTGAGCAGGGGAGGCGCAGGGAGAGAGAGACCCAGAATCTGAAGCAGCTCCAGGCTCCGAGCTGTCAGCACAGAGCCCGACGCAGGGCTCAAACCCACGAACTGCGAGATCATGACCTGAGCCGAAGTCAGACGCTTCACCGACTGAGCCCCCAGGCGCCCCTCCCATCAACACTTAAAACTTATTTACAGTATTCTTTGCATGTCACCTGAAGAACACATTTTGGACACTATCTCCAAAATTACTTACATGTTGCCACATTGTTTTTCTGAATGTCTACTGATCTTTTATCATTTTCAGCCTTGTACAGCCGGTGTGGTATGGGTGGTGGTGGGACTGAGGCCATCATGCTGATGCCACGTTCCAGGTCCCTAAGGGCAGGGAAGGTGGTGCCGTCACTTTGGTCACGGCCAGTCCCCTCGGTGGCTTTTCCTGCTCAGACCTGTGGTCTTGGGAGTTTTCAAGGCGGAAACACCCAGAACTGCTCTTCTCTGCTGCACACACAGGCCGTCTCTGTCTCCTCATTGTTCATTTTGTGCAACAGATTGTATCTTACAAGCATTACGCTAATTCCTGAAGAGAAGAAGAGAAAGGGCTCTTTCCTTCGGCTGCAGAGACGTGGACAATCACGTGCACACACAACAGTGTTGATTCTGGTAGAAGGAGGGTGGGTGGTGGGGACAAGGTCAAGGGCAAGGCTGGGAGGCTGGGGACCAGGCGGGATGGTGGCCCGTTGGAGGGAGGGAGTTGTCAGAAGGCAGGGAGGGTCGGGGTTTGGCGGCTCAGCCTGGCCTGGAGCAGCCCTCACCACGGCTGCAGGTGCTCTGGACGGGAAGCGTTTCTCTTCCTTCGTGCCTCCTCCCCGCAGCAGGAAGGTCCCAGGGGAGACTCGCTGCGCGTGGGGGCTGCCATCCGCCATGTGGATTGAGCTTGGGAGATAGCAGCCATTCTCCTCCAGACCCACATGAAACCGTCAGGAGCAGCGGAAGGGATCTCCATTTTCACTCAGACTGACCCCAAAAGGCAGAAGCGATGTGCAATGGAGAGAGCATGGGCCCGGAAGGGGGCAGATCTCCCCTGGCATCACTCAGGAGTGCGGCCGGCCCTCAGTTTCACTCTCTGCCAAGTGGGGGCAAGAGTGACACCTACCTCAAGGGGCTCTGCGAGTACAGGGTGAAATGGGCCTGGAAAGGATTTGCAGGGCTCTGGACGGTGTCTTGGTTACATCCTTCCTTCCATGTTCTCTGTCCGTGCTGGTCCCTCTTCTAGAAGCTTGGCCAGGCGTCTTCACCTCCTGGTGCTGCCGCTGGCTACGGCGATAGCTGCTTCTGGAAGACATGTGTCGTCAGGCCTCACACACCAAATTACTTACTCAGGAGCCAGAACAAGGGATGGATTCAGACCAGGGTCAAGATCACCCCTCCGTCAGTCATGGTTTTGGCTCCTAGCCCAGCCTGGGGAGCAGCCCAGGAAAAGTCAAGCTTCCATTAACAACGCATCAGAGAAGGCTGCCGTCACAGTAAACACAGTGACCGCCAGCAGGGGAGCAACACCAGGCGTGTATGAGACGACCTGAAGTCGCATATGACATAAACTCTGAGTTAGTGAGCTCTTACTAGGTTATGCCACGTAACAAAAATCCCCATTTCAGTGGCTCACAGCTGCACCTGTTTCTTTCTTGCTCAGGCTCCGCACTGGCTATGGCTTGGCCAAGACTCTGTGGCTTTGCTTCCCGTGTCTTTTCATCTTGGGCTCCAGGATCAGAGAACACACCCTGTCTTTCTTCCTCTAATCAAACAATTTTTACTACACAAACTTCACCTCTTTCATTGTATCACTGGATACAATCCAGTGTTTTTTCAGTAAATCTACCATTGTGCATTAGGGCATTTTCATGATGTGCATGTGATCCTTGATGCCTTTGCAGCTACCTTTGTTCTTACCAGGTTAGCAGATTAGTAACCACGAATCTACTTTCTGCCACTCTCTGGGGTCCCTCCCTGGACATTTCCTATAAATGGAATCAAACACGATGTGGCCTTTTGTGTCTGGCTTCTTCCACCCAGCACAACGCTGTCAAGGTTCATCCACGTTGTTGCCTGTGATCATACTTCATTCCTTTTTATGGCAGATGACATTCTGTTTTGTGATTACACAGCACATCTATGGTGAACATTGGGGTGGCTTCCTTTTGGGGGTATCGTGAATAGTGTGGACATGAACGTCCACACACAATTCTTCAGATAGACACATGTGTTCATTTCCCTTGGGCGGGACTGGCATTGTTGGGTCTGGTGATTTCCTCTTCAAGACAAGGCCAGGCTGCTTTCCAAAATAGCCGTACTGTTACGCACTCCCGCCGGCGAATCGTGGGTGCTTCCGTCTCTCCACACCTTCACCAGCATTGCACGTTGTCTGTCTTTTGTTAGGGTAGCCGTTACCGAGGGCAAAAGACAGACAAGGGCAATGTTCAACGGAAGCAATGGCTCTCAGAGTCGCGGGCTGGCACAGCATGCACAACGTCTCACACACATGTGCACGTGGGCAGCCGTGCTGGCACACGCAGTACCGTTCACACATATGTGCACACAGGTCACATTTCACGCATACACAATCACATGTCACTCACCGATGTAAGTCTCACGGCCAAGCCCAGCCTCAGTGTGATGGGGACGTGTAGGACCCCAAGCTGGCCGTGCGGGTCATAAGTTAGGTGCGCACAATCATCTCACAGAGATGAGGGGCAAATGATGGTGAAAAGTAAGAGAACCTAATGCAGCCCCTGTGACGCTGTTGCCTAAAGAGGGCACGGAACCGTTCTGGAAGAGTGGGGTCCTGAACGGAAGGCAGGAGCGCTGACACCGGAATCCGCCAGAAGACTTATAGTAAGGATCCACAAACGTGTTTATTGAGATACACTAGAGAATAGAGTGTTTAACAATTGACAATGTTTGGGAAATGCTAACTACCATATTCTTCTTCTGGAAAGTCACACACACTTTTAAATATTGAACACTCTGCACAGTCTGCTGGTGATAAAACCTGTTTCCCTTTGAGCTGGCTTCTCTAGCTCTCCTTGGTCGCAGAGGAGTGTGTTTGCACGCACTTCACTTTCTGCGCTGGGTCCCTGTCCGGGAATGGCGTCGGCTGCCGGATGGCGGGTAGACGGAACCCACCGGCCTGTGAGCGGGCTTGCCTTTCTCTTCTGTTTAAACTCCAAGCCGTGTCTTTTGGGGGGAATTCTTGGAGGCCATACTCAGAGGTAAGCCCCACCCTAAGGCTTATAATTCCAGTGTGCTATTAGCCACCAGAAGGTGAGTTCCCCTTGGGTTTTTCAAACAATATAATGCAAATGTTCCAATACTTAGAGAGGAAAATCTACTTCCTAGTTTATATTTTCTTCTCAAAACCCTGCTTTCTCAGAAAGAAAGACCTATTTTTGTGGAGGGGTGGAGGGAATCAAGCAAACAGAAGAAAAGAGAGTAGGAAAACTTTGTTGAATTTAAATAACAGCAAAATCTTTCTCAAGGGCACCTGCTGTTGCACATCTGGGCTCTCAGGAAAACTGCCCCATTGACACATGGGACGACGGGCTCCATAGGAAAAACCTCCGATTACTGGATGCTTTTGTGATCAGAAGCAGAAGGTACGAAGCATTTGTTCGGACTGAGAGAGGACCTGTAACACAGAGGCGCATAAACATGAGTGCCGTGGCCTCAGCGCCTGGCAAAGTGGCTCACTGTCCACGAGGAATCCGGTTACAGGAGTGGGGTTGGGGCACCAGGGAGAAAGGCCCTTTTCCTTTTTTATTATAAGAATAGATGTGCTGGCTGCGTGATGTTGAATCTACTTAGCTGACGGGTGCCTGTGGCGTGGGGGCTCTCTGCTGGAGTGTTTACATGTTTGGGGAGGTTACTTACAGAACAATTTTTATTGTTATATTGTTCATAGGGACACACTGCCATAAGGGAAATATTGTCGTTTTCTATCATAACAGATTGGTCCAACGCAGACATAAAACACGATCTATTGGAGCCTTATCGAGTGTAATCTTTATATGATATCACCCGTTTCCTCATACCTGCTGACACTCGGATTAGTTCAGCTGTGGCTTATTCCTAAACTTTTTAAATCGAAGCAACGAGAGGAAATCAAGGGCCTCATGTATTTTTCACTTTGAAAAAAATAAAGAAAAGCTTTTCTTAAATTTTTTAAATGTTAATTTATTTTTGAAAGAGAGAGAATGTGAGCAGGGAGGAGGCAGACAGTGGGGAGACACAGAATCCGAAGCAGCTCCAGGCTCCGAGCTGTCAGCACAGGGATGACGCGGGGCTCGAACTTGCAAATGATGAGATCACGACCGAGTGGAAGTCTGATGCCTAACCGGCTGAGCCACCCAGGTGCCCTGAGAAAAGCTTTTCTGCGAGTCTGGTTTCAATAGTTTTGATGCGTTATAGAGACAACACGTCCTGAACGGTGTTGGCCGAGCAATGGTTTTTAAAAGGTTTGCTTCCAAGAGGAAAGGCTGGACGGCAGGTGCGGAGCCGACCCCCGCCAGTGTATGCAGGTGGCTTCCGCGGGACGTCCGCACAGCAGGCCCAGGAGCCAAGCTGTCTGGGAGCGGCTCCACGTCCCACTGCTCGGTGCCCGGGCCGAAGACGTGCGACGGCACGAGTGGCGTGCGAGTGAGCCGTCCACGGAGGAGACGGGAGCCGGCGTCACGACGAGCCGAAGGCGGCCCCACGGCTGTTTTCAGTGAGGAGGAGAAGTGCCTCGCGGCCTCGTCTGGACCCTGAGCGCCTGCGGGACACAGACGTTGCCAACGACACGATCACCTTTAGAGGCACTGTCGCTACCCCGGGTGACGAGGAGACCCCGCCAGCACACCTGACGCGGGCCTCACGCTGCTTTGCTTTTATTGTTTTATTTTGTTTTGTTTTGTTTTCTTTTTCTTTGTTTTCTTTTGTAGAGCGATGGAGGGGCAGGTGGAGAGAGAGAGTCCCAAGCAGGCTCCACGTCCAGCACAGAGCCCGATGCAGGGCTGCATCCTGGGATCATGACCTGAGCTGAAATCAAGAGTCAGACGCTCACCCGACTGAGGCCCCTGGGTGCCCCCATCCCGCTTTATTTCCAGTGCCCACCACCGCCCGAAACCTTCACTGAGACCCATTTTAGTCTCTGAGGTGAAGCTTTATTGTCTCTGCCAAGGGCTCTCCTGCCCCCTACGCCTTCGCCGTGGCCCTGGGGCCCCTGCGCCTGGCCCTCCAAGGCGCCAGGTCATCACACGGTGGAGGTGGTGACCCGGCGCCCCCTGTGATGTGTCACCTGGTTTGAGGCCCACCGAGGCAGGCAATGTCTGTCTCCGCCTCCGTCGCAGGGGAGGATCCCAGCTTGGGGACAGGTCGGCCTTCAGGATGCAGCTGAGGGGACCGCGGGGGGAGGGCGGGGGACCCGGGCCCCCGCACACAAGTCAGCCTGCAGGAGGGGCAGCCTCCTGGCTGGAGGGGGCATGTGGCAGGCTTGGTGGGTGCGTCTGGGGACACAGGTCAGGTCCCATTTGAGAACAGAGCTGCCGGAGAAGGATGACACTTGTCTCCTTCTTTCCCGTGTGTACGGCTAAGGCCGCGTGTGACGTCCTGGCTCTCCACCGGCAGTGGCTGTGCCCTGCGGGACTGCGATGAGCAGAGGGGTCTGAGCAGGACAGAGTCAGTCTCTGTTGTTTTCAAACACAGATCGTGGGGAGCTTCTGTCACCACAGCAGAGCCCCACCCGTGCTGACCGGCACACAGGTGTATGGTCGTTCCTCCCCGGGCGAGGCGCTGTCCCCAGCCAACCCTGCCCCACTCCGTTCTGTGTCCTGGGGTCCTGGATGCCTGTACACAAAGCTAGCGCGGCCAGGTCATCCCCAGGACCCCACGCCCAGCCCTGTGTCTCCAGTACATGGTGACCTCTCTCGGGCCACAATCTGTGAAAGAACTACCCTTTTTCTTTGTCCACCTTTATACGTGGAGAGCCCAGATTTTATTTACAAACAAACAAAATAGGGGTTCCTGGGTGGCTCAGTCAGTTAAGCATCAGCTGACTTCAGCTCAGGTCATGATCTCAGGGTTCACGGGTTCAAGCCCGGCATCGGGCTCTGTGCTGACAGCTCAGAGCCTGGAGCTGCTTCAGATTCTGTGTCTCCCTCTCTCTGTCCCTCCCCTGCTTGTGCTCTGTCTCTCACTCTCAAAAAAAAAAAAAAACACATTAAAAATACATTTTAAAACACAAACAAAAAACAGACAAGTGCGCTAACCCTATAGAACTGAAGTAACGAGAAATCGCAAGATGGGAGAAAAGTTAAGGCTTGTCCCACAGCAGGTGTCAGAGCCTCGGAGTAGTTTAGAGGCAAAGAGCATCCGTCGCGGTGGTAAATAAGAGAAACACGCTGGTCACCTAGCTGGGCAGGAAGACGTGCTGGGGTGCTGATATTTACACTCATTTCCAGAGGAAAAGTACGAGCTCACAAAAAGGAAATAGAGAGGTGACAGACGCAGGCACACGGCGGATCAGGGCTCACTGGCGGGCGCGTAG
>NW_027527956.1:7516156-7530688 GCF_008692635.1 Crocuta crocuta
CCATTCTCCCGCCTCTGACCTTCACGCTGCCCAAGGTCACCCACTCAGCACTTGGGACATTCCCGATTTCTTTGGGAATTATCTTTGGTGCTTTATTTGGAAGACTTTTGGCTTTGGCCACATCAACCCCGCTCTCCTGAGCAAGGGGACAGCGCGCGGGCTCGGAAGGCCTGACAGCCGAGCTGGAGCCTGTGCAAAGGGAGATCCCAAACAAAGAAGAAAGTTTTCACAAACTGCAAGAAACTGGGTCATGGCTCTGGAAACTCACCACCTGTCTGAGTGTATAAAGCCGATTTCTATGCAGTTTGAAAAAGAGGGTTTTGTAAAAAACAAACAAACAAACAAACAAACAAAAAACCTTTCTCTGGGGGAAGACCGTGTCAGGAGGGGCTGGCCCCATACTTTATAGCCATGACGGGGACAGGAGCCCCTCGCAGGGGGTGGGGACCGTCACCGCACGGCGCCACCTCAGGAAAGTCTTCCTGCACCTTCCTCGTCCACTAACCGCCAGGGGTCAGCGATCAACACCACGTCCAGACCTGAGAACTGCAGGCGTGTGGACGTGAGGCGGGCCCCTCCCCCGCCTGAGGACTGGTGCACGGCCTGCACGCAGCCCTCGGTGGTCAAGGCGGGAGCTTTGCACCCTTTCAGTGACAATTTAACTATTGGGTTAAAAATATATTTGTAACATAGACTATACAGCATTGCGTTCCCTAAAAAAAGTAACAAAAAATCCGTGGGATTTGTCGTTTTCTTCGAGTGACAGGGGAAAAGCTTCCCCACCTCATATATTTTGAAAGCACAACGGGTCGTACCTCAGGGCCCCACGGCTGGTCACCGCAGTTTATAGGCTGTGTCTCTAAGAGCTGCCTGAGGACCCCGAGGCTCACATGTGCCAGTGCAGGCTCACCAGCACCCAGAACATTCGAAGCCCTAAAAAAAGCTCTGGTGATTTTTTAATGTTCAGATAAAAGCTATTTCCAGCGCCACTCCGGCTACTTCTTTCAGAGTTGGGCATTTTTCAAGTAAATCAAGGAGGCCCCCTAGCTCCGTGAGGGCAGTGTTAAGGATGATAATTCAATACTAACTTCCTTCTTTGTTGGAGTGTTTGATTCCACTGCTCTGCGTAGGGAAGGAGGAAGGAGCGGCCACCCTGTCATAAAATCATCCGCCAGCCTGACAGCAGCAGAGCATGTGACGCGCGGTCAAGGAGAGACGGCTACATTCAGATGCTCGGCAGCTCGGTCTGTCCATTTTCCTAGTGGCAGATGACAAACAGCCAGGCCTTGTGCACGCAGAGGGCCTCCGGCCCACGATCACGTCAGGCTGGTGGGAGGGCCAGGGGTGGTTGTGGGATTCCCCTGCACAGGCACACACACACACGGACTACATGTATGTGCTCACGCATGCACTCTGCACACATAGTATATATACAGTGCCGCACACTGAATACAGCGCATACACACTATATACAGTAACACACACAGAGTATATACAGTGTACACACAGAATATATCAAATGTACACACACAGTCTATACAATGTCAACACACAGTACATGTAGTGTACACACATAGAGTATACTCAGTGTACACTCAGAGTATAGAGAGAGTATGCAAACAGTATAGATAGTGCACATACTGTGTAGGCAGTGCACACACACAGAGTATATTCAGTGTACACAGAGAGAGTGTAGACAGTGCACACATAGTATAGACAGTGCACACACAGTGTAGGCAGTGCACACACATTATAGAAAGTGTACACACAGTATATAGACAGTGCACATACAGTATACAGACAGTGCACACAAAGTATCAACAGTGCACACACAGTATCAACAGTGCACACACAGTGTAGACAGTGCACACACACACAGAGTATATTCAGTGCACACACAGTATAGACAGTGCGCACACAGTATAAAGACAGTGCACACACAGTATCGATAGTGCACACACAGTGTAGGCAGTGCACACACACAGAGTATATTCAGTGTACACAGAGAGAGTGTAGACAGTGCACACATAGTATAGACAGTGCACACACAGTATCAACAGTGCACGCACAGTATCAACAGTGCACACACAGTGTAGACAGTGCACACACACAGAGTATATTCAGTGCACACACAGAGAGTGTAGACAGTGTACACAGAGTATACGGATGCACATATATACACATGATGGATACTGTTTCTCCATGTGTCTCTGCCGGTGAAGACAGAGTCATTCTGCACCGTGAACTGTCAGCCAGATTCCTGTCTCCCGAAACCAAGCCTCTGTGCACCCCGTCACGACCGCAGAGAGAGAGCACGGATGAAACTGCTGCTCTGAAACAAAAATGCCCTCCTGGTGAGCACAGTGTCCTTCAGGACGCCCAGCATCACCCGTAGCCAATCTGGAGGGCCTTGCTCACGCGAGTGTGCTTCAGACAGAGTGACAGAGGCACACTGCCACTCCAGTTAATGGATTTATCAAATACCTTATTTCATGCTTTCTGCTTTTGATTTATGAATTTTGATCCTGGAGACAAGGACCCTGTGAGTATTGATTGTGGGAAATGTCAGACTAACAGAAGTTAATTTCGCCTGTGCATGTGGAAGTCTCTGATTCTCTGACAGTGCTGTCTGTGGAGGCCCGGCTGTCAGGCACTCGGTGACACCGTCCTGTCACCACGCACCGTCACCACGGGCAGTGGCCCCACCCAGCGAGCCGAGCCGCGCTGTGTTATGCAGTGAAGTGACACAAATATGTATCTGGAGTGGGGGGCTCCGCAAGCCCCCGGCTGTGGGCGAAGGGGAAGTGGCTGGACCCCGAGGGATGCCGCCGGAGAGGGGCGAGGTGAGGCGGGCAGGGTGCCCTGGCCTCTGAGACTTCACGCTTTTGATCGCAATATGCCTGACAGGATAATGGAATGTCATTCTGCCAGCTCTCGAGCTGGTTAGGGACAGTTTATTTATTGATTGACTTTCTTTGTAAATTATCAATCTTTCTTACACCCCAGTCACTGAGTCATTACTTATGCAGTAATGTACTAACGTGGCGTCGGGAAGCGTCAGGTCCCCACGCGGGGCCGCGGGGGCCCCGGAGGCTGTGTGGCGAGGGGTGAAACGGCCGCCTTCACTGGGGACGTAAGACTCCACGCAGGATATGTTATAAGACAATGACAGCTCAGCTACAGTTCATAGCGCATCATATGCTTAAATTAACACATAGACGTGGTGCCGATGACCCTGCGCTGATGGAATGAGCATCCCTCCTCAGGTTGCACAAAGACAAAGGAGAAAGAAAACTAACGTACGTGGAACAGACCAGTACTGTCCTTCTCTTGCACTGACGGTAAGGCTAATTCCATCTTAACTGCACTATAACCTTTCAGTCAATCGCTTTGTATTCTTGCGAAAAAATATCTACATCCAAAGGTCAAATATCATACAGTTTGGCTGAGGCATTCAATGACACCAGCCCACTATGTTTCCTGGATATTGATGTTTTAAACGCGGTTTATTTTTTAGAGAAGTGTGCGGTTCACAGCAAAATTGAGAGGAAGACAGCGCTTCCCCATACGCACCCTGACCCCATGGGGGCACAGCCTTGCCCACGATCAACGTTCCCAACACACTGGCACATGTGAACTTACACTGATGCTCATTCTCCCCCGGAGTCCGCAGTGTCTGTCAGGGCTCACTCTTGGTGTCGTGCGTTCGGTGGGATTGGGCAAATGTGTGATGATGCACATCCATCATTCGAGTATCACACAGAGGAGTCTCGTTGCCCTGAATATCCTGTGTCCATCGTCTCTATCTCCCCCCGGCCCCTGACACCTGCTCATCTTTTCATTTCCTCCACAGGTTTGCATTTTCCAGAATGTCCTGTAGTTGAAATCATATAGTGTAAAGCCTTCCCGGACTGGCGTCTTCCACTTAGTGATTGCATTTAGGTTTCCTCTGTGTCTTTTCATGGCTTCATAGCTCATTTCTTTTTAGTGCTGAATAATATTCAATTGTTCAGATGTGCTGCAGTTTACATCAGCCTGCTGAAGAACGTTGTGGTTGCTTCTAAATTTTGGAAATTATGAATAACACTTCTCTAAGCATCCATGTGCAAACTTTTGGATGGAACTACATTTTCAAATCATTTGGATAGATGCCAAGGAACGTAATCTCTGGATCATACGGTATGAGTACATTTAGTTTTACAAGAAATTGCCGACACATCTTTCAAAGTGGCTGCACCATTTTGCGTTCTCAGGAGCAGCAAAGCATGATCCCTGTTGCTTCACGGCCTCACAGGCGTTTGGTGGTGTCACTAGATTTTACAAGAGATTATACTGACTGCACATAAACACAGCTTTACTGCCTCCTTCTTAACCTGGATGCTTTTCATTTATTTTTCTTGAGTTACCTTGGAAAGACCACACACCCCCAACCCCAGAGAATGTTCCCGATCCTACTGGGAACGTATTCAGTTCTTCATTATTTAGTATTATGTTACCTGAAAGTTTTTCACTAATGTCCTTTATCAAGTTAGAGAAGTTTACTTCTATTCCTAGGAGGCTGAGAGTACGTATCAAGTATGGATGTTGGACTCTATCAACTGATTTTTCTCTATATGGACAATAACATACATTTCTTCTTTTAGTTTTCAATGAATTGATTTTTGAAATGTCAAATCACCTTTGCATTTGGAGATCAACCTCACTGTATACTGATACATCGTTTTGGGGTTGAATTTGCTAAAACTTTGCTTCAAATGTTTTTATGAATGTTCAGAAGGGAGACTGGTTTGTAGACTATTTGTAATATCGTTTCCTGGTTTTGAAATGGCTGTAAAGAGTTAGTTGAGAAGTATTCTCACTTCTTCAATAGAATGGAAGAGCTTGTATAAAAGCAGTTTTCATTTTTCCTTAAACATTTTCTTGAAATTCACCAGTGAAGCCATCTGAGCCTGCAGTTTTCTTTGTGAGAAAGTCTTTCTTTCTTTCTCTTTCTTTCTTTCTTTCTTTCTTTCTTTCTTTCTTACTTTCTTTCTTTCTTTCTTTCTTTCTTTCTTTCTTACTTTCTTTCTTTCTTTCTTTCTTTCTTTCTTTCTTACTTTCTTTCTTTCTTTCTTTCTTTCTTTCTTTCTTTTTCTTCCTTCCTTCCTTCCTTCCTTCCTTCCTTCCTTTCTTCCTTCCTTCCTTTCCTTTCCTTTCCTTCCTTCCTTCCTTCCTCCCTTCCTTTTTTTTGCAACAAATTCAATTACTTTAATGAGCACGGGGCTATTAAGGTGTCCTGTTTTTTCTTAAGTGAGCTTTAGTGATGTGTGTCTCTCATGAAAGTGCCTATCTTGGTTGTCCTCTGGCTTTTAAAATTTGTTGGCCTCACATTATTCATGTTCTTTTAATCTAAATCTCTTAATATCTGTAGAAACTGGTGATGTCAACTCTCTTGTTCATGGTATTGGTAAATTGTCTGTTCTGTTTTTTTCTTGATCATTCTGTCTTGGAGTTTATCAATTTTATCGATCTTCTCAAAAAACCAGTTTTTGGTTTCACTGATTTTCTCTATTGTATTTCTGTTTTCTATTCTATTGATGTCAGCTCTAATCTTTATTATTTCTTGTCTTCTGCTTGCTTTGAGTTTAATTGGCTCTTCTCCCTCTACTGTGCTGAGGCAGAAGCTGAGGCCAATGAGTGGAAACCATTCTTTGTTTCCAGTATGTGCTTGTGATGCCGCACATTCCAGCTTCACTACCGGTACAGCACCATCTAGCACGTCCAGTTTCCATTTTGATTTCTTCTTTGACCCATGAGCCTTCCGAGAAATGTGTCATTCACTTTCAGATAGTTGGGAATTCTGCAGACTTCTGTCTGCTATTGGTTTCTAATTTAATCCTGTTGTTGCTAGAGCACTACCCCATATGACTTGAATCCTTTTAAATGTATCAGACTTTTTTTTATGGCATCACACAGTCTTTCCCAACCAATTTTCTGTGTGCACTTGAGCAGAATGTGTGTTCTCTGTTGTTGGTGGAATGTTTTGTTAATAATAATGAGGCCAAGTTGGCCAATAGTGTGGCTCAATTTCTCTACATCCCTCTTGATTTTCTGTCCAACTCTTCTAGAAACTACTGAGATAGGGTAGGAAAATCTGTAACAGTCATTGTGATTAATCTATTTTCCCTTGCAGTACAGTGAGATTTTGCTTTATGTGTTTCAAAGCAATGTTGTTAGGTCTTTAAATGTTTAGAATTGTTATGTCCAGTTCAGCTGAGCTTTTGTCATTAGGAAATCAACTTCTCTGGTAAGATCTTTTTCTCTGAAATCTGGTGCATATTTATATATTGACACCAGTTTTCCTCTAATCAGTGTTAATGTGATACATGATTTTCCATCTTTTTATTTCCAGTCTGCTTGTGTCTTTAAATTTAANGGGCTTGTCACAGTTTCTCTTACCATGCTGTTGTTCTCTACAAGTCCCATTGGGCTTTGTTCTTTTACTTCTTTATCTGGTTTCCTATGGTTAAATGAGTATGTTTTATCATTTTATTTTATTTTTCTTGATTTATTAGTTGTAGCTCTTTGTTCTGTTAGTTTAGTGGTTGTTCTAGGTTTTATAATATATGTGGTAGGCAGAATAAGGGTCCCCAAAGATGCCCTATGGATATATTATGATACATAGCAAAGCAGAATTAAGGTTGAAGATGGATTAAGTTTTCTAATCAGCTAAAAATAAGGAGACTATTCTGGATTTTCCTCCGGCCTCATGTAATCATAAGTCTTTAAATGTGGAAGGGGAATGAAAGCAGAGGGTCAGAGTTACAGCCACAGACATTAGAAGGACTGAACTGGTTGTTCCCAACTTTGAAGTTGGGAGGGGGCTGTGGGACAGGAAGTGTGCAGGTGGCTTTTAGGTGCTCGGAGGGGCAAGAAGATGCATCTGCGCCAGAGTCTCTATGAAGAATGCAGCCCTAGTGACACCATGATTTCAGTGCAGTGAATCCATTTGAGAACCACAACTTCCAGAACCATAATATGTCATCTACGTAGAACACTCACCAACAATATAAGCAAGTATGAACAAATCCAAGTCTGGTATCACATTTGCTACGGTTACTACAACGTTGTATTTTACATATTATAATGATGTACTCGTTAGTGTATGAAATTGTGATTGCAATCTCATATGGGGAGGCTCTTAATGGAGACTAAAACTCAGAAGTGTTTGGTCACACTGTAATGGAAGACACAATGGGCTCCAGTCTGGTTTGGTTCTGAAATTGTTCTCTGACTTTGCCCAGATTCCCAGACCAGGCAGCACANGTCACAAAGGGCCACATATCTTTCAGCAGATTCAGTAGACTTCAGTGTGGATTCGTGACTCAGTTCTGGTTACTTAGTCAATAAAAGACATTTGTGGAAAGCGCTCTTAGAAATATTTTCCATTTTGATGAAAAAAGTGTAGGGAAAAGAATCATTTATTTTATCGCCGCCTGATTTTGTAAAGATAGGAAGCCTGGTGTTCCTGAGGCTCCTTGACCATGAGGAGGTCCAAGCCCAGTACAGTGAGGACCAGAGAGCCAGAGGACGGGAGACGTGAGCACAAGGTGTTCTGGAGCCCTGGGTGAAGCAACACCAGCAACGCACATCTCCCGGCACCAAGCTACATGGCATCAAGAATCATTTAGTATTTGAGACAACTGAATTATTTTCTATTGGTTTCCTATAATATACTAGTTACGATGCTGCGTGCTAACTTAGCAAAAAATGAATAAAGAGTCAAAATGTGTGTGTGTGTGTGTGTGTGTGTGTGAGGGCCTCCCCTCTGTGCCTTGAGACCAACATTAAGGTAGAAATTTAAGTGTTATGAGTTCCTCTCACTTATTAGTAAGTTGGTGACCATGGATGTCAGGCAGTTCACTCGAACGCTCTGGGCCTCAGTTTCCTCACATTGACTTATACAAGTTCTTGTAATGATCTACGCAAAGCTGTAAGCCATTTAGAAAGTGCAAAGTACAACATAAATCCTAAAAAGCAGCACAATCAATCCCATCCTGCTTAAAGCCATTAGAAGGGCTGTTAGATGTAAGCGGGGCTTTGGGTTTTTTGATGTTTCTTTTTTTCAGGGGTTGTACATCAATTTTCAAAGGCCTTTTGCGGTGTCATTAAATTTCATAAATGTGACTCACTCTGTGGTTTCCTAACGACCTTCTCTTAGAAACGGCAAAGGAGTGCATGGGTGGCTGAGCCAGTTAACCGTCTGACTCACAGTTTGTGAGTTCGAGCCCCATGTTGGGCTTTGTACTGACAGCATGGGGCCTGCTTGGGATTCTCTGACTCCCTCTCTCTTTACCTTTCCCTCACTTGTTCTGTCTCTGTCTCTTTCTCTCTCTCAAAAACAAACAAATAAACAAACAAACTTAAAAAAAGAAATACATCTATTTATTTATTTTAGAGGGTTCCCTCTGCCATGCTTTCCTTGTCCTAGAGTTCTGCCAGCGAGCCCTGCGGCCCAGGGAAGTCTTCCCGGCCAGTTCCAAGGCTGTCACCTGCTATAAGCTATCGCCCTTACCACTGTAACTACTTTAAAGATGTTGATAAAACCTAAGCCTAAATTACTGTCACGATGTTTGCTAGACAGAGAAGGAGACCTGGCCTCTCCTGTTGGACATACATGAAGCTCATGGCCGCCATCTTGCAACCACAAGGGCAGACAGCATGGAGGTAGCGCGGTCAACTCGGGGAAGGGAGATGGAGTGGTTGCCGTCCCCATGGACTTCTCATTGACATAAGCCAATCAGGCCTACAGCTTCTTTGTTACTCTGTTACTTTTAAAGTGACTACTTTTTGCTGCTTTAAGTGACACTTTAAGAGTATAGAGCAACACCTTGGAAACAGAACAATGGCAATCTTTTGAGAAGAGCTAATAATGTAAATCACTTGAGTAGATGAAGAATAATATAAAATCTTAAAACAATTTTTTAACGTTTATTCATTTTTGAAAGACGGAGAGACAGAGTGTGAATGGGGGGGTTGCAGAGACAGAGGGAGACACAGAATCCAAAGCAGCTCCAGGCTCTGAGCTGTCAGCACAGAGCCCAACGTGGGACTTGAGCTCAGGAACTGCGAGATCATGACCTGAGCTGAAGTCGGACGCTTAACCGACTGAGCCCCCCAGATACTCCAAGAAGATTATAATATCTTAATGATGAGTGTTCGGTATGTTTCAGAAATCACACCTGTATGCACGCTCGGCCACAGCTGTATTAAATGCTAGATGAGGTAGAAATTCAAGCCTGTGTGGCCCCCACCTCCTTTCCTACCAGGGCCCTTCTGCTCCCCGCGGGCACCCTCACTTGGCAAAGCCCTGCACCTGTTTGGGACCCGTGCACGGAGTCTCTCCTTTCTGGATGCGGTTCGTCTCTTCCGGGCTAATCATACTGTGTGCGCATGGCCGTGATGCACCCAGGAGTGCCCGTGTTGGTCGCGTGTGCCGCTTCTCTCGCTGCACTGCGAGCACCCGACAATAAGGAGTCCGTCTGCATGGGCATCACCAGGAGAAGCATCGTACTCGCTGCTCAACAACAACTGATTGTCGACTAAACGAATGCACAAGCACACAGATGCGAGAACGGCTTTTGGAAGAAGATGACAAAGAATGTAGAATAATGGCAAAACCCATTGGCTGCCAGCAATGCCGTGATTGTGGAATTGCCGGTTTTTGTTGTGGGATTTCACTGTAAAGAGCAAGAAGCTTAGTTGAAGTCTGTAAAAACATGAATGCGTGCCCAAAAGATGAGTAACTATGAGGCTGTATTGTATGTTGGTCGAGATTTGCGGCTCATATTGTCAAAAAGAGTCAGCTGAAAACTTTATTTCCTAGTCTGTGCTGCTGCTGGCTGGGAGCTTTCCCCAGGAAAGACGGAAACTTGACACGGATCTCCCCCTGGATCTGGGGTAGAGAAACAGCAGCACGCACCACTCAGCTGTACTTCTCACTACCACTCGCGCCCCGCTATTTGTTGGGGCCCCTTCCATCACTGCTGTTCTTCTGCAAGAGGATCTCCCATCCAGCAGCACCAGCTGTGCGTGCCTCCTGGCCAGACTGTAAGCCACTGAGATCGTATTCAACGTGCTACCACCCTGAAGAGCATGGTGCTTGGCACAAAGTGGGTGCTCAATGAATGATTGTTGAGTGACTGAAGGAAGGAGTACAGGCCAAAATATTACGAGGGTAGTTCATTGCCTTGCAGTAGAGGTGCTTCATAGAGTCAGACCTGAAGAGGACATGTGGACTTGGAGTCTCACAGGTGAACTTCAGACTCAACACCCAAAAAATAATCCAGGAAAAAAATGGGCAGAAGACATGATCAGACACTTCTCCAAAGAAGACATCCAGGTGGCTAACAGGCCTATGAAAAGATGCTCAACATCACTCACCATCAGGGAAAAACAAATCAGAACCGCAATGAGATACCACCTCACACCTGTCAGGATGGCTACAATGAACAACGCAGGCAACAACACACGTTGGCGAGGATGTGGAGAAAGGGGAAACCCCTTTTGCACTGTTGGTGGGAATGCACACTGGTACAGCTACTGTGGAAAACAGTATGAAGTGTCCTCAAAACTTAAAAATAGAACTACTCTATGACCCAGGTCAGTACCTTATAATAACCTACAATTGCACTGCTAGGTATTTATCCAAAGGATACAAGAGTGATGATTCGAAGGGGCACATGCACTCCAATGTGGAAAGCAGCACTATCAACAGTAGCCAAACTGTGGAAAGAGCCCAAATGTCCACTGACTGATGAATGGATAAAGAAGATTTGGTAAATATATACATAATATATATATATACCATATATATATATATTATATATATGTTTATAGTGGAATATTACTCAACAAAGAGAATGAAATCTTGCCATTTGCAACTACATGGATGGAACTAGAATGTATTATACTAAAAGGAATAAGTCAATCAGAGAAAGACAAATATGTAATTTCACTCATGTATAGGATTTGAGAAACAGCAAATGAACATAGGGGAAAGGAAAGAAAAAATAAGATAAAAGTAGAAAGGGAGACAAACCATAAAATACTTAAAAGCAGAGAACAAACTGAGGATTGTTGAAGGGGAGGTGGTGGGGGATGGGCTAGATGGTGAGGGGCCCTGAGGAGGGCACCTGTTGGGATGAGCACCGGGTGTTACATGAAGGTGCTGAATCCCTGGGTCCCACTCCTGAAACCAACACTACCCTGTGTGTTAACTAACTTCAATTTAAATGTAAATACATTTTAAAACATGCTGAAGCTACTGTTAGCTAAGTATTCTAAATGAAATACCTAGAAGTTTAAAAATCCGTTAATTTTTTAAAAATCCATGTATATACACACAGTTAAATTAAGTGAAACAAAATTTATCTGTGAAAGTATCTTCAAAATGTAAGTATTTTTTAAAAAGGCAAGTAATCCATCACTTTTTAAGATACCTTGAGGGACACCTGGGTGGCTCAGTTGGTTGGCATCCGACTTCGGCTCAGGTCATAATCTCACAGTTTGTGGGTTCAAGCCCGGCGTCGGGCTCTGTGCTGACAGCTCAGAGCCTGGAGCCTGTTTCAGATTCTGTGTCTCCCTCTCTCTCTGACCCTCCCCTGCTTGCTCATGCTGTCTCTCTCTCAGAAATAAGTAAAATATTTTAAAAATTTAAAAATAAATAAATAAAGAAATTACCTTGAATTCTGTGTTCTGATATTAAAAATATAAATTATACCAATTTCTTCTGCAAGGCTACCTGTCAAAACAAAACTTCTAGAAATACAAGTTCCAGGGAGCTGTTTGAGTTATATGCTCGTGGCTTGTGCTGTGGCCAAGCTCCAGCGATCTTCCAATTCCGTTAGTTGTTTGCTGAATGCAGCCACCCATTGCACACATCTTCTAACATTTGCTCATATGGTTAAAAAAAAAAAGAGTAATGAAAGCACACTTGTTCTTGCTTTCAGTCACGCTTATGTTCATTGATTCAGTTAAATTAATTATGTAGCCACATACGATTACAAACATCGTTTGCTGCATTGTGTTATTTCTATTCACCTAAAAGTTTGGATGGCGTATCTCATCCCCAGAAAGGGTGCAGGAGATAGGAAGGAATGAAGCCGTGCTGATTATTAAGAGTGAGAAGATAATTTACAGGGAAAGATGACCGCTGTTTTGCTCCCGGGAAATACTGCCATGTCACCGGCTGGCTAGGACATAAAACACCTGCTACATAACCATGGTTTGCTAATTTGCAGAAAGCATACTTAAAAAAAAAAAAGTTTATTTATTTTGAGAGTGAGGGGAATGAAGGGCAAGGGGTGGGGGGAGGCAAGGGTCAAACAGGTCCCTCATTCAGTGCGCAGGGCCCAAAGCGGGGCTCGATCCCCTCCCAGAGAGGTGATGAACTGAGCTGAAATCAAGAGTCGGACACTTAACCGACTGAGTCCCCAAGGGCCCTGGACGCAGGGCGCATACTTTTAATACCTCGAATAAATAGGCTTCAGGATTCCCACGGAAGCTGCTCCAGGGCCCAGGAAAGTCTCCTCTCTCATCTGCTGTTGGGACTGTGGGCTAAAATCCAGCCTACCGCCTGTTTTGTAAATAAAGTTTTATTGGCACAGGGCCACGTTCACTCATTTAAGTGTTGTCTGAGGCCACTTTGCATGACAATGATGGGATGAGTATTGACCCCAGAGGCCTGAGGCCTACCCTAAGGCATTTACCCCGGCCCTTTCCAGGAAGCTTGCAGACTCCAGCCTAGATAGAACAGCGCATCGACGGGATCTCTGTTCTCAGACGCGGGAAAGGGCAGAGATCCGGGAAGTGACCCTAATGTCCTCTTGGGCAGGAGAGATGAGGACACGGTGACGGCTTGGCCCGGACAACGGCGAGTACTGTTTGAGTGCTGGAGGTGTTCTCACCCCTGCCCCGGCCGTTCCACAGGGGGCGTCTGGAGTGCCCTTGACCAAGGTCACCCCCAGAGCAACAGACAGAGCCAAGTGGACCCGGGGCACTTCCACGGCCCTTCTCAGCGGCAGCGTGGCCTGTGCCACGCTGGCCCCTGCGTCTGGCTGGCCTGTGACATTGACTTCCGTCCCGTCTAATCACATATTGCTGTTGTTTCATTTCAAATGTAAAACCAGACTTCTGATTCCTCCTTGCGGAACGAAGGCAAGAGCTCGCATCATGGACCCGGGCTAAGCGACAATCAGGTGTCCTCATGATCTCTGAATAATCTGTGGAAAAATGGAGACATTTTGCTGTTACCCAAAGAGACATGTGTTGGCTAAGAACAATCACACTTTACAAATTATTGAATTGGCAACATTCACAAAAAGGCCCCGGAGAATGTTTTCCAGATGTGAGGACTGGAGACCTAGAAATTCAGTTCTTCAAGAGTTCTGAAGACACGGGCAAGTCATGTGAAAACAATGACGGCCACGGGGCTTGGGTGTGCAGCTGTACATCCGCATGTGCGTGCACATGTGTGTGTATGGGTGGGTGCATGTACAGGTGTGTGCATGAGTGTGTGTATGGGAGTGTGCGTGTGCACAGGCATGTGCGTGGGTATGTGTGCACGGGTGCGTGTATGGGTGTGTGCATGTGCAGATGTGTGTGTGTGCATGGGTGCATGTGCTGGCGTGTGTGTGCCCTGGTGCATGTATGGGTGGGTGCATTTATGGATGTGTGCATGAGAGTGTATGGGTGTGTGCACACGTGCGTATGGGTTATGGTTTGCACGGGTGCACGTACATGTGTGCTCACAGGAGCATGTACCAGTGCATTCATGGGTGCGCGTATGAGCGTCTGTGTGTGCATGGGTGAGTATACAAGCATGTGTGTGCATGCATGTATGGGCGCGTGTGTGCGTAGGTGTGTGTACAGGGGCGTGCGCACGTGTGGGCGGGTGTGTGGGCGTGTATGTGTGCAGGCATGCAGGCGCATTATGTGCACTCACGTGTGCTGCTCTTAGGGTGCGTGTGAGCGCGAGTGTGCGCGTGCGGCTGTGTCTGTCGGCGCACTCGGGGCAGTCTACAATAGAGCGGATTTCGGTTTTCTGCTCCTCTCGCCGGCCGGGCAGAAGACGCGCTCGGCCGCCAGCCTGCGAGGTGGGCACGGCTAACACGCCCCACAGCTGGCAGCCCCGCGCCGACACCACTGCACCCGACTGGCGGGGGCGGCCCGAGGAGGGGTGAAGGCGGCAGCGGCGCGGGGGGGAGCCGCGTGTAAACAAGCGGCCTGTTCCCTCCGCGGAGCGAGCTGTGTGGCTGCGGGCGGTGTCTGTGCGCTGCCTGACTCCTAACCGTATCGCAAACAGCTTCCAGATGCTTCCGTCCCCAACCTTCTCGGGAATTCCTGCCCTTCACAGATGCCTCTCCATGAGGGGGGTCTGCCTCTCAGTAAAATGGAGTGGATTTCACTAATCATTCATTTCCAATCTTCCTGACGGGACTTTATTAATAAACGCGCTTCATCTGTCTCTCTGGCTGGGGAGAGTTCAGGGCT
>NW_027527956.1:7530702-7551488 GCF_008692635.1 Crocuta crocuta
AGGCCGGGGGGGGGCACACCAGCCCCAGCCCAGGCCTCGCTCTCGACCCGGCGCCTGCCTCCTCCCTCCGCGGCCACCCACCTGCGCGGGCCCTGCCTCTAATCAGGCTTTAAATGAGAAACACAAAGGAGACCTTCCTGCGCCACCCCCCCCCATGTTCAGCTGGGAGAGGGGAGCCTTTCTTTCTCCTGCTCGTCACCCTGCTGGGCTGCAGCGCCCAGGGGACAGCCCAGCACGGGTCGGGGTGCCCAGACCAGCCTGGCCGGGGACACGTCCAGCTCTCTGCTCGCCCGCCCTCTAAACAGGACACCCCCCCCACTGGTCCCCAACTTGTCCGGCCTTGAGCTTCCCGGATCCAAGCAACAGGCCCGGTCACCGCGGACATGCACGGCGGCTCACATGACCTCCTGACCCAGGATTCCACCCCCGGCCCTCAAACACCCTGGGGCCCCTGCCCCAGCCCCGGGACACGCCCCCACCTCTCCCCAACANCGGGCCCATCTCCCCACCCACCCACTTCTCAGAGAAGCCGGATTCGTATTCCAGACGGCAGCCCTCACGCCCCTCCTGCCGCTGCCCCTGTGCTCAGAAGAGTCACCCTCAGGCAGCTCTGCCACCTCCCCAGGCACCGATGTCACCACCCCGCAGCCCGTGCCCCCCCGACACGCCCCCACGGCGCTCGCCCCTGCCCTCTGCCCACACTCGCCCCACAGCAGGGACCCTCACCTGTGTCCTCAAGGAGCTCAGTNAGAGGAAACCCTTCTCCACGTACCTGTTTTCCTTTCTGGCTTCCGGGACCCTCCTGCCCCTGGGTTACTGCCTCTCGTGAGTGACCTCTCTCTTAAGGGCACAGCCCGACCCAGCGTGCAGCAATTTTGAAGTAAATATCTGTTGAATAGTTGTCCTTGGAGAAACGTGGTCTCTGGGAGATGAAGTGACTTGCCTGAGACCCTCGACCTAGGAAACAGGAAGCCAGGGAAAGCCGGACCCTTCCGTGTCAAGCCCACAGCCGGGAGCCGGGCCACGCCCCACCTTGGCTACTGCTGTTAAACATCAGTGCTGCCTTTGATGGAGAGGAGAGGACTTCATCCTTCAAAATGCATCACTGCTGTCGCATGTCGTTAAGTGATGCACCCCTGTGTTTGCCTGCTGTGCTGAGTGAAAAATGCCTCCCAAATCTCTGTCCACTGCAGACCCTCGGGAAGTGCCCTTCTCCTCATAGGTAACATAGTGAGGATGAGGTCACAAACTGGGATTGACTCAGCCCCAAACCAGTGACTGATGCCCTTTTAAGATGACAGAAATCTGGGGGCGCCTGGGGACTCAATTGGTTAAGAGTCCAACTTTGGCTCAGGTCATGATCTCGAAGTTTTGTGAATTTGAGCCCCGTTTCCGGCTCTGTGCTGACAGCGTGAAGCCTGCTTGGGATTCTCTCTCTCTCTCCTTCTCTCTGTCCCTCCCCCACTTGCACCCGTGATCTCTCTCTAAAAAAAAGAGAAAAAATTGCAGACACAGAGAGCTCCATGCCAGCACCCATGGGCCTGCACAGGGAGGAAGCCGTGTGAGGGCGGAGGGACGGCGTGACCTATCGGCCTAGACAAGGGAGGGCCCCCCGCAGAGACTCCGGGGGAGCGCAGTCCTGCTGACACCTTGACTTTGAACTTTAGCCTTAAAACTGCGCGGGAATAAATTTCTGTTGGTTTAAGCAATCTAGTTTGTTTTGTTAGGGGTTTGAATCTATGTCGAGTAAACTGTTACAAGTCTAAGGACTCATTTCAAAGATTAATTTCAATCATCAAGACATCATTTGTCATCGTTCGTCATCGTGCAAACTTACCCTGAAGTCATGCTCCAAATTCAAACAAGAACTTAGTGAACTAAGTTGGAAAGTGGAATAAAATATTTGCGTTTGCTCAATGGCCAAGGTCAATGTGGAGGGAAATAGATTTACAAGGTTAAAGTAAGGTTATGAGAATGTCCATTCCACCCTTGGAAACCAGAGGGTATACGCGTGTCCAGGCGGCTCAGCTAGACCAGTGAGCAACACAGAGTCCTCATCGCTGATGCGAGGGGTGTGGGCTAGCGCACCGTGACAGGCACAGACTGCTTCCTGTGTGGGGCAATCTATGGATAGCACTGGCCGTGGGCTCTGCCCACAGCAGAAAGCTGTGACTCCTTCTCTCTGGTGCTTGGTTCCTGGAACCTCATGTTCTACTTGCTGCCTTGGCTCACAGGGAATTCTGAAATAAACGATCCATCACGGTTATGGCGCTACCCTCCACGGCAGGTGCACATGCTTCTGTTTCCTTGTCGCGCCTGTGACAACCATTTCTGTTCCTCTTATTGACACACGGTCAGTGTTAATAATCGATGAAATCCTTGCAAGAGAAACAGATTATAAATGTAGTTTAGCACACGCGTGAAGGCGTTGATCACCACAAGCACGGAGCCCACGTGGGTGCCCGCGCCGTCCCGGAGCCCACGTGGGTGCCCGCGCCGTCCCGGAGCCCAGGGCTGAGGAGTGGTGGCACAGAGCAAGTGCGACACAAGGAGGGCCTAAGACAGACAAGCCGAGGGGAAGGTGGACAACGTCTCGGGCAGAGGTGGGGGCAGGGGTGCGCCTGGCCAGGCTCGTCTGCGGCCCAGGGTCTGTGTGCAGAACCAGGGGTCCACTCTGGGCGGGACCCCAGCACTGGATCGGAGGATCACGGGTTCAAGTGCCAGGCGCGAGTGCTCACGGTACACCCCGGCCGTGACATTTCTGGAAGTGCTTCAGCGGGCTGCTTCCTCGGGGGGCCGCGAGGCACCTGCTTCGCGTCCTGCAGGACACTTGCTGAACTAACAGAGCAATGGAGACCGGCCCGGAGCCTTCCCCGTGTCGCCCGGGGTCAGCCTTCAAATCTTGAACTGTCACTTCTCATTTCCCATGGAAAAGTTATAGATAAGAGAGAAACAAGCAAACAAGGTAAAATAAGCTGGAAAAAAATTACTCAATAAAAGGCAAAGATAAAGCAGTAAACATAAGCAGCGGCAGTGAAAACATAAACGCCTGACTGGACAAAGCGGCACTGAAGGCCAGGCAGCGCTCTGTCCAGATTAGAGACAAATAAAGCAATAAAGCATGTCTCCAGTGCCTGGTCCGAGGTCCAGCTCGGGGCCCCGTGTCAGGGAGGGTCGCGGGTGAAGGTCCTGCACGGTGGCCGTCCCTTCAGATAACCACAGTCAGAGGGCACTGGCCCTGACCGCAGTTTAATGGCGGGAGGGATGTCAGCTCGGCGGCCACAGACACATCGGCTGAACTTCCGGAGCTCCGGATGCCGGGGAAGCAGGGGCCAGATGCCAGCGCCTCGCCATGCCTCTGTCGCTGCCACCGACCCCAGACCATTTCCTAGTGGACCCGGGATGACGGCGGGGTCCCCACACACGCCAGAGGCGCTGGCATCAAACTGACTGAACTGGTTTGAATTGTGCTCCTCTTAAGTGACTTCTAACATCAACTTGAGCGTGGCAACCTTTTTCATTCAATTTCCTTACCTATCAAATTGGATTAATAGACACCTACATCTAACGGTTTCTGGGAAGATAGAATAGAATTCACACTTATTATAGCGTCCAACACGTAGAATGTTCTAAGTAAATAATAGCTGTTATTATGCGTCAAAATGCTCGCACGCACATAAAATGACAGACTGGAACAGAGAGGAAAAGCCTCTTTGGACACAATGGTCTCAAAAGATCTTTTCTGCTGTTGAGTGCTCCCCATTAATCCGCCTGGAGCCTCAGTTTCCACATCAGTGAAAATACTACGGAGATCTCCCCGGCACCCTTGCCGCATAAAAAGCAGGAATGTGCACACTCGCCGTAAGTGTGACATCCTTGCGTCTGCGTGGCAGGGTCACAGAAATCCACCGTGTGGTCGTGGGCGAGCGCAGCCAGCCACACTCTCACGGACTGGCATTCAACGCATTTGGGTGTTAACAGTCCAAACACCCTCCACACACTGAGCCCTGCGCAGGTGCATCGCCTCATTGATCTTCTGAGCTGCAGCTCAAATACCCCAAGTGATATTTCATGTGTCTGCAAACTTGTAGCTGCATGTGTGTGTGTGCGCGCGCGCGTGCACGTGTTTAATATAAAAGTGAAAAGACCTCAATCTACCTGAACAAATTCCTTCTTGGGAGATTGTGGAGATATGATCTGAAAAAGATCAGTTTCAAAACAAGTTTTTTCCAAGCTTGGAGGGGAATCCCACTCTCCATATGCGGTCTGTCATGCACGCACAGACCCACGTGTGCACATACACACACACACACACACACACACACACACCAGTTTAGGCCCCCAGTAGTATCTTCATGGAAAATGTCTGAAAACAACATCGGAGTTGCCTCCGATGACTTTTCTAAGGAACTGGTCAAAGCTGAAGAAAGCTGGCCTTGAATGAGACCCTCTGACTGCACACAGTGAATCACATCTCCAGTGATCTCATCTATTCCTGATCTTTGATCATCTTTTTGGATTTTGATGGAAAGAAATGAGTGAATAGATATCTACCAGGACAAATTCTAGGGGAGTCCCACACATGGAGACCCTCCCCCTACATCAGGGTGCCGAGTGTCACCACACAGAAGGCTGGCCCATCATACAATGGGGCTCCATTATATAGATGTGATTGATTATCGATTGATTTTCATGTGCTTAGGCTCAGTCTCCAGTCAGTTGATACCTGTCCCCAGGCTCCCAGACAAATGAAGATTACCTCCCAGAGGCTGAGACAAAGGCCAGACTTCTTTTGGGACCAGGTCAAATTCCTTACTGTACAATATCTGTGGGCTGTTGACTGAAAGGCCATGTTTCACCCCAAGACAGGGAACCCTCTGGCAAATCTGCACCATGTGACTTTGGTGTCACCTGAATTTGCACTGTATCTTTCTTTAAAAGTGCGGTGATTTGGGGCAGGGATGTAGCTTCTCAGAGCTTCTCAGAGCTTCCTTTCTTCACATTGGGTGATGTAATGCTCCAAAGGACCCAGGGTTATTTTAACGAGCACTTTCTTCCTCGTGGCACACGAGCCGTGTCCACACTGCCCGCACTGCCCATCCCTTCCTCATTCAGCAGGAATTTCCTCCCTGAGTCGGTCCCTCGTGAACTACCTGATGCATCAATGACAAGACAGACTCTGCTTTCCAGGGGGGGTTGGGGTCTGTGGGAAGGAGGGGGACTTTGCACCAATAATCAAATACTCCTTTATAAACGCCATAACAGGTGTTCCTTCACGAGGGGCTCCCTCGGAGTCTTTCAGAGGGAAGGAAGCCCCCGGAACAGAGTGAAGAAGAGACGCCTGTCAGTGGAAGGGGTGCTGCACCCACTCCCGGTCACTGGCTGTGGTGAGTCGCCCCCAGATTCACGTGTGGCAGCCCTGGTTCCTGACCTGGTGGTGTTTGGAGGGTCAGGTTCGGGGCCTCCAGAGCCTGGACCAGGTCCTAAGAGTGGAGCCCCCATGACGGGGTCAGCGCTCCCCACCCCCCAAGAAGAAGAAGGGCCAGAGACACAGCAGGGGACTGGTCTGCAGAACAGGAAGCAGAGTCTCCCCCATGCCCGGTCTGTGGTCCCAAGGTCTCCCCCGTGCCCGGTCTGCGACCTGGGGTCTCCCCCGTGCCCGGTCTGCGGTCCCAGGGTCTCCCCCACTCCCGGTCTGTGGCCTGGGGTCTCGGGCTTCAGCCCCAGGACCGTGAGGAGTGGTTCCCCCGCCCAGGGCTTAGGTTTGTTCGAGCCGTGAGCTGGCTGTGCACACGTGTAAGGAAGTGGTCAGGGAAGTGTAAGACCAAACCACGGACCCCCAGCAGGAGAGCCCGCGCCTTTCCCTGGTGGGGGGGATGGCAAGGAACCCCCAGTGAGCGCCAGGGCAGGGCCCGGAGAGAGTGAGGGGGGAAGACCTCAGTGTGAGTGCTCGGGTCAGGAACCTGTGAGGGATTCCGGGGGCTCAGCACCGCCCCCGCCCCACGTGCATGAGGGTGAGGGGACAGAAAAGCTCCCACAGGAGGTGGGCACGCGCCCAGTGGCAAGGGTGCCCGGGGAGCTGCCTCCAGCACTGACCGTCCGCGTGGCTGCCATCACCGGGGCCCTGTGCCCCCCCAGCCCCCCCCCCCGGGAGCGGAGGACACACACCCGCCTGGCCCTTGAAGGCTGCCGGCCGTGGGGTCCAGTCTGTGTGCCGCCCGCTGCCGTCCGCCCTCCCCAGGCCATGCCCACCGGACCCCAGGCTGCTCCGGGGCACAGGGCACGGGCGCCTCTGGGCGTGACACTGTGTTTCTTCTAGAAATGGTCACATGCCCTTTGTCCAGCCACGAAGCACAGAACAGCCTCCACATTTCTGAGTGTGGGGGCGGCAAGGGGGTCTTGACCTTCATAATGGGTCCCACAACCTCACCCGGGCTTCTGTGAACGAGGGACTTTGGAGAGCCGCCGGGGATGGGGCCGGAGGGGGGAGGAGGAGGGCCGGCAGCTGGACCGGTTGGTACCAGAGCACCCCCACGGAGCCCAGACGAAGGGTTCGTGGAGCCTCGGGGTCGGTCAGCTCTGGCGGGGGCAGGGGTGCGTGAGCCTCTCTCTATGTGCCCCTACCTCTGGCTGCTCCTCCGTCCTTCAAGGCATCCTTGCTCATAAAGGCGCAAAGCCATGCGAGCACTTCCCCAAGTTCTGCGAGGGACCCGAGGAAGGGTCCTGGGAACCCCACTTCGCAGCCTGTCAGATGCACCCAAGACAGCCTGGGCTTGCGACAGGGGCCTGGAGGGGTGGTCATCTCCAGGCCTGAGCCCTGACCCTGGGACCCGGCACCAGGTCCAGGGGGACAGTGAGGGGACAGTGCCCTGCTGGGCAGGAAGGCGCGGGCTGGGTGGGGAGTCTGCCCAGCTCCCCCCGGTTCATTGGGCTTCCCAGCTCCCAGCTCCCAGCTCCTGGCAGTGCTGGCCTAGCTCTCTGTGCCAGCGAGTGGGAGGCTCAGCCGTCCCTTCCGGCGACCTTTCCTCACTTTTCCTCATGAAGGTGCCGCTGCTGAGTCTGCAAACCTGCGTCACTCCAACCCCCCAGCACCTCAAAACCTCAGTGCTTCTCCGATGCGTAGCCCTCCTGCCAGACACACCCCCAGCAGGAAGGAACGGCCATGATTTCAGGGGACAGAGTCTACCCAAAGTCACAGTTCACACTAAGGCATTTCCAGTGAGTTAATATTTTAAGACTCAATATCTTTCTTCCCTTCAGAAAAAAAAATCTTTTTTTTTATATTTTTATTTTATTTCTAGGAGAGAGAGAGAGAGACAGCGTGAGCAAGGGAGAGTCAGAGAGAGAGGGAGATACAGACTCTGAAACAGGCTCCAGGCTCTGAGCTGGCAGTCAGCACAGAGCCCGACGTGGGGCTCGAACCCACGAACCGCGAGATCATGACCTAAGCGAAAGTCGGACTCTTAACCGACTAAGCCACCCAGGCGCCCCCAGAAAAAAAAATCTTGATGCAATCGAACTATTAAAAAAAACTACAAAGAATTTTATAAACGTTAGCATCCTTAAAGATTGACTTTTTTTTAACATTTTTATTTATTTTTGAGAGACAGAGAGGAAAAGAGCACATGCTGGGGTGAGACAGAGAGAGAAAAGAAGACACAGAATCTGAAGCTACTCCAGGTTCTGAGCTGTCAGCACAGAGCCCAATGCAGGGCTCGAACTCACCAACTATGAGATCATGACCTGAGCCGAAGTCCGGTGCTTAACCAACTGAGCCACGCTGGAGCCCCAACAATTGACCTTCAAACAAAGCCTCTGCAAGCCCCCAGCCTCCTCTGTCTATCCCTGACCTTCAGCTCCTGTGTCATGGTCACTGGTCTATCCCTGACCTTCAGCTCCTGTGTCATGGTCACTGGTCTATCCCTGACCTTCAGCTCCTGTGTCATGGTCACTGGTCTATCCCTGACCTTCAGCTCCTGTGTCATGGTCACTTGCATGTTTGTCAAGAAAGCGTTGCTCTTGTTGTTTTCCTTCGTGAAACATATGGCTGATGGTGGGAATTATTATTTCCTAATTTGAAGAACAAAGCCATCTGCGTCAGCTCACCTCTGAATGGAGTCTTTGGACGTGAGCTCCGTTAATCATGGACGGCTGAATCAGAAGAGGGGCGTCACTGTGGGAGAGGGGAGCGTGTAGTAAAAGCCACAAGTGGAGAACTGAGGACATCTGCACCAGATGGCCCAAGCACACAGAGCCACCATGAAAGGCTATTCAAAACAATTAACTCTGATTCACGCTAAGCAGAAATAAACAATCGCCTATTCAAGTGGGAATTAGTTCCACTGTCTTTATCCGAGTCATCAAAACAACGCTTTCCAAGTCGGTGTCCCCCAGAAGTACCTTAGGAGCACAGGGCCACAGAAACGTGGGCTTGCTGGGTGGATGCCTGCCACCCGAGCTGGAGATAGCGGGACGTTTGCCTTGCTAATTGCCCTCCTGTGGACCGCGGTGACACTCGGGTTGGTTCTGAAGAACTGGGGCAGGTCCACCTCACCCACCGCAAACAAGCGTGCCTTCCCGCGAGCAGTCTTCCATTTGTGCCCAAGGCGGGGCCAGACAGCCCCCTCCGAGCCCTTGACCGTGAAGTTCTGTGCGGATGAGTGGCCGCCCCGCCCCTCCCCCGTCGTTCTTCTGCTGGGAGTTCACCTCCCCGCAGTGCACCTGTGGCTGCCTGGAGCACAGGACCCCGCGTCGCCCCCGGCACTGGAAGCCCCCAGCCTGGAAGCCCCGTCCCGGACCCCCTCACTGGGAGCCTTGCCGGCCCCTGTGGGGCAACGCAGGTGGGGCAGGGCCCCTGTCCCTACGTCTCCCTTGGAGACGAGAAGCTGGCCTGGAGCCTGCCGCCGCTGTGCTCCACCGTGGTGCTCCCCAAACCTCACCTTTGAACTCCCGGAAAGCAGTTAATGACAGGTTTGGGTTCAGAAAGCTCCTTTCTTCCTCGGAGTTGGGTCTCACAAAGAAGGATTCTGCATTTGTAGCAACCAGCACTGCAAATCTGAGCAAAAACAAGGTGGCGTGTAGGGGACGGGGGGCCTGAGGCAGCCTGTGGGGCAGCACACGGGGGACACTGAGGCCTCTGTTCCCTGAGGTCACCGCGCAAGGGCGGCCCCGGTAGCCACCAGCCCCAGGCCGCCATCAGACCCTCACCGTGGCTTCTCTGCTTGTGGGGGGCTTGGGGGACGAGTCCCCTATATCGAGACCAAGCTGCTTTTTGCCGCAGAAAGCACCCCCGAGCAACCGTCCCCAACTGCATTGTTTCATAATCTGTATTTTTGCTCCGCTTAATGCATTCTTCCCCACTGTTGCCAGATATCCAGGGGCGATGCGTGAATAACAGGATGGCAGGGACAGACCCACCATTAAATGGCAATTATTCCGGAAGCACACCCCCCAGCACGGCTGTGCAGACTCTGTCTCCCCCTGCCCCTCACCGCTGGGGCTCCTCCTTCCCCGTCCACCTCCCTCCCAACGCCAGCGCTCCCCCTGCGTCTCCTACAAATCTCAAATTAAACTGAACGTCCTCCCCAAAGGCCTTCTGGCGCAGCCCCGCCCCCATCCCAGGGTCCCTCGCCCCTCTGTGCTCCAATGGCACGTTTCTACCGCGTGCCTTACGAGAGGTGGCCTAGCCAGCCATCTCTTTGTCCCTGTCTTTGTCAAAGTGGAAGCTCCCATGAGACCACCATTGGGCTTTCGGACCCCAGAATCAAGACTGTCTGCATTTAATAGGCACCCAGTGAATGCTTGCTGAGCAAGTTAAGCCGTGAGGCTTTCCTGCTTCCCGGCTGGTATCTGAAGGTCTGCTCTTCCTCTGTTTCCATTTTCCGTGTCTCCCGGGTGGAGTGGGGGGGGGGGGACAGTGGCCTCCCCCACAAGACTGTGACATGGGCAGGAAGAATATATCACTCCCAAACAGTTTTCCAAGTGCTTGGGCTGCAGAAGATTTCCTATGTAAAAGGTCTTGGCAAATAAATACAGAATTCATAGACTTGCAAATCATTTGAAAACCTTGTTGATTTGGTGAAGGGGAAGTGTGCTACATCATTGTGATTTGGCGCATTTTTGTGTTCATTATCTGTTTTATTGAGTGGAAAAACTTGTTTTAGTTCTAGTACAAAAGAGATTCACAATCCTGATCAGACGCATGTTAATGAAAGCAGCCTGGATATAACGGTTTCCTCCACTCACATTACCATCATTACCTCTTGTAAAGGAACGGGGAGGCAGCTCCAAAGAATTTCTTTTTAAAAAATCAGGACATCGGTGCAGGGATTTCAGACATGAAATTGAGGCAGGCGAAGAAGACAGACAACCTTGCCAGACATTATAATCATTAGACGTGATCCTTGACATCAGTTCTGGAAAGAGTTCACCGTCTACAGAAGTTGATTTCTAATTAGATGTGAATTATACTGTTTTCTATATTATGTTTAATTAAAGAATGAGCAAATAGTTGTGACAACTGGCAAGATGGTTATTTTGTACCATCTCGGGCTCAGCTACAGCTACAAAAGGGGCAGGCAATCAGCAATTGTCTTTAAAAAGAGCACTTAGTATAAAATGATTAGTTTCATCAATTTAGACCTATTTTCTTAAACAAATAGAACTACTGGAATAGCTTTGTCTGTTCAGATTGGAAGACCTTTTTATAACTGAAAAGGAAGACTATTTAGATACCATCCGTTCTTCTAAAGAGGGCAAATTGCTTCATTTCACATTATTAACACTTACCACGTTTACCACAGCACTGGAGAGGTCTCCAGTCCCTTGCCAGATACTAAGCCACCCGATTTCAGAGTCCTACTATATATAATCCTTAAGTGCCATGCACGTATATTATTTTTTAACCTGCTGGTGCTTCATTATTCAAAAGAAAATTGCATTTGTAAAACCGTGATCGATGATGGATTATAATTGCAAAATATTTGTATTTATATAAAAAAAAATCTGACTTTTAACGGAGGGGAAGAAGTTAGCCTAGTAAACCCATCTCCACTTGAAATAGCAATTATGTTTATGTAGATACGCGCACAGACCTACATGCTGTCTTTTTGCATGTTTGAGTATAAACATGACTGTTTCCTCTTAAAACCGACGTTTGAACCCTCAGCGTCAGCGTAAATAATTGGAAACTCACTATGCTGTACATGAATTGTGCAGTTTCACAGAGATATACACTTCGTACGGTCACGCAGGCACACATGCACACGTGTTCTGTGTTCAGTAGCTCATGGTAAACTGACAGATTACTTGGGATACACTGAGAAGTACTCCTTACAGAAATCAGGACATAGTGTTTTGCGCTGTAAAATCAAGTAATGTGTCTATCGCCTCAACTTCAAAAAAATATTGTAGAGAAAAAAAACACGTCTCTTATTTCAAAATGAAATTACATGCTGTAATATGTCATTGTAAGGCAATTTGGACCCATCCACCGAACACAAGGTCATGAAACATCGCTGTTACCATATTGTTGAGTCCGTGTTAGGCCACAAGGAAGCCCCTGGGTGATGAAGGTCTGTTTACACCCATGATGAACTCATGTCACAGGTTGTCTAAAGAAACACAAAGTTTGGGCTGGGTCACTGCAAACCAAACATCTTCCTAGAATCAGGGCTATATAAAATCCTTCTACTTAAATACTGTTGTGAACCTGATACTAATTATGTTTTCTTAGGTTAGATGTTTTACTATATCTTGTTTTATCATAGCATAAATATATTTAAAAGTGGGTAGGGATAATCTAATTTACTAGCTTGTTCCATTAGTGAGATATTCATTTCCAGCAATCTGAATTTTATAGACGCTATTACATTATACCCTTTTAATCAACAGAGCTTGAATTCTTATCAGTACATTTTGCATTATGATGGAAGACATTGATTAAGTTGTGCTTAATGGATTATCAGATATTATCTTCTGTGCAATTTGTAAAGAATTAAGTTAATAATTTTCCAATCTTAAGGTCCAGAAAATTTGGTTTCTTTAATAGGGCATGATTTATTACTTGTACAATGACTAGTTTGACATAGTGTGTGGAAATTAAATTTAGGAAGGTTTTCTGAGTGTCTAGGAAAGAACATATGTACACAGAATAAGTATAATCTGAGACAATGATTTCCCACTCAGCATTTTATTGATAGGAAGTTAATGCATTTAAAGAAGGCTACCGTCTCCTAACTTAAGAGAAAAATAGCCCTGCTAAATGCCACCAGGTGATAAATAAAAATCTGTGTTTCAAAACAGCTTGTTAAATGCATCTAATGGGATGGAATGATAATATAATATAAAAAGGACACAAGCTTCTTTTTGGGTGGTTTAGTAGAATTGACTAATTTGCCATGCTTAAAAAAAAGAAAAAGGAAATCAAGTATCTTCAGTAAAGAAAATGTTGTGGAGCTGGGCTGAGTGGTATTTCATTCCAAAAGAACACATATTGAGACCCTGTATGATTATGTGTGTTGAGAAATTTGGAATTTTAAAGATAGGAACTGTAATGAATCTCTCAGGTCTGCGACGATTTCAATCTACTTATAATATCAGTTATTACTTTTTCCCAATTATTTTTTCTCTTAATCCCACCTCATTTCTTCTAAAATTGCCTCTATGTGCATTGCTTTTAAAAGTATATATGTAAGAAATACCGTTATAAACGTGCAGCATTTCTACCCCGTAATACTCCTTAACCAAATAATGTGTTATGTTTGCTCCTCACCCCCTCCTTAATATTGCAAACATGATGCTCTCACTGGCATGTCAGTGAGCGCAGGGAAATACGACGTTGGCCACCCTAACCATAGCCTGTCTCATGAAGAGAGCTAATGTATGTTGCACACCCCAAAACAAAGGTAAAAAATTTAGACATTTATTGACAAAATCACAATCTGAACGTCCAAATGGTTGGCTTGTAGAGATTCATCATTTGGATAATTAAACGTTTTCCTTTTCCTCCGCCTGTTGGGCTACAAGGTTAGTCATAATCACATCTCCAGGAATATTTAGTAGGCGACACAATTTCAACGGGAATGTTGTTAACCACGATGATTTCTTTACTGGTGGAAGGACACAAAGTGAAACGTGCCCGTGAGTTTCTCAGACGCCAGGGCCAGGCTGTGGCGTCCTGAGAACAGGCGTCTCCTCCATGTGGCCCTTGAGCCCCAGGCGCCACGGCCCGAGAGTGGCCGGACCCCGGAGGAGCGGGTGTCGAGCGTAACTGAGAACTCAGAAGTACTGGGTTAGAAAGGATCACTTCCTGGAGGTGATTTTTTTTAATACTTATATCTTCTGTGAGAGTAAATGCCGGTTTTGTGAAAGCATTTGTATAAATCTTCAGTGTATTTTTGGAGCGTTTCAGGTTTGTATTAGAGCATTTATTCTAAAAAAGACAAAAAGAAAGAAAGAAAACAGCAAGCTTGGGAAGTGTGATTACCGCAAACAATTGATTCAGCTCTAAACATCTGAACCGTATAGGAAGCGACAGCTGCATTTGGGTAAATACATCAAATATACAGAAATATATAAAACTTAATCATGTCATTTATAGTGAGGCTGTTAAGCTGCAAATTGCGTTGGAAAGCAAGTTAAAAAAAAAAAAGAAAGAAAAAGAAAAGGAAGTCACCTCAACAATCCGCCCACACAGCTCTTTTACATTAAACTGGAAACTGATTCTGCACCAGCGTGAAATGAATCGGATCTGGCTCCGAGCCAGTGCGCCACGTCACCGAGCTCCTGCCCGGTGCCCCGGGCCAGGGACGCCGCAGCCGCAGCCTCCGGGCCGTCCCTCCCCTCGGGCTGTGGACCAGCTCTGGCCCATCAGTTCAGGGCAGCAGCAGCCGCAGCCCGGATGCGAGCCGGTCATGGGTGGGGCCACAGCCGCAGGCATAGACTCGGCCTTAGTGGGACGGGGTGGGGGGGGGAGGAGGATGCACACGCAGCATGGACAGACTTGCTCTTCCCGCCAGAACTCCTAGACATGCCGGCAGAGTTGGGTGGGCTCATCTCCTCCCACACTGCACGCTCGCGTTAGCTGGTGTGGTGCTCGCTGGCCTGCACTGGATCCCAGGACATTCGCTTAACCCCGTGTTTATTTGAACCTCTTTCTCTGGCCAACGACATCCCAGGTTTCTCTCTGCCCTTTGCCAGTCACTCCCAGTTCCTAGGGTGCTGATCCGAGGTGGGGGATGCACAGCCACATTTTATCTCGTCTTAAATTTAGTGCTCGCTGTGGCGTTCGGACCTCAGGAAGGACATTTGTCAATTCAGGCCACGTGGCGTACTGTGTACCTTCTGGATATTTTGACCATGTTTGTGATTTGGGGATAACTGGGGACAGTTGGGGAAAAGCAAGACTTGTCTTTGGGTGCAAAGAAATAGGTGACACATTTATGAAACAACCTTCAAAGGCTGCAGTCGATGATGAAAGACGTGTTACGTGTGTGCGCTAAACCCGGCCCAATATTTCCAGGCGCATACGCTTCAGTCCAGGTAGGCTTTTTAAAGTGACATAAATTTGATGATTTCTTACTTCTAAACGCAAGGACACCCGCCCTTCTCTGCGCGTATCTGCTGTAATAAGAGTTACCATCCATTAAGGCCTTCCCACGTGCCGGGCGCAGTTTTACGTGCTCTGTGGGTGGTGAACCAGGGCGGTCCCACGCCAGCTCTGTGACATGGCTGCGACTTTCTCCATTTTACTGATGAGGAAATGAGAGCCAGTGGAGTTGAGAGACTTGCCCAGGATCATACAAACAGCCGTAGAGGTAGGAACGTGGACACGAGCCCCCAGAGATGACCGCCCATCGTCCAGGCCACTTTATCCACGGCGCTTCTCACATTCCCACCACCTGATACAGGGGATGCTCCCTGGAGCTCGGGCATCCCCTCCAGGGGCCTGTGTGTCATTTCCTGGGAAACAAGGACAACGGAGCCGTGCCCACTGGAACCTTATGTGGTGGGGGTGGGGTGTATGGACTGGATCAGACTGGATTTACGTCCCTGAGTTCTAGGGACATTCTGAGCTTTCACACTGAAAAGTGTAGAGTGATTCTGTCCCCCCGGATGCCCATCCCCCCATAAACGGTGTAGGGGGCCTGTCCATGCAAGGCTGGGGTCCAGGGAGGCACCTGCAAGGGGCTTTCCTTTGTGTTTCGGGAACAAGTCAGAGACCTCGAGTGCTTTCTGGGTTCTCCTCTGAACCAGCCCCTAGGATGCACCCGCCTGCATCCACCATCACTGGGACAGAGAAATACCGCCACGCGTCTGGGGGCAGACAGGCGGGAGCAAACCTCCCCGACCAGAGCTGCGAACACAAACAGTGCCCATCATGCAGAAATTGCCTTGGCGAGCGGGTCATTGGTGATTTCATTTGTAAGTAATGTTTTGATTGTCACAGATTATATGTTGCTCCCTCCCCTGACATTTGCCGTACAGCAGGATTGATTTTTGTGCTCCAGTATGAAAAGGTCACTTTGATCAATGCAGTGTAATTGGCACTAAATTAGGATCATATCAGGTTATTTTGCTGTTTAATGATGAAATATTAAAGAAAAGCATGGGTAGATTGCAAGCACTAACGCACACTTTAAACGCGGTAATGACGCTTGGTTTTGTACAAAAAGTGGAGAGAAAAGCAGCGAACGTGCCGAAAATGACTGTGAGGTATTGGAGGAGTGGCCTGGAATCCTATATTTTTGTTTGCACTGGACTGAAAGCCCCAGACACAGAGCGCAGGGTGAAGCAGTCAGCGCCGCACGGCTGCACACACAGAAGCCCTAGAGGATGCCTTCTGCCCATCGTGCTCCTTGAGAGCGAGCCACAGGGCTGAGCCCTCTCCTCCTGCACACGGCGGCCACCGTTGGAACCTTCCATGCACCTTGCATCCACCTCTTAGGCAAACCTCGGCTTTTGAGAGCGTGCTTGGCCCTGGCCCCCCGGGCGGGGGCGCCCCTCTGCTCCGGGAGAGCAGGGCCCGAGCCTGGCGGAGATTTGCACCTCAAGTAATTATAAGCATAAGAAGGAGTGTTAAATACCGCGTGTTATTTCCTCCGTTGTAAACAGGCGCGTTCCCCATTATTCTGAAATGTGTTGAGCAAGAGGGAGCCGCATAAGATTATACTTTTAAATGCGGCTAATGTTGCAGGAAATGTGTCGGGCGCTTTGCCGCCATGAAGTGCGTTCTTGAAACGCAGTCTGAACTTAAATGGCTGCTGAAAGATGTTAACCTTTTTAACGGAGAGAAATATGGTGCCACAAATATTGATAAAATAATTCAGGGTGCCCTTTGATAGGGGAGGGGTGGGGGCGGGAGGCGGTGACAGGAGGAGCTTCCACGGAGCTCCTCCACGGCCCCTGGGCTCAAGGGTACCCGAGAACAAGGGCATTTGGAAGAGAGCGTGTCACCGCGGCTTCCAAACTGCTTCTTGTCTCCAGAAGGAAAATGGTGGGGGCCGCTTCGGGTCAAAACCACGTTTGTCTGTGCTAATGTGTGCTGGGAGGTGAACCGTGCCCCCAGAAGGATGTGCTGGAGCCCTGAGCCCTGACGCCTGTGAATGCAGTCTCATTTGGACATAAGGCATCTGCAGACGTCATCACATTGGGGTGACGTCACACCGGAGGGCGTCGGGCCATGATCCAGGGGTCCTCGAAGGAGGAAGGCCGGGAGACCTGGGCACAGAGAAACAGAGGAGGTGGGGAGAGGGCCGCGAAAGCACAGAGCTAGAGACGGCAGTGTGCTGTGTCCAACCCAGGGGACCCCTTGCAAAGGTGTCCTCACTGCAAGCTGGGAGATGGGGGGCGCAGAGGGAGGGGGCTGCACCACAGCCTTTGGAGGGAGCACAGTCCTGCCACACGCTCTGCTCACGCTTCCAGCTCAGGACCCTGAGACAGTCCGTTCCCGGTGTCATAAGCCACCCGTTCGGGTGCTTTGTTAGAGCGGCTCCAGGAGACTCACGCTCTATTAAACTTATATTTTAGCTGGAAAGGTCCAAGGCTATGACATTTCCCCCACAATCGATGATCTGAAAGCCACCCCATTTGATTTACTGATTTACTGGCATAATGTTTATACAGGTAGAGATTTAATAGGGAGCATCCTTGGAATGTGCTGGGCCAAGAACACTAGATTCTCTCGTGATTTTTTTTTTTTACTTCATTTAATGTTTATTTTTGAGAGACAACGAGAGACAGAGCACAAGCAGGGAAGGGGCAGAGAGGGAGGGAGACCCAGAATCCGAAGCAGCTCCAGGCTCTGAGCTGTCAGCACAGAGCCCAACACAGGGCTTGAACTCATGGGGCTCAGACTCACAGACCACGAGATCATGACCTGAGCCAAAGTCGGACGCTCAATGGAATGAGCCACCCAGGCGCCCCCTCTCGTGCTGATTTCAAGACACCCCTGCATGATTCGCCCACTCGTTACTCAGCACAATTCACTGACCATCCCCCATGCGCTGGGCTTGGTGCAGGCGCTGGGCCAGACAGTAAGTGGGGAGTGGGCCTTTGCAAGCCTGTGAAGCGAGCAGAGGAAAATTTGCATGTGATGAGAGGTGTGTCTGGCGGGAACGAGTTTCAGGGCACTCTCACCCCGAGAGAAGGAAGGAGCCCAGGGCACGTGGGGCCACTCTGGATTCTGGAGAATACACCAGAGGCAGCGAGGTCTCCGTGCCCGGTGCACAGTACCCGCCGGGGCAGGGCGTGTGTTCTGGGGGCCGGGACAGGATTTGTCCAAGCAGATGAAGGAAGGGGGCCCACACGATGAAGAGGTCCTGGAAGCCCTGGGGGAAGGGGAGGCCGATGGTGGGACCTCAGGGTGGGTGTGGCTGGGGGCAGCCACGGTGCGGTTAGAGCGCAGAGAGGAAGACCAGTGTGCAGATCATGAGGGCTGCGTGTGTCGGGCCAAGGACTTCAGTCTGTCCTAAAAAGTCGAGGCTTCTAAACACAGTGCAGATAAGATCAACGAATACTTAGATCTTCTGATTTCAGGCTGGACAACAGACAGCAGAGACAGTTGGACCAGGCTGAACGACGGGCTGGTCAAATTCAGTGAGGTGGAGCGTGTGGGATGGTGGCTCATGTGTCAACTTAGCGATGGTCCCAGAAGTTTGTTTACATACCTGTCTAGATGTTTCCATGAAGATATTGTTTAGGCATGATCAACATTTCAATCAGCAAACTCTGACTAAAGCTGATTTCTCGCCGTAATGGATGGGCCTTCTCCAATCAGTTGAAGGCTTTAAGCACAAAGACAGACTTTGCCCAAGAATGGGAGACTTTGCCTCCAGACAGCCTTCCGGCTCCGTCTGCGACATCTCCTCCTCCCCACGCCTCCAGCCTACTGGCCTGCCCTGTGCATTTTGGGGTTATCTTCCCCCACAAGCCTAGGAGTCAGTTCCTTAAAAGACTCTCTCCATATACCATCTATATCTACAGCTCGCTCTCTCTATCTATCTGTCTATCTATCTACCTACCTACCTACCTACCTATCATGTCTTCATCCATGCAGCCCTCCATCCTTTTGGCTCTGGTTCTTGGAGAACCCTGACTGATGGGGAACGTGCCCAGACATGAGCAGACGCATGAGGAAAGGAGACAGAGAAGGTGTTCTGAATGGGGGCTCAGAGCCACACTGTATTAGAAGGCAGTTCGGACCGGTGCAGTAGGCAGTCTGTGGAGAGGCAGGTCTTGGAGAAGACAGCACGGGGGCCCACGAGGAGGCGGCTGGCCACGTGGGAAACTGGAGGCCAGAGCAGGGTGGATTGGGTGGTTGCTGGTAAGGAACCTTCTGGCTTTAAAGAAATCCGCCGAGTCCCATACAAAAGGGATCTACTCAGAGAAAACCTTGTGGAATCCAAAGGCAGGTGGGAGCTGGGCGAACAGGAGGCACAGGCAGGGACCGCAGCCCCTGCCCCTGGGGTCACCCGGCCTCTTGTCCTGACTCCCTGCATTAGGGACCGTGTGTCACTCTGTAAACAGTCCCAAATACCTGCAGTTTCAGGCACATCGAAGCCTATGTTTTCATTCACGTAATGGAGAGACGGCTCTGCACAAATTCATTCAGAGGCCCAGGCCGCTGCGTCCGCGCTCAGCCCGGAGCCTGCGGCCCCACACGAGCCGGTCGGGGCGAGGAGGCGAAAACCTCAGCCCCCAACCCGACGCGCGTGCCGTCTCCTCACATCGCCTGGTGAGACGAGTCACCAGCCCTGGCCGGGCAGCCCTTCTGAGGACAGTCCCGCACCAGCAGGGGGGCTGCGAGGGCCCCGCCGTCTCCAGAGCCCAGAAACCAGCTCCGTGTCTGGCCCGAGCTGCTGTGTGTGTGAAAGGAAATTCCTGGCAAAGAAGGAAGAGAAAGAGGGAGACGGTGGGCGCGGCGGGGGGTTGACCCCCGTGTCCCTGCTCAGAGGGGTGGCTGAGGGGCCTCCCGGGCACGCGCCGGACAAGGGGCTGTGTGAGAGGTAGCACCAGCCCGGGCTTTACCTCCATTTCCCCAAAGAGCCCGAGAAAGAGCTTGGTGAAGACGGCTCCGAGGGGTGATCCCAGGAGGCAGGGGTGAGGGGCAGAGGGACGAGAGGCAGGGCGAGGTCACCATCGGTGCTTCCTGAGGACTCACCTCAGAAAAGTGCCCGTCATTCCTGCACCAGCAGGAAGCACTGTCACCCAAAGACAGGAGCTCACGGAGCCTTTGGCCACCTGTCCCTGTCCCCGCGGGCTGAGGGTCCCCTCTGGGGTCCGACGCCCTGCACGTGGGCTGGCGGGCCCCCCCGCCCCTGGAGGGGGCCCTGAGGCACAAGAGCAAGGCTGGCAGGGACCAGCCGGAGTGCTCCGCCCTAGAGCGAGAGGCGGGCCAGCACAACCGCGGCTTCCGCGGCCGGGCCCCCAGCCGGGAAAGCCGCGCTGGCCACACACATGGGCTGCTTGCACCTGACCTGCCTGGGTCCCACCCGCAGCCTGGCCGGCGTCTCTCAGGGACCCGGGGAGCGGGGTCCACAGGGCAGAGGACCGGCACCGGCCGGGTCTCCCGCACGCGGACCACAGGCCGTCCCCACAGGCTGCAGGCCCGGGGGGTCCTCCTGCGTCCCCTGGTGCTGCCCCGGGAAGACCTGAACCCCACCGAGCTACCAGCTGCACATGTGCCCCGTGACGTCACCGGTGACACAGGAACAGGGCCACGTCCCCCCCACCCCCCCCGTCCCTGATTCTCAGGTCTGGGCGCTCCCACCACCATGGGCTTCTGTGTGGTTCCCTTGGTTTCGATGCCGTTCCCATCTCGGAGGACTGCTTCCCGACACGGCCTCTATCCAGAGCCGGCCCCTTCCCCGGGCGCGTCCCAGGCCCCCCCCCCTCCCAGGGGGCCCAGGTCACACACAGCGGGTCACAACGTGCCGGAGGGCCCTGCTCACAGGTGCAGTGCTGCGGAGTGGACGTTAGTTACTTGGGAGCCCCGTGCACCCCTGTGCCCAGTGCTGGTGTCCACACAGCAGGCAGAAGGTAAACCCACCGAAAAGTCCGGGTCGATTCCACCAGGGACGACTGTGTCCTCTCTCCAGAGCAGGAGAGGCGCAACGTCGTACACCGGCCACCAAGTGACTGTGGAGCCCGTGGCTGGGGCCACGGCGAGGGGCGGGCCCCAGCCCGTGCAGCCACCCGCTGGCCAGACGCCAGGCAGGAGACGAGGGAGGAGCCCCTCACCCCCCCCCCCGGGGCCCTGAGCTCAGCTCAGCTCCAGGGAGCCGGCG
>NW_027527956.1:7555891-7556253 GCF_008692635.1 Crocuta crocuta
CCCCCCTCCCAGGGGGCCCAGGTCACACACAGCGGGTCACAACGTGCCGGAGGGCCCTGCTCACAGGTGCAGTGCTGCGGAGTGGACGTTAGTTACTTGGGAGCCCCGTGCACCCCTGTGCCCAGTGCTGGTGTCCACACAGCAGGCAGAAGGTAAACCCACCGAAAAGTCCGGGTCGATTCCACCAGGGACGACTGTGTCCTCTCTCCAGAGCAGGAGAGGCGCAACGTCGTACACCGGCCACCAAGTGACTGTGGAGCCCGTGGCTGGGGCCACGGCGAGGGGCGGGCCCCAGCCCGTGCAGCCACCCGCTGGCCAGACGCCAGGCAGGAGACGAGGGAGGAGCCCCTCACCCCCCCCCC
>NW_027527956.1:7556320-7556628 GCF_008692635.1 Crocuta crocuta
CCTCCGTGGCCCCTTCAGCTGAGCCTGGGGGGCCCCGGGGCCCCGCCCGCGCCCGCCCCTGCCAGCCCCCTTGCCCAGAACTCAGCATTTCTTGCTGTTCCGTCTGTTATTCCACCATGGGCTCTGGTGCCCAGCACTGCCCGGCCCTCCGAGTCTACCAGCAAGTCCCAGGCTGGGTCGGGGCCCCTCCTACAGGGGAGTGTAACGGTCTGTGCACCCCGACTCTCCAGCCGGGGCTCGGGCAGCGCCTCCAGCACCGCGTGCGCCCGAGCAGCCCGGCTCGTGTGCTCTGGCAGCACGACGGCTCG
>NW_027527956.1:7556775-7557121 GCF_008692635.1 Crocuta crocuta
GCCGTCCCTGCCCCCGCCTCGCCGTGTGCCCGGGCTGCATTGCCCCTGCGGGCTCGCGTTCTCTTCCATCGTCTCTACTGATGGTGTTTGGAAACAGCGGCGTGGTCTGTGCAGCATGGGGTGTTCCCCGCACGTAGGCTCCTCCAGGGGCCGGGCGTCCAGCCGGCCTGCGCTGCCCAAGCCCCTGCCGAGCCACGGACCCGGTGTCACCTGAGCTCTCTCCCTTCCTGTGGGCGTGGGAGGGGGCCGAAGCGGGGGTGAGGGCGGGGCGCCCGCGTGCAGGGGCAGAAGGCGCTCAGTGTGGGGGCAGGACGGCGGGGCCCCTAACCGTGCCGGGACTCGGCTT
>NW_027527956.1:7557572-7585072 GCF_008692635.1 Crocuta crocuta
CCCAGCCCTCTCACTTTCTCTTGGGTTTGGCCACCAGGCCCTTTCTGGGAGCTCAGCCTTGCACAGGCTGCAGACGCACAGAGACGTTGCAGCCAGTGCTGTGGGAGGGGGGCGCGAAGCGGGTCTTTCCCACCCAGCAGCCTCAGCGCACCTCACGCAACAGCGCCCAAGTCCCCGAGACGGGAAGCAGCATGTTAGGTCTGTTGCTCTGGACAAGCCACACCCCGACCCTCCAGGGCTGTGTCCTCCGCCAGGAGACGGGCACGTGGTGCCGACCCCGGGGCAGGGCTCAGCCTCAGTGGACTCTCCGGCCAGAAGTGGGGACCCGCCTCTGCTGCCGGGCAGGACACCACCAGGGGCTTCAGTCCACGCCTGATGCTGACCGAGCTGTGTGCCCGGGTCCACGTGGCGTGACACGGGAGGGAAGCTCGGGGACATCTGCGCTGTGGTCAGCAGGGCTGGGCCACGCCACCCAACCACTCAGGGCCACATCAGGCATCCAGACGATGCCCACAATGGAGCCGGCACCGTTCTGTGGACGGGGCAGGCCCTGCTCTGCTGCCACCCTGACACCTCGACATGGGGAAGCTCCCTGATGGTCACCTGCTGCCCTGAGAGACGCCGTGGGACACCCTTGAAAGTGGCCCTGTGGGTGTACATCCAGCTTTGTGTGACAAGCTGTGCACCCAGTCCCCCATTTCTGAACAACTGAGAAGCTTAGTTCCTTTGCAAAAAACAGAAATAATCAGTACAACTTCAAAGGGTGGCAGGCATGGAGTCCCCAGGCATGGTGTCCCCAGGCATGGAGTCCCCAGTCCCCAGGCATGGAGTCCCCAGGCATGGAGTCCCCAGTCCCCAGGCATGGAGTCCCCAGGCATGGAGTCCCATGGCAGGGAACTCACAAACGCTGCTTTCTGTTCTTCTCTTATAGAAACTGTCATCTAGATCAACTGTCCTCTGCTCCAGCAAGAACACAGGTCTGGTCCTGCTGCTGAGACCTGTGTGACCCAGTCCTCATGGGGCCGGTGACCCCTGTGCTGGGGAACGCTCTCCTCCAGCCTTCTGGGGCCACAGGGACATGTGTTGCCACAGCTGGGAGAGACAAAGCCACACAGCCTCACACAGATCAGCCACAAGCGGGTGGCATGGCACATCTCCCCATGGGCTGTCCGCCCACTTGTCCCCACAGCTGGCTGGCTGTGATGACAGGGGTCGGGGGGCCCTGTCCCCAGGCTTCCCAACCCCTGGAGGATGTGGGAGTGAAGTTGTGCGGAACCGTGTGGAATTCAGGCCTTGCACACGCCTCCCACTGTGCCCTGGACCTACTTCTGCGCCACGGAGAGAGAGCACTCACACGAACCCTGTACGAAGCATCCAGCTCTTAGAGACTTTCTACAGGAACTTTCCAAGTCCGTAACTAGAAAATCCTAGTAACCTTTGAGATCCGCTTGAGACATCAAGCTCCCTAACTACTTTTATACTCAAAAGATCACTCAGGTGACTTTAGTAAATAAACAAAAATGGTGAACACCAAAATAATTTGGCATTTGTGTCCCTCCGTATCGGCAGCTCTTCCCTCGGCGGATCCCCTTATAGGGCCAGAGGGGCAGGGGCCGTGGGCTCGGTTTCCCCGGGCCAGCGCCATTCTTCCCCGCAGCCAGGGAGCTCCAGGCTTCACAGGGCGCTTTCCTCTCCACCTCCTGCACCGCCAGCCTGGGGCCCTTCCTTGGAGCAGGTGGCCCCCAGCACATGGGTGTCCAGCGTGGGTGCCTGCACCCCCGTCTGTGCCCAGGCACGCGGCAGCTGGGTACTGCCACCTGGCCGTGCTCCGAAGCTGCCGTGCCGGTGCCGGGAGCCTGGGGCCACAAAGAGAGTTTGGTGCATTTTATGGTAGAGAGTGTATTTCCTCTAAAACGGTGGGTGCACGTTCAGACTCTTAGACTCTGGCTTTGGGGTTCCTCCAAGCATCTTCAAAGTCGAGGCGGAACAGTATGGGGAAAGCTCTGTGCCCTTTGATGTCGGCGGACAGCGAGTACAAAGTAAACACACATTAGAACCGTGGTCTTGGAAGACATGTCTTCTGAGGTCTTTTAGTGCAGAGGCTGACTCAGAGTGTGTTATAAACAAATTACAGGCAAGCAGGCAGTTTTCCAAGTGGAAATTTTGTTTATCTAGTTTATAGACATGCAATTCTTTGGCTTTTGACTTTTTCATACACAAACACATACAAAGTATTTGAAAAAAATTATATGGTCTCCCTCATCCAGGGGGTGATGTTACAAAACTAGAGTCAACTGGTAATAATTTGATACTGAAAATAAAACACTTGTGGAAAAATAACTATGGTCTTTAAATTGAATTAATGTATTTTTATAGAAAAGGTACAGTTGGATTAAGATTAGACTTCATAGAACTTTTTATGTATTAGTTTATTGTTTACTTCCATGGCTTCTTTTTTTTAAAGTCTATTTTTATTTTGAGAGAGAGAGAGAGCACACAAGGGAGGGGCGGAGAGAGAGGGAGAGAGAATCCCAAGCAAACTCTGCACTGACAGATGTGGGACTTGAACTCATGAACCGTGAGATCATGCCCTGAGTGGAAATCAAGACAGACTCTCAACAGGCTGGGCCACCCAGGAGCCCCACTTTCATGGTTTGTACTTAAATACTCAAATGATATCTAGTTGAGTCACTTAAAAGATACTTTAATTATATATTAAAATACTAATAGGCACACTGATTATGCAGAAAACAGACTATTTATCTACAAATGGATAGTTGACCTTGCCCAATTTGGAAAGTCATCTACAACTACTCAACACTTCTTTGAAAGAAAGATATTCATGATTCACATGCTGTTATTTCTGACTTGTGATAAGAAGAATTGAGAAGTAGCCATATGTTGGGTCATTTCTCAATGTGGGATTAGCCCCTCATTCCAAAAACTTTAAAAAGTGTTATTTTTCTTTATGATAAAATAAATACATATATTTTTATCTTTTTAAGTCTATTTATGTATTTTGAGAGAGAGAAAGAGCACAGGAGGGGAGGGGCAGAGACAGGAGAGGGAGAGTCCCAATCAGGCTTCACTCTGTCAGCACAGAGCCCGACGTGGGGCTCGATCCCACAAACCCCAAGACCATGACCTGAGCTGAAAGCAAGAGTTGGATGCTTAACCGACTGAGCCACCCAGGCGCCCCTAATACATGTACTTTTAAACATTAAATCATACAAATTATTTAAAAATTAATATAAAATACAAAAGAAATAAAGCAGACATATTCCATAAGTCATTTCTCAAATATAACCATTATTCATGTTTTGGTGAAATATTTAATTTAGTTCTGTCCTATGACACATATCATTTGGTTCTTTAATTTTTAAAATGACTGATTTTTTCTTAATTAGTATGTACATAATTGTAGAATAGCTCTAGAAGGATTGCTTTAAAAAGCAGCAGAATCCCGACCATGTCCCTCCCCGACCTCCCCGCTGCCTAGACGCCAGTACTTTGACCTCTTTTAGCGGATTATTTTACCTACTCGCATGGCCCAGACAGCACGGTTTTGCTGGTTGGCTCTCCAGTGCAGGGTTCAGCTCTCATTCAGACCCTCTGCTCGTAGACTTCCCCTTTCCTTCCTCTACCTGGACTGACGACCTGGCATCAGAGGGTACATTTCCAGTGTTTGCATTAGTACATTAGTAAATTATGACGGGCCAAAACGGCTTGTAATTGAGATGTCTAATGTTACACTGACATTTCCTTTTAGCCAAATCTCCTTTCCCTCAAAAGTACCCAGTTGAAAGAACAGAGCAGAAATTCTAACTTTTTAAATTTAACAATCCATAAAGTTAACTTATTATTATTATTGTTACTGGTGTGCAGTTCTACGAGTCTTAACACATGCATGGATTTGTGCAAAATCAGGACACAGAATCGCCCTTTGGCCCAGATAAACCCCCTGTTTTCCTTTGGCAGTTGGATCCCCACTGATTGGCCTCCGTGTCCATAAGTTTTGTCTTCTCCAGAATTTCATAAAAACATGTCATGTAGGGGCACCTGGGTGGCTCAGTCAGTTGAGCATCTGACTCTTGGTTTTGGCTCAGTTCGTGATTTCAGGCTCTGCACTGAACGTGGAGCCTGCTTGGGATGCTCTCCCTCCTTCCCTCTGCCCTTCCCCCTCCCTCTCTCTAAGATGTAATTAACTAATTGATTGATTAATTAGGAAAAGGAATCGTGTAGCATGTCATTCTGGCTTCTCGCATCCAGCACGTGGTTTCTGCAGTCCGTCCATCTTGCTTTATACATAGACAGCTCTTTTCCTCCCCGATAGTGTTGAATTGTATATCTTCATCCACTTAAGGAAATGAGTTGTTGTCAGTTTGGGGCAACTAATTTGGCACTTTGTTTTGGCAATTAGGAATAAGATTTCTTTAAACATTTCTGTGCAGGGTTTTGTGTGGACATTTATTGAAGGAAAATCCCTACAAGAGGAATCACTGGTTCACATGGAAAGTACGTGTTTAATTTTGTAAGAAACTGCCCCCTTCTGCACCACACCAGCAGCGCCTGCGAGTTCTGAATTCTCCACCCGCCGGCCCGCACACGGTTCTGATAGGCGCTAATTTTAGGCAGGTAGCATCTGTCCCTGATTGTCCCTGATTAATAGGTGTGCTGATTGTGAGTGATCACAGGAAGTACCAACGTTGCTGTTGGGTCATCAGTCCACAAACTGCCACGAGAGTGGTGATTGCGTCGTGGCGAGGGACTGACCCCCACACCCCTCACACTCTGCCAGCGGCTGATCAGGGTGCATCAGCCTCCAGAAAAGTGTCTGGGTGTGTTGCCTGCTTGTCTCCCAGTGTTAAACCCCTGCGACACTTGCCAAAACTGCAGAACTGAAAGAGAAAATTGATCAGAAAAAGATAAATGTATAGCAACGTAGTAAGTGATAATGTTGGAGGTGAAATTTCAGTGAAGGGTGAGTGACGTTACAGAAAACAGCAGCTGATGTAGGAAACGTCAGCAGCACCCAGGAGAACTCAGGGGCGCGGAATCACCGGTCGTGGGGACACCAGGAGGCGCCCAGACAAGTGACCCCCCACGTACCCCCTCGCTGGTGGGAGCCCCAGCTGCAGCGCCACCTTGCTGTTGGGGTGAGCGTGTGCGCTGACCTCCGCGTATAGACACCCGCTCGGTTTTGTAAGTTACACAGAAAGGTGGCGAAGGGTCTCTTCCTTTCACTCTTGAGACACCTGTTTACCAAAGAAGCCAATCGTCTTAACTCTTACTGTAAATTACAGTAAAGTAAATATGGGCTGTGCTATTATTCTCATTTTCCTGTACATTTAGTACCAGCAGTAAGACAGATTCTCGTGCTGTGACACACGTGTGTAAAGGCCACTGAACGACCTCTGTCCCCATGGATTACTGAGGCTGCGTGTTCCCGCACTCACGGTCCTCACGGTCCTCTGCCGTTCGGAAAGGCGAGAACTGACTGGGCTTTGTCCTGTCAGATATTTTAGAAAATACTTTCCATTCTGATCGGTGTGCAGTGGTATCTCAGTGTGATTCTAATTTGTATTCCCTTAAAGGCTGAAATGTGAGCATCTTTTCATGTGGTCATTTGTCATCTTTCTCTGCTGAAGGGTCTCTGCAAAGCTGTAGCCGAGCTTTCAATTGCTTTTTTTTTTCCCTTAAGTTTTGAGTGTCTTCATATATACTGGATATTCTGGGTATAAGATCTTCATCAGATTCGTGGTTGTCAAGATCGCTGAAGAGGTGAGAATTTCTCCTGCTAACGAGCTGACAGGTTAACCTACCACAGTCTGCTGGGTCTGGGAGCCCCGGAGCTCAGAGACAGAGGGCTGGTGCCCACAACTTTGTGCTCCCGCCAGGTTCCTGGTTCCCAGATGGCACAGGGGTGGCTCAGGAGGCCAGCGGGGTCCTGTGCACACAGTGGTCGGGGATATTTTAGAATAAGCAGCATCGAAATCTTCCCTTTGCCCCAAAGAGCAAAATGTATCCGGTGTAAGGAGTTTGAAGTAACACATATACCCCCTTTTTCTTTTTGGCTTTCCATAGTGCTTAAGATCAGCTATTAATATCCTGAATTCCCAAATCTTACATTGAAAAAACACTAACTGAACACCAATTATTTGTTTGGTATTATTCTAGGAGCTGTAGAAATGTAACACTGAAAAACAAAAAAAAAAAAGAGACCCTTTGATGATATCACATTTTACACAAACTGTGTTACAATAAATACTGGCTGTTTCCTAAGAGAGAGTACAGACCTGACCCCCATGTCTTCCATCAGCTCATTTCCATGGTGTGGCGGCCACTCGGGCTCATGTCTCAAACTGCGATCGGCCACATGGCTCCCCTTTAATGAGCGGAAATTCTTCCCTTTACTAGAGAAACAACCTTGACGTTTTGGTTTTCTAATCTTCATAAAACATCTGGTTATAAGATGTCATGTTTACAGAAGTTATTGTGCACATCACACAACCCATCTATCCAGGACCGAGGGTGGAGCCCACCCCACAAGTTCTCCAATTTCATAATCATATTTTACTGGAATAAAATATGAGCTCACTGGTGTTCATTAACCACACACTGTATGCACGTCCGTTTCCTGAACTCTTACTACAAAGGTAACAAGGTAATTTTCATAGTAACAATGTGATCAAAAAGTAAAGTGAAGCATAAGGGGTTAAAATACCAATTCTAAGGTCCTAAAATAAGAGACACATGAGGAATAGTAATGCTGACTCTCTGAATCCACATCCTGCATCCTTAGCCACACTGTGAAACCACAGGACTTTCTTCGGCTTTTTTTAATGTTTAGTTTTGAGAGAGACAGAGAGGGAGAGCACGAGTGGGGGACGGGCAGAGAGAGAGGGAGGCACAGAACTGAAGCAGCTCCAGGCTCTGAGATGTGAGCACACAGCCCGACGCGGGGCTCGAACTTACGAACTGTGAGATCATGACCTGAGCCGAAGTCGGACGCTTAACCGGCTGAGCTGCCAAGGAGCCCTGCTTGAATTGTTAAAAATTGTTTTTGCTCTATTACTATAAATAAGTTTGCACCTTAAGTAACCAGGGCAATACATTACGTACCAAGAGATGACTATACCTCCAGAAAGTCTAAAGTGAACAAAAGAAGTTAAAATGCCAATGTCTGAAAGAAAATATCCATTCTGAAACCGGGGTGGCCCCATGTTTGAGACACGGCTCTTTCTGGGCAGAAACAGCTATGGGGTAATTGGCTTATAAACAGACAGTGTCCCCTCTGCAGTGAGAAGACAGGCTGGGGCACCCTATTGTAGCACCACTTGGAGCTTCTGACATCCTGCCCGCCAAGGACCCCAGGTGCAGCCGGGGCAGGCAGAGGCGAGGCGAGCAGCAGAACCAGGGAGGGAGGGGGGCTCAGCTCTGCCTGTAACCAGTGGGCGTGCTCGGGATAGTGCCAGGAGGCCCCGTCTGATCCGGAGCAGATCACCTCCCTTTTCCCTGCGCTGGGACCGCTCACTTCCGGAATGCTCACTTCCTTCCAGAAGTGCGGGCCAGTGAATTTTCCGCATTAACAGCACTAAGAGGCTAAATGTTGACAGAAGAGAAAACAGTAACATTGAGAGGAAATCATCGGACATTTTTTCAGATATGAGAGAGTATCAGTCGGGAGTTACACGTATATCCACACACATATGTGTATAGATATATGGACCCACGTGCATATTTATATACATGGCTCTAGTGACCTAGTGGATGGTTTGAAAATGACTGCACGTGCAATAACACAATAAATTTGGTGATATGCAAAAACAGATAAAGCTTTAATAGAGAAAATCCATTTATAATATCATGTAAATATATTATATAATCATGCTTATGATATATATTATATGTATAGTCTTACATAAGGGAAAAAAAAAGTAAAACTACCAAACCAACTTTTATTTGGGAAAACTATAATGCAACCGAGGTATGTACAATAAATCTTGAATAAATAAAATAGTTTATTTGGGGCTGGGAAACCTCAACATCAAAAGGACCTCAGTTATCAATATCCTTATATAAACTAACATATTTAATGTGAATACCCATGAAAATTCCACCCACTTATTACAATGGGTTAATTTAGGAATTTTATAAAACTGCTTCTAAAATTCATCTGGAAGGAGAAACATATTTAAATAACTAAGACAGTTAATTATTCTTTCCCATAAGAAGCATTTGCCGTGTGCCTGGCATTGTGTTTCCACTGTTGTTTTTATATCATTCGGTCCTGGAAGAAAGCGGCTCTGTGTGGAAACTACAGTTATCAATCCCGCCGTACAGACCGCACATGTTCGTCGCAAAGTTTCGATAATGAACATAACGTGCTCGTGTGGACAGAACCAGCTGCCCAGACACGGGCTCTAAGCACAATGAGAAATTTATTCGGTGAAATAGACACATCTCAACTCCTCAGGAACAAAATATCGGTTAATAAGCAATGCTGTAAAAGGTAGAGCTGGAGCTTTGTACCACCTTCCCCGTAAAATAAAGCTGGTGTCAGTAAAGATCTCAGTGTAAACAGCAACACGAGAATCAGACACACAAGAAGCTTGAACGTGAACAAATAGAAAACAGCTTTCTAATTGCAGAGTGTGTGACATGCAAATTGATAGAGAAGTTATCACAGAAGAAAGATGAATCGCCAATAAAATATGAACAGATGCTCCATTTCACTGACAATCAAATAGCAACAAATAAAAATTACCTTGAAATTTCATTTGTCCTTTGTCATTGAAAAAAGACATTGAAAAAATCCGGTAACCTTTCCCATGTGGGTCAGCATGGGAATGAGCCTTGGTGCACAGTTCCTGGATGATTTGACAAAACACATCAAAACGATCAAAATTTAAAATAAGCTTACCCTGACCAGTCAAATCTGATTCTGATATATTTAATGGAAAGAAGTAGATAAGTCAAAAAAAGATATAAGTGCACTAATGTTCATTACAACATTATTTATATTAGAGGAAATTGGAATCGACCTGAATGTCCATCAAAGGAAATCTGTTAAACAAATTAGAGACATCTATACTATTCAGCTGTTAAAAAGAATGATGTAAATCCACATTTGCTGACCTGGAAAAATGTCCACGAGCAAACAATGCAGTTTGCACAATGGCCCGAGATATACAGTCCCACGTGCTCGTGCTTGCGGGAGAGAAAACTTACAAACAGGAACACCCAGGTTTCACTTCGGTTCTCACAGTTACGGGCTTTGGGTCACACCGGCTGGCTCCTTGACAAATACGTGCTCCAATCATTTTCCTGAGCTGCTATCAATACCTCGTAATTTTGAGATAAGAAGTGTATCCTATTTCCTTATTTGGGTGGCATTTCTCACTTTCTTCTATTTAAAAAACCATGATATTTTATTCCTGTTCAAAACATACGAAAACCATATAACATTCAGTGTAATTCACCAGACGTTGGCATGGCGATTGAAAAATACAATCCACTATCTTGACATGTGAATTACAATTTCAATACTAGTCTTGAGTGTTTGTGTCTAATTAAATAGCTTCTTTTCATATAATCCACTATTTTTCTGGTGGAATATTACATCTGTATAGCTTAATGATATAATTTGGAAAAGTTAAAATGTGTTTCCTGAGATGCAGATATTTTACGTGCAGAGCGAAGCCATCACCTGTAGATCAGGTGCCCGCTGTGGCCCCAGGGTGAGAAACGAAAGCATAGTCCAGGGCCTGCTTGCCTATGCTGTGCGTGTGGAGACACCGTTGTGATGCATATTTATAGATTTGCTTTTGCAAACAGAGGAGCACACCAGCCTCTCATGCAGCAAATCTTATTTCCGATACAAATTTGAAAGTCTGTGAAGCATGATAATATTAACTCTAGGATCCATGACCTCCCATAAAACAAAAGTAGAATGAGTAGTAGGTTAAAGGGTTCGAATGATGCCCGTGGACTGGCAGGCTCCCGCAATGACTGGGGAAGATTTATATGCTCTCTGTAGGTATAATTAGACACCCACAAACCCGTCTGACCCCGCCGGGGTGGAGAGATCTTCCGCTTTTTGTTTCAGCGGCCGAATCAATACTCACACGTTTTACCACCGTGGAGTGAAATTGAGGAAATGAAAATCGGATAATTTTGTTCCCTGTGCCGTCTAGACAGAGGAGAGCCGTGTTAGCCTTTGACAGGAAGATCTATTTCCAGTTTCTCAAAAGGCTAGTGTCAATTCTGAAACTTCTCCCGTTATTGATTTTCAGTTTTGTTAAAAGGATGCTTTATTAGGAATATTAGTCCCAGTGACTGTGGGAAGCCCTCCTTCACAAGTAGGTGGCTTGTGTTTTAATTTGGGGTCTGGGTGGGTTTAAATCGCAGAGTGCCTCGTTTGCTGGCCGGACCACCTTTGCCAGAGAACGGGCAGCTCACTCTCCCTGTTCGGCGAGCCCATCAGCCTCACCCTCCATAGCTCTATCCCCATGCCCGCCGGTGGCTGAGGACCACTTTGTGGAACTGTTCACCTGCCCTGAATATTTTAGAGTCAGTTTGCTGACGTTTTGTAAACACATTGTTGGCACTGGGCCCTGTCAGCTTTTACATGTTAACATCCTCAAACCAGGCACATGTGGTTGAGCCACACTGAATATTGAGCAAATATAGTTTAATGGAACATTACCACTGCTGAGTTCGGAAGTCACTGGATGACGAGTCAGAGCTACCCCACTCTCCCCAAAATGCTCCATGGTCCCCGAGTCCTGCTCTGATTTCCCACGAACCACTCCCTGCCCAGTACTTACAACCCTGTATCAACATGTTCTTTTTCCCTACTTCTGCTTCTTCCCTAAATTGTGAGTTCCTTCAGAGGAAAAGTGTTTTCATTTCTCTAGACTTGCTTGGGCTTCTCTGAGCACCTGGTGGACAGTAGATGCAAATACCATTAGTCAACAGTACAGCTGTCTTGCTGTCCATCGTGTCACGAGGCGTTCAGCTTACAGAATATATTTGGTTCATTATGGAATCTCATTTGTGCATTTGTACATTTTGCTCCTGAGAAACAAAACACTGCAGGATCACAAGAACTTTAAGCAGCCAGTTATACCCTATCTTAATCCATCCTGGCTGCTGCAACCAAAGACCACCATGAGGGCACCCAGAGTTAAGCATCCAACTCTTGGTTTTGGCTCAGGTCATGATCTCATGGTTTATGAGTTCGAGTTCCACATCAGGCTCTGCACTGACATCGGGGAGTCTGCTTGGGATGCTCTCTCCCTCTACCTGTATCTCTGCTTCCCCCTCACCATGCATGCATGCCTGCTCTTTCAAAAATAAATATACATTTTAAAAAAAAACCACAGACTGGGTGGTGTCAATGGCGAACATTTGTATCTTATCCGCCAGAGGCTGGAAGTCCAAGCTCAAGCGGGCAGTGAAGTCGGTTTCTGGAGGAAGCCGCCTTTTGGCTCACGTGGCAAAGAGGACATGGAAGGTCTCTCGTGACCTGCAAAAGGGTATTTAACCCATTCCTGGTAGCTCAGTGTCAAGACCTAATCACGCCCCAAGTCCTACCTCCTACGTCACACATGGATTTTGAGCAGTGACAGACGCTCAGTCTGTAGAGACACCGTTGTCCTGGATGGAAATGGAGGGTGTTATGCTGAGTGAAATAAGGCAGCCAGAGAAAGACAGACATCCTGTGTTTTCACTCATATGTAGAACCTGAGAAACTTAACAGAAGACCATGGGGGAGGGGAAGGGAAAAGAATAGGTACAAACAGAGAGAGAGAGGCAAACCATAAGAGACTCTCAAATACAAAGAACAAACTGAGGGTTAATGGGGGTGGGGAAGAGGGGAAAGTGGGTGATGGGCATTGAGGAGCGCACTTGATGGGATGAGCACTGGGTGTTGTATAGAAGCCAGTTTGACAAAACTATATTAAATAAATAATTAAATAAAAAAGAAACACTGTTGTCGAGAACTGTATGCTTATTGTAATTTTGCATGTTGGCCTCTATAGGATATAGACAGGATAATTATGCTAACATTATTAATAACATGAACCACTGAAAGCATAAAGCAAGATGTTTCTTTCCTCCAATTCTTTCATTGCACTTTTTAATAAGTAGTTAGGTTGATGAACAAATTCCCCAGGGTGTGGGATCCCTTAGAAAGAGGGTTTATACAGAGCATTGTGGGTAAGTCTGCCTGAGAAAAAACACTTGTGCAAACCGTCATCTGTTTTGTTTTGTCCCCAAAGAGACATGACTTGGGTTTCCGCAGGGACAGTGAGGGACCACCGAGCAACAGCACTTACAACAGGACTTTCACCAGCGGGATTTCATTCGTGCACAAATTAACGGGCACTCTGGAAGCGTGGTGCCGACCACGTAGTTAGGGCAAGTTCCTGCACTTGGCAGTGAGGCTCCCTCCCGGGGCTGCCCAGATCCCACTCCTGGGCCACGTGAAAAACGGAGCAGAAATGAGTGTGTGGAGGGTATGGATCATTTCCACTCGCATCTATTTGAACTCATAAGCGTGCTACGATGTCTTGGCTAAAACGCGGCTCCTGACAAGCTGTTGTGAATTTATGTTAATTGAAAACCCTAAACCTTGCTCCTTGAATCACATCTATTTATTTACCTAATGTGGTGACTAGTGAGGGTGCTTCCTCTCAAGTCCTGAGGTGAACCAAAATCTAACTAATCCTTGTTTTTGTTTTGTTTTCTAATTTTCCATGCTGCTGCCTGTAAGCACTTCCTTCCAGCTCATGGTCAAATTATGTTACATGCACTAGCGCTTGAACGGTTAGGCACGCCCTCCCTGCAGGCGCATCTCGGAGGCCCGGGGCTTTCTCTCTGACGCAGACTTTTGTTCCTCACCTGTTAGCCACGAAGGCTCCACGGAGCAAGGTACAACCGCTTTAACGACCTTTTTGAAGTTTTTCCACTCTTCGTGTTACAAAATAAGGATATTCTTGCAATATGTTTTTGTTGTGTCTTTTTAAACATCAGAAGGTCTGGTGAGCCCCGCGGTTAAGAAGTGTATTTGAATGAGGGTCACATTCTTCTAGAAAATTGCTGTCCAGTAATTCAAAATGTGGTCCTATTTTTGCTTTTGTCTTCCATGGCCTTATTTCAGCATCAAAAATCCCTCTTAAGGCCCAGGAAGGGGACTGTGGTTGGGGGGGTGGGGATGACACTTTGCAAGAAGCAAACGTTATGACGATAAGAAACTTCTCACTTTGGGGGATCAATTGTGGAAAGTGCAAAATAAAATTTTCTAATTTGGGAACAGACACTTTTCCTGTATGGTCTGAGGACCCAACAGAATGAAAGACAATTGAAAGGTTTTGTTTTTTTCTGTCTATGCGACTATTCCTTTTTCTTCTCAAAGTCACTGACAGAGCAGATGGCACATTGTTTCAGAAACACCACGCAGATGATTCTGGGTTTTTGATTTAACGTAATTCCCATTTTGTTTGTTTGTTTGTAGAAACGACGTAAAACGTAACCCTTATGGACTTGGAACCAGATCACCTGTGTGTGGTAAGCAGAATTCCTGAATTTAATGAAATTCTTTAAAGTAACTTCCAATGACAGGAAGGGTCAANATAAAACGTAACCCTTATGGACTTGGAACCAGATCACCTGTGTGTGTGGTAAGCAGAATTCCTGAATTTAATGAAATTCTTTAAAGTAACTTCCAATGACAGGAAGGGTCAACCACACCAGGCTCCTAAATTCAACAAGTATTTTTTTTTTCAATAAAAAAGGGACATGTCGGGGTTCACTTTTGAAAAACAGGTTTACGACATCAGCGATGTTTTTCAGTTAGTGTCCTAAGGATGGTGGCCTGTGGTGTCAAGTTCAACCTTAACACTTTGTTGAAGCAACACACACACACACACACACACACACACACACACACGTGTGTGTTTATTTATTATTAATTTTTTAACATTTATTTATTTTTGAGAGATGGAGAGAGACAAAGCATGAGCAGGAAAGAGGCAGACAGAGAGGGAGACACAGAATCTGAACCAGGCGCCAGGCTCTGAGCTGTCAGCACAGAGCCCGATGTGGGGCTCAAACCCACGGACCATGAGATCATGACCTGAGCTGAAGTCGGACGCTTAACCAACTGAGCCACCCAGGCGCCCCTATATTAATGTTTAAAAATGCAGCCGGTTGGGGAGCCTGGGTGGCTCAGTCGGTTAAGCATCCAACTTTCGCTTAGGTCATGATCTCGCGGTTCGTGGGTTCGAGCCCCGCGTCGGGCTCTGTGCTGACTGCCAGCTCAGAGCCTGGAGCCTATTTCAGAGTCTGTGTCTCCCTCTCTCTCTGACCCTCCCTTGCTCACGCTGTCTCTCTCTCCTAGAAATAAATAAATAAATAAATAAATGCAGCTGGTTTTCTTTTTCAGATATTTTAAAGAAGTGAGTTTTTAGTACAGTATGATTTATAGTCCAAACTGCTGTTGTTAAAGGTGATTTGCAGCCACGTCGTTGTCTCCATTCCCACCAGAGCCGTGTTCTGTGGGGGGGGGTGGCAGGGGTGGGCTCCATACGCAGTGATTTACTGCTCACACAGCCCAGGACCCGGGCCGTCAGTTCCTGCTTTCCAGCAACCAGGTGAACCGTCCAAAGCATTCTTTAAGTAGATCTTGACATGACATGCGGTAATGGCTCACACCCCTGCATAACCAGCATGCACTTTACAACATCCCTAACTATACAATTACACAATAGTCCATAACAGCTCCTTACACATTATAGAGTAAATAATACGCATTTAAAAAGTCCATAATTATGTAATTACATGATAATCTCTCATTAAGGGCTATTGGGTAAATATGTAATTGGGGAGTTTTAAAAGTCCATCGTAAAATATTCCCCCCCAAAAAATGTGATTGCAATACATGATGCAAAAAGAAAGAGACCCGTTCTCAGAATATTTTGAGATTTTAGTGAATTTCTCAAAGTCCTGATCCAAGCGGCCCTGGGAGAGCATTTCCCGGCTTCCCCGCAGCCTGTCCCACACCGTCTAGGTTAACACGGTTCATATGGCCAGCCCGGCCCCAGCTGACGCAGGGAGAGGAGCGCAGGTGCCCTGACCCCCCAGGCTCGGCGGCAACTTGGGGTGTTTGAGGAAGAAGGGAATCTGTCCATCTGCAGCCACACATCTGAGACTGGGTGTGGGCGAGCGGTTGCAGGATGGACATTTGAAGGCAAGCGCCAAACTCGAATACCCAACTCAGCCCTGCATCCGGCCTCCCCGCCACCTTCTCCAGAGATCCTCGAGCCCTCGCCAGCCCAGCCCCTTCTTTCTTGCCACCTGGTCCTTCTGTTTGCCCAGAGATGGCAGCTGCCTTAGGTCTGCCCGCTGGGACTGGAGCATCTCTGCATGCACACAGGCTCCCGGCGGGTGGCCGGCGGGACTCAGAGCGCTGGCTCCAGGAGGAGAGTAGAGCCGGTCGGTGCCCCTTCAGCCCCCTGCCAAGGGCAGGAAGAACTCTCTTCCCAAGCCCGCAGGCCGGTGTCCAGAAGCTGGGCCCGATGGCCATACCAGGGTAGTGTCTAGTGTCTAAAATCCTGCTGCATCTCTGATTGTGTACCTGAGTCACCAAGTCAAAGTCCAACAGATAAGAAAGGAATCTGGAGCTGAAACTACATGAGCCATGTGTCCCTGTTGGGCTCCCAGAGCTGCATGACAAGAGACGATTCCAAGAGTGTCCCCAAAATCAGCAGAGCTCCAGAGGCCACAAGTCTGAAACCAAGGTGTTGGTGGGGCTGGAATATTCTGGAATCTTCCGTCCTTCCATGCTGTCCTTCTCATCTGGACGTGGCCTTCTGCTTCGTATGGGCAAAGTGTCCCTCTCCTTGTAAGGGCACCGGTCACCGGGTTCGGGCCACCCTAGGCCAGTTCATACTCACCATCCCTTGCCCACATCTGCAGTCTCTTCCAAGGAAGGGCAAGGCCAGTCTCCAGGTGGACATGAACTTGTAGGAGATGCCATCTGCCCTCCCTGTTTTCCCAAGAAACAGATTCTGTTTGATGCACAGGAGAGCCCAAACCAGGTCGTCCAGGCCAGCATCTGATGCAAGACAGACCCACGGCCCTGCTTTCATCAGAAATCAGGTAGGCACCCGCCCGTGGTGTCTCTTCCGCAGGAAAACAACAACAACAAAAGTGTTAATTTTGATGCCTGATACAGTCCTGGAATTTACTAGGGTTTGGGAGATTTTTCTGCTGAGGATCGAGCCAAGGCCATACCACCTCTTTAGACCTTCCTCGGTTAGCCTGACCCGCCTGAACTGGGCCACGTTTTGGGACAGACTCTGCTTGGCAGCCACTCGTGGGGATGCAGGGTTAGCACAGGGGCTCCAGAGCCGCCGGATCTGCTGAGGTCATCGGCCGGTGGGCTGCGGAACCCCACGTTGTCCAGCCCATCCGCCACATTTAACCAAAGGCTATTGTGGAAAAGCAAAAGATGTAATTGACACAAAAGATGAATATAAGACCTTTCACTGGGGAATTGGTGGCCAGTGAGGTTGTTAGAGAAGCTCTCTAGGCACTCAGCTTGTTCTCAATCCACGTTTAGAGGGTCACTGCCAGGGAAGTCTGGGAGCAAAACCTTTTGTCCGCCACAAATTACATCACTCACCATGTCTTGAAAAATCCCATTCCCAGGGCACCCTCAATTCATTTTATTATTCACTCAGCTAGGAGATGTTTTTTGATTTGTAAAATGTGCCAGGAACAGGGGAAGTGTCATTTCCCTGACCAAATAAGCTCTATACATATTTCAAAATGCATCCTCGGCAGAGCTTGAAGCCCCACTCAGTTCAAAATGACTGCTCCATCTCCCGAGAAACACTTACGGGCGCTAAGTTATCTTCTGTGTAGGAGGGCTGTCCCGGACTTTAGTGATGAGACAAATGAATAACTAAGAGACGTTTTTGATAAAACTAATTGCAATAGACTTAAAGAGAAGGTGCAGGAGATGCGATGCAAGGGCCCCCGTGCACTTGGCTCTGGGTGCCGCTCTGCCCCTCCCTCCTGGCACCACAGATCCTGTCTCCATCTCTAGATATTTGTAGATTGGAAGGTGTTAGATACATGGACTCACATGGTCTGTAAGTTCCTGAGACTGGCTTTTTCGCACAGTGTAAGAGCCTGGGATCCATCCAAGTGCCCTGTGCATCTAGTCTCCTCATTTGTATCACCGAGCAGAATTCCATGGACAGATGCCCCATGCTGTGTGACACTCAAATGTGGAAGGACATCTAAGCTGTTTCCAGTTTGGGGCTATTATGAGAAAAAGTGGTAAGCACATCCCTGTATAGATTTCTGTGTGGGCGGGTTTCCATTATTCTGGGCTAAACGCTTTGACAAATTCACTACTGGGTCACATGGAGGTTGCATGTTTAGTTTTTAAGAAAACTGCTGAGATGCTCGGCAAAGTGGCTTCACCTTTACATCATGGAGATCAGCGCCCATCTGGTTTCCTGACATTTTAACACTTCCACGATTGTTAAGGTGCTTCCACATTATGTATGTCGAGTCCTGTAAATATTCTAACTGGTCGAGCTGTTGGAAATCTTTCATTACATCATTTTTAAAAAAATTTTTTAATGTTTATTTTTGAGTGAGAGACAGACAGAATCCAAAGCAGGCTCCAGGCTCTGAGCTGTCAGCACAGAGCCCGACGCAGGTCTCAAAACCGTGAGACTCACGAACCGCGAGATCATGACCTGAGCCGAAGTCAGACACTCAACCTACTGAGCCCCACAGGCGCCCCTTCCATTACATCATTTTAATCGAGAAGTAGTTTCTAGATGTGAATAAAGCATGTATTTAGATAACTTTGTTTGCATAGCATATTTCACAAAATGCAGAGCTTGCATCTGAGGAGATGTTGTTTGGTTATAAAAAGATAAATTGTTCGTTACAGGTGTTGGCAGGTGTTTTATCTGGAAAAATTGTGACTCACGTGTAGGTAAACATAAAATGGTGAAAATAGGAAATTAAAAATACACAATTTATGTATGTATGTACATGATTTTGCCAGTCCTCCCATACAGAGCTGAGGAGATTTTTACTTCCGAGTGGCAGGCCCATGACGTGAGTCTACATAAGCTCACTTGCACAGATGACCCTGCGATGGGCCATCGGTAATTCACCAGCTGAGTCTGCTGATCGTTGGGTTGCAATCTGGAGATGTTGGCAAGGCAGTTGTAGAGTAAGATTCTTCTATATTGTAACAACAGTTTTCAAGTCTTACACAATTTCTGACACACACTGGTACCATTTCTTAACCAACTATTTAAAAATGCTTATTAAGGGCACTTGGGGGTCTCAGTCTGTTAAGCATCTGACTCTTGATTTCGGCTCAAGTCAGAATCTCACGGTTCGTGAATTCAAGCCCTGCACCGGGCTCCGTGTTGACAGCACAGAGCCTGCTTGGGATTCTCTGTCTGTCTCTCTCTCTGCCCCTCCCCTGCTCACATGCACTCTCTCTGTCTCTCCATCTCTCTCTCAAAAATAAATAAGTAAACACTTAAAAATGTTTATTAATATTTATGGAACATTTGAACATTTTCATTGCCAAAGCATGTTCCTTTCATAGACATGAAATCATCTATTTCACTCCTATTTTTCAGGCTTACTTTTATGACTTTAATAAAAATGGCAGCTTTAGGATAACGCGGTGAGTGACGTAGTCAGAGTTGAAGGTAAACATATGGAACTGCCCCACGGTGGCTCTGAAACCCTGAGGGCAGTGCGGCGGGGGTGGCGTGAGCCAGAGGCAGGCCTGGGGCCGCTCACCCAGCGGGCTCTGGTGACCACGAGTAAATGTAGCCAGGGACCAGAGCCCATCAGTTAATCCTGGAGGCCAGTTATGTGGACATGGGTAGAAGAGAGTATGTACCACCTGCTTTGAAAACAACAAAATGAAAGGATTGTATGACACTCAAAAAATTACACAAACATTTAGCCATGCATAATTTTAATAAAATTGATTTTAATGATGTGCTTTCTTTCTCGACTTAAAGCTGGTCTTTCCTAGCTGCGATTTGCTGACAATTTTCTGAACACAATGATGGAGGTGTGTGGGTATTTGTATGTGCAATTATGTTTACATATTTAATTCTGTTTCATTAGGATATGAAGAAGATAGCTCCATAAATATTTACGTGCTTTCGAGCAATATGGTAGAAATCAAGTTCCTTTTTAAAATATACAACTTAAATATTTATTTTTTATTGTTAATGTTTATTTATTTTTTTGAGAAACAGAGACAGAGTGTGAGCAGGGAAGGATCAGACAGAGAGGGAGACACAGAATCCAAAGCAGGCTCCAGGCTCTGAGCTGTCAGCACAGAGCCCGACGCGGGGCTCAAACTCACATGCCATGAGATCATGACCAGAGCCGGAGTCAGGTGCATAACTGACTGAGCCACCCAGGCATCACTAAATGTATTTTTAAATCATAAGATTGAACGTCTTTAGAGAGAGTGACAGGGTTCTCAGTGTTTTCTCTCTTGGTTTCATAAACAAAAAGAGCTCTAGCACAACGCCCCGTCTCTCCTTTGCTGGCAGCTCTGAAAATCCCTGACTGGCCACACTTTGTCCTTCTTTGCAATAACTGCTGAGGGTTCAAATGTTAAATAACCACATTACCACTCAGCTCCTTCTCCCGAGGGGCGCTCACGTCACAACGGGTGTCCCCATTCAAGAGGCTTAGATCCAATTTCTTTTTTCTTCCAATAAATCCATTCTGGGTATTATTTTGAAGCTCGGTCCAGCTCCGTGCTGGGTTTTCTTTCATCCTTTTTTTTTTTTAATCCCAACTGCTGAGTCATCTTTCATGTTGAATTTATAGGATATCATGATCTCTTAGATAGACTTGTTCCTAATTCTCTGTCAGGATCATGTAAAAAGATGTCATTCTTTAGAGCCTAATGTTTTCCAAACACCCCAGTATGTAAAAGAAGACACGCCATAAAAATAGTTCCAGCAAACAGGGAACAGGTATGTCGGTAACTAGGCAGCGATCCATCTGGGTACATTTTGGTTTCTCTGTGTTTCTCTCATCCATCAGAGGATTGTAGGCAGTATACAAAAATGTAAAAATTACAAGAATGTGAAAGAGAGGGAGAAATTGAGGAGAAAGCGAAATAAATGTAGAGCAGAGAAATGAGCCATGGGGAAGATTGATACCCAAACCAAATGCCCTAAGATCCAGAACACTTTCCAAGGGGGAGTCATAAATTTTACTTGGAATGCCCTAGCATCCAAAAAAAGAATGAAACAGAACGGATTAAAGAGTCCCAATATCTAAACGATAAAGGCACATCCATTGCTCAGGGGAAGGGCAAATACTAAGACGAGATATCTTAGGCACCCTCGGCCAGCCCCACCTCACGCGCACAGAGCCTCCCCAACACTCTCCAGTGAATAACATCCCGAATTTGTTCCAACTGATTTTGAAAACATCTCTTCATGCAGGAAACAGTTTTCCAACAACAACAAAACAAGAGGAATTGAATAAAGGAAGGATATTTTATAAGAAGTAAAATTAATGCCATCCATGTATGTGACTCTGTGATCCTGGACTATTTTACAAGGAACTATGATTGGATCCTTCAGGAAGTCCTTCAAAGTAACATATTGTTTTCACCGTTAATAAACAGGATTCTACTCCATATCAGCACAAAATATATAATATTTCCTCAAAAAACAATCAGGGTCCCTTCTCCACCCCTCAAGCAAATAAGAAATGAAAGACCCAGATTTCTATGTGTAGATGAAAATTGCAATAAGTTTAGTCCAGGAAACTATTGTGAAGGTGTTTGTAATATATTTCCCTGACTCTAATATGCACATGTTCTCAGAGTTTAAATAGTCTGTAAGCAGGGAAAGTTACACTGTGTTGGAAGAAACTCGCCTGCTTCCGGGCAGAGAAGTCGGTATGAAATAGTTTATAGTTTTCATTGCTCTTTTTAGCCTGGGGTGGACACTCTCTGTTCGTTTGATCTTCACCCCATCTGTGGTATTCGCATCGGCAACACTACATGCGATTGAATTCTAAATCAGGTTTGAATCCCTAATTGTTGCTTAAAATGACTTCAAGGGTATTTCCCCACGATGCAGCCCTTCAATAAAAAGATACTGCGTCTGAGGCAAATTGCCCTTGAAGCTGTGCAGAGGACTCTCCCGGGCATCACGTATTTGGCTACATCTCCAGAAATGCATTATTGAACCACAAAATACAGTCATCACTAGATTATTTGACTCCATAAAAGTGGGAACTGTGTCTGCTTTTGCTCGTCATTACAGTTGCGGGTCTTGAAAATGCGCCAGACCATGGATGACGTCCAGGAATATGGTTGCTAGATGTTCTTTTACCCCCCCCTACAATAATTCCATCGAACTGATGCTTTCTTTGCACTAGAGTCACTATGTCATTTTGACCCAGTCTTCCCTCCTTGAATTTCATTGAAAATCTGGGATGGGGAGCGGTTCAGGTATGAGGATGATCATTGCTTTCCATGCACAGGCCCACCCAGCACAGAGAGGATCGATGGCCTACCACTACCATGAACCCATTACCCCATGGAAGAGCCATTCTCCATAGTGTGACCAATAATGCTCATCCCCCACAATGGCAACATCCCAAGCCATCCAGCACCAGTACAGGAAGACTTTCTGAAGGAAGATCCTTCCTATGTCAGTGTTAATCTGATTCCAAATTGTCCCAATCTCGAGTTCCCAACCCCATGTTCATCTCTATCAATTCTTCCAAACACTCAACCTTCAGAGAACCAACTGGCTTCAGGAGTATTAAATATTGGAAATTAAGTGTTTTAAAATCAATGATCTAAACTTTCAACTGGAGAAATCTGGAAAGAAAGTGACAAATCAAACAAAAAAGTCCAAAGAAGGGAAACAAGGAAGACAAAAGTAGAAGTTAAAGTAAATGGAAAGCAAACATAGAAGACAGAAATTTCCAAAGAGCAGAGTTGTCTCTAAGAAAATAGTATTAAAATTATAAACACAGAGCATGACTATTAAAGAAAACCAAAAAGACAAATGACAAATACCAGAAATGACAAAGGAATGGCACTACAGGTTAATAATTAAAAGAGTGACGGAATATTGTTAACAAATTTTATATTAAGAAAGTAAGCAATTTAAATAAGATAGACATTTAAACAAATCCGACTTAACAAAACTGATGGGAAGAAAATTTACTTTTGAAAATAGATGGGGCACCTGGCTGGCTCAGTCAGTCGAGCATGTGATCTTGGGGTCATGAGTTCAAGCCCAGTGTTTGTCATAGAGCTTAAGAAAGAAAGGAAAGAAGGAAAGAAAGGAGGGAGGAAGGGAGGAAGGAAGGAAGGGAGGAAGGAGAAAAGAATAGATGAAGGAGTTGAGTAGTCAGTTTATAAAAGGAGTGATCCCAATTGATAATAGGCGCATTGTTACTCATCAGGGAAATTAAATCCATGGTGAGTATTACTCTGCTACCAACAAAAATCGTGACACATGCAAACAATGAAATATAGCACAACAGTACAAAAGAGCTGTGACCATAGACATAAGGTTGAATAAAAGAAGCTGGAAATGAAAGAGTTCATACTGAGTAATTGCATGTATACGGGATTCAACCAAACCACATCTGGAGTGGCAGGGCCCCAACAGAGGTAACGTGGAGGGGGTGTTAATGTGACAAGGCGCAGTGGAACCCTGGGGTGGGGCACTGTGCTAGGCATCAGTCTAGGTGGTCTGGGGACAAAATAGCCTGTTGACTGTCTGGGTTTCCGTGCATCTTCCTTGCAGAGGAATGACTGCTTTTGTTCCAAATGGCTCTTCAAGGATAGTGGTGGGATGAGCAGTCTTGGAAAATAGAGATAGCACCTCTCCCGGAAGAAAAAGAAGGCGAGCCGCGTGGGCATTAGAAAGATGCTCATCCTCGAGTTAAGGATTTCTTTCAACACAACCCAGGGTTCATGCAGGCGCCACACGCCCCTTCACCCTGGCCCGTAGGAATCGGCTCAGAGAAGGATGCTCCTGCTGACACTCTGGCTAATGCTCTTCCTGTGCGTGATAAACTGTCCTTCATCTCTGACCAGGAGTCCATGCAGCTGTAGCAGGGACCCTGGGCATCCCGTATACAAGGTGAAACATCAGAGTCTTCACCGTTCCCGCCAAAAGGTGGCTTCCGGCTACATAAATACTATATACAACTCGTTTCTCAAGGACATGCAACTTCAAAAATGTTAACAAAAAATGTTTAGGGCCTATTTATATTCTTATTACCTAGAAGATCTGGGCTCCTCAAACGAATGTACAGATGAGATCCCCTAAATAATTCTGTGGTGCCCTACAGTTACCATTTTGGGGTCTGGAAATTGTTGGGCATGATCCTTCTAGATAACAGACTGAAATGATATTGCATGGGTAGTTATATCATGTATCAATTATATATTAGAATATTTATTTTTAATACATAATTGATAGATTCAACTCCAATGTTTTTACAAATTCTAGGGTCTCTGAAACCTTTGCTTTTTTTCTTGAAAGAAAGAGAGAGAGAGAGAGAAATTAGGGGCTCAATCTTCCTACTGTGAGATCAGGACCTGAGCTGAAATCAAGAGTCACACGCTTAACTGACTGAGCCACCCAGGCGCCCCAATCTTTGCTTTTTTAAAAGAAATGAATATATGATTACAAACATAACATTACTATACCAGTGGGGAAAAATGTGTAACCTTGTATATAAACAGCCAACTAAGCAATCGTATTATTTTCTTTTATCATCCACAATATTATTCAGGGAATTAAAATCACACTAACATTTTCCTTTATTAAACTAATAATTTGGGAAGCTAAGCAAGAGAAAAATTGCTGTGGAATTATAATGGAAATAATAGTACCTTTCTTTTTCAAACAGATTAAGGCAGCCTGCAATGAAAAAAATGTGATTGTTCACCAGGGAATATAGCATTAGAATTCCAATTTCATAATTTGAAGGTTTGGTTTAAACAGACCAATGATTTTAGGGCTTTTTGGCTCTGCTCAGTTTCTCATCAAAACTACAAAGTTCTTGCTAATATTCTTAGGAGGCTCACACAAGCACGGCCCTGATTTGTCTTTCATATCATTAGCCACAAATTTTCCCTCGCCGTGAGAAATATGAATCAAACTGTACGTCTTCCTTCTGATTTGGGAATGTATCCTCATGAATTACTTGGAATGAATTACAAAGAGCTCACAAGATATGTGATGAGCATTTACAGAGTCTGCTTAGTGATGTATCATTTGCTTTTTAAATGTCATGAATACCAAGAAGATTTTTCTAAGCAACATCACCAGGTCTGCAACTCCTTGCTCAGCACACAAAAAAATGTTTTACTTCTATATTTCTGATGAAGAGTTAACTCTCGTGAAATTCCGAAATATAAGACTAGAGGTCAAAGAAACCATTTTATACTTTCTTTGTTCTTCAATTATATATAATACTCGCACTCATCATAACAGCTAATGTATTTGGTGCACTTTACATTTTAAAAGTCATGTCATGGGGTGCCTGGGTGGCTCAGTCGATTAAGCGTCCGACTTCGGCTCAGGTCATGATCTCACAGTTCGTAAGTTCGAGCCCCATTTTGGGCTCTGTGCTGACGGCTCAGAGCCTGGAGACTGTTTCGGTTTCTGTGTCTCCTTCTCTCTCTGTTCCTCCCTTGCTTGTGCTCTGTGTCTCTTTCTCTCTCAAAAATAAACATTAAAAAAATAAAATAAAATAAAATAATAAAAGTCATGTCAAAGCATCTCTTTTGAAATTCACAAACTGCCTTTAAAGCTTGTAAAGATAAAAAAGGATGTTGTTTCCAGAACCTTTGCATCTAGACACACTGATGTCCACACACCGTGAGTACCGTCCCCAAGGTGTGGCCCCTGTAACCCTAGCAATCTGCGCCACGCCTGCCCCCTGCACCCCGACGCCTCCCCCCTGCACCCCGACGCCTCCCCAGGGACTTGTTCCTGCTCTGATCACTGACCTCTGCTCCCACAGCTGCCAAAGCACTAAGACCGGAGCCGCCAGGCGCATGAAAGGGCCAGTTCGGGATCCCAGCCCCACTCATGAGCCTGCGCCATTTGGGTTTTCTTGCAGGAAACTGCGCCCTCACCCTGTGTCAACTGTGTGTAGATGGTGTGTAGACTTTGTTGTAGCCCCAGTTCACACTATTAAGCAGGCGTGCCGCCCCTTTCCGCCAGGCACGCTCTGGAGGAGGGTCCATTCGTTAGGCCCGTCCCGCCGGCCACTCCTGAGTCCGGAGGAAAGAACTCGAGGGAGGCAGCACAAGTTGGGGCCGTGCTTGGGCACAACCGTCTTTTGCTCCAAGACGTTTCCTGTGCTTCTTGCTGTCTAACCAGGCTTCCAGATCTTTCCAAGCTGGACTTCCATCCTATGGAAAAATCCACATGCTCTAACGGCCCCCAAATTCCTTTCCCTTCATTTGACAAGAGACAGTTCTGCTAGTTTCCACCGAGGAGGCCACCCAGCAAAGGAGTCTTTCAGGACCCAGGGGGCGTGGATTTCTGCCCAGCGCCCCGGGCCTCCCTTCCAGGCCTCTCATCTCAAAGCTGGGCCTTAGCCCTGGTCACGCACAGAGCGGCTGCCTGGCCACACGGCACTTCAGGATTAAAAAAAATAGTACGACAAGTCCTTGTCTTATGCAAAACCTACCACACTGCCTTCCTTGTCAGTGAAAAATAGAGGCATTTTAATGTATAAATGTTTGCCCCGAGCTGTGCTGAGTCTTTATGCCTTTAGCTCACATTCAGAAGCGTCGTAGCAGGAAAATATGATCACGTGAAATTGGTCATTATTTTTATTTAGTTAGCTTTTCTTTTTAATTCAAATGTTATAATTCAATTCCAGCCAGTTAACATGCAGTGTTATGTTAGTTTCAGGAGTACAGGAAAGTGATCCATCACTGCCGTGCATCACCCGGCGCTCATCACAAGTGCCATCCTTAATCCCCACCCCCACCCCCACCTCCCTGCTGATAACCCTCATTGTTCTCTGCAGTTGAGCCTGTTTCTTGGTTTTCCTTTCTTTTTCCCCCTCTCTCCTCATTTGTCTTGTTCCTTAAATTCCTCATATTAGTGAAATCATTTGGTATTTGTCTTTTCTGATGGATCGATTCTGCTTCATCTGTGCCATGGCAAATGCTAAGATTTCGTTCTTTTTTATGGCTGAATTATATTCCTTTGTGTATATAAACCATATGCTCTTCATCCATTCGTCAGCTGATGGACACTCGGGCTCCTTCCATACCTTCCCTCTTGTAAATAACGCTACAGTAAACATTGAGGTGCACGTATTTTTATTTTGGGACTATTGATAAGGCCTGTATTATAGGATGTTTGCTTTATAGAAGATCACAGGGAAGATCTATCCTGGCTTTGACCTTGGAACATGTTAAGCGCCTCGTGAATGACTCTGAGGTTCCTGCTAACCTTATAACCCTCTCTTTTCCTCTCTGTTATGGTTGAATCGAAACTGAAACAACGAGGCCTGATGTCCTTGAAGAGCTGTACCGAGTCCCGTGGTCCTGACCTGTGGGGACCTGTGCTGTCCCACAAACCGTCACCCCACGCACACACCTGCCCTTACTCTGTTTCCTCGTCTGAGCTGTCCGCACCCGGTTACAGCGCCGCCTGCCTGGACTGAGCAGGTGCGGCAGGCAGGTGTGGGAAGGTGGGTGTGGGGGCCAGGCTGCTGCCCCCAATGCCCCTGCCCCTGGACTCAGCGGTCCTCACCTGAGGCTGTCTCTCTTCCCCCTCAGCTCTCATGCGCCCCTTCCTTTCCAGTCTCAAGGCCGATTTCAAAGTGCGACCTTGCGCCATTCACCCTAGACACCAGGAGGCCCTTCCTCTCCAGCGGCGGTTTCCGGTGCCTGTGCCCTGCCCGCCCCACACACGGCGCACGCACACCGCCTGCAGCGTGCGGCGCTGCTTCCGTCCGTGTAGGTGGGGCCCTGCCTCCCCGAGGGCGGCTCTATTTCTCAGCCAGCAGTTCTCGCGTCTGGTGCAGCGTGTATTGTGGTGGCGAGCTCACACTCGAGAATCAGGACCGTATCCTGAGCTCAGCGCTTCCCAGACGAGTGAGCTTGAGCAAAGTCCACGGTCCAAGTTCTGCGTCCCCAACACAAAGCAGAGGTGAGAGAATCGCTTCCTTTATGTGGCTGTTGGGGTCGTTCAAAGGATGACCGTGTAGAGCACTGTGAGTAGGCGCGGTGCGCAGTATTACTGCGGTCAGTACTGTTACAGGTACGTGTCTCAGCACACCCACCCCAGCAGCAGGGTCGGCCACCCATTAGGGGCAAACGTTCCGCGCAGACTAAGGCAAGCCTGGGCTTCTCCCAAATACGTTCCCCAGTTTTCAATCAGTTCTCCTTT
>NW_027527956.1:7588987-7598439 GCF_008692635.1 Crocuta crocuta
TTGGGGGCCAGTGTTTGCTCTGTTTCTTATCAGAAATAATAACTCCCCCTAAACAGTCATTTTTTATCAACAACTGATCCTACAAGTTCTCCCTGGTTCCGTGAAGGAAACATCCTCCGTGGGTGTGCACCTCACAGCTTCCGTTCCATGTCGGTGTCGGTGTTCATAGCCCACCAGTGAGCTCACGAGGCTGGATACAGCTTCCAGATTTTTCTTTTTCTTCAGTGGGGGACGCTTGTCATCAGCGGACTCTGAGTCCTGGTTCATCACAGACCATAACAAAAGAGTGTGAAGCCTTGAAGGGCACCCTCGTTCATGGGGGCTGCTGTAGCGACACCTGCACCGGCACCCGCACCTGCACCCACACCCGCACCTGCACCCACACCCGCACCCGCACCCGCACCCACACCTGCACCTTGCATCTGCACCCACACCTGTACCTGCACCCATACCTACACCTGTACCTGCACCCACACCCGCACCTGCACCCGCACCTGCACCCCCACCCGCACCTGCACCTGCACATGCACCCGCACCGGCACCTGTACCTGAACCCACACCCTCACCTGCACCTGCACCGCACCTGTACCCGCACCTGCACCTGCACCCATACTAGTACCTGCACCCCCACCTGCACCCGCACCCACACCCGCACCTGCACCTGCACTCGTACCTGCACTCGTACCTGCATCTGTACCCGCGCCTGCACCTGCACCCTCACCTGCACCTGCACCTGCACCCACACCTGCACCCGCACCCGTACTAGTACCTGCACCTGCACCTGCACCCACACCCGTACCTGCACCCACACCTGCACCCGCACCCGTACTAGTACCTGCACCTGCACCTGCACCCACACCCGTACCTGCACCCACACCTGCACCCGCACCCGTACTAGTACCTGCACCTNACACCTGCACCCGTACCTGCACCTGTACCTGCACCAGCACCCGTACCTGCACCCGCACCTGCACCTGCACCCGCACCTGCACCCGCACCTGCACCCACACCTGCCAGTGTTTGTGATGCTTCTTGGATGTTCAACCTCTCATTTAAATCTTCACTTGTCCCAAAGTAGGTTTATAACAATTCCATCCGCTCTGCCCGTGCAGTGTTCACATCTCCTGCCCTCATGCACTGTCCCAGCTGCTGACCACCTGGGCCCCTCCTCTGTACCCACACGTACAACCTAGAGAAGCCGTGGACACCACCATCCTCAGAAAAAGCCCTGCAAATCATTGCTGTCATATGGCCCATAGGTCTGAACTTTAAATGCACACCAGGGATTTCGGTAATTGGTATACTCTAAAGCAAAGCTAAGTCACTTGCTTTGAGCTGGTTTTCTCATACGTGGCCTTCCAGGCTCCTAAATATGCTGGTAAGAGATGTGGCGCTCCACAGTGCTTGATCAGGCTGCCTTTTCCTCACAGAATCCGTATCGACAGTCCTCGGGCCAACATTGTCTAAAGAAGCACAGTGTGGAAAAGCTGACTCAGAGCATGTGATGAAAGTATTTGGGTTGTAACTAAAATCACAAAATCAAGCTGTGAGTCAGATGGACATAGAGATGCCGATTTATTACGTTATATTTCCGGGACTTGTGAAGAGAACTCTTTAAAAAGAATCACTTTTACTTTGGTCAAGACTTGCATTTAATTGTTCAGTGTCTACGCTCCGTGTCATTCTTATGGTTGGCTGGACGTTGACAATTTGGGGAAATATCATCCAAGTGAAATATCAAGGAGACAGGAATGCAGAGATTCTGCTTTAGATAACAGAGGAACAGGGGGTGTGTAAACAGCGCCAGATTAAAAACTTTGCCTGAAAAGACCCTTGGGAATACGAATGAAGTTGTAACGTCGGTTATGAGTAACTCGCCTGCAAGCCTCCACGTGTTTCCGGTGCCAGGAGCCCAGCAACAGGGACCACATGCGTCAGCCCACATGGTTCAGGGGCTCGGGCACCGTGGGGGAGTGTGCACACGTGAAGTATTTGGGAAACGAGACATCGGCTGATTATTATTTTTGAGTGACCACTGTGTGAAAATTTTCCACGTAAAGAACCCGTCCCTCTTCCAAGCCTGAGAGCCCAAGGCAGGTGCTGGAAGGCGAGGCCCAAGGACACCTGCAGCGTGGCGGGTTTTCTGCAGGAAGCAGTTCTCACTGCGGCAGCCACGTCCACAGGCCCAGGGCCTCCCTGCGGGCCCGATGGTGCATCCGTTCCATCCTGGAGCGATGTAGACAGCGAAATAAATAATGAAAGAGAAATAAATTTTTTAAATCTTGTATTTGAGAAGAAAAAGAGGAAAATGAGCAGCGATTCATTTTCTTCTTGTCATCACTGTTTTAAACACTCACAAACAACAATGAACTGAAATCGGAACAAAAGCTAATTTGGAAAGCCTTCAAATGTTACAATAAATAGAAACATGCTGTAAAAAAAAGCGAGATTATTTTCAGCAAACTCGTAGCGTTTGGAATTTACACATTTTAAAAATGTTTTATTATGCTGATTTGTGTATCTGATTGCACATAAGTACGTCATTCTTTGCAAATGATTAATATGGGACAATTTTTTGGTAAATGAGGCAAAGTTTTCATAAGCGTTTTCTGCTTTCTTTTTTCTATCTGTTTCTCCTTTTAGACGAGTGTTCCGTCTGGTTCTCTTCTTCTGCCATCGAGTTGTCGCTGACGGCAGCGTGAAAGGTGTGTGCCCAGCACCGCATCCTTTGCACCTCAGGGCAGAGCACGCACACATGGGCATCTGTGGCGTGGCCTTGGGGAAGGTACCAGGCTGATAGTTCTGCTCATGGAGCTGGGCTTCCCCGTGGCGTCTCTGAGGAGGTGCACTTGATCTCCAGAAGGTCATCCTCCTGCCAGAAGCATGGAAAGATCACGTAATAGAACATCTACGGGGCGTTGGTTTCCCTACAGCACGGAACTGTGTGCATATTTCCGCACCTTCACAAATGCACATAAGATTACCACTGACATTTCCGGCCCCTGCCTCCTGCCAGAGCGGAGATCGTTGTATAGAGTAGAGACACATCACAGTAGCAACTGTCACATGGAAGCCAAATCCAGTCATAAATCCACATTCACAGAACCTGCCGACGCCGTCGTGTGCAGGACACGGGAAGGGTGTACGAGAGTGGATCCCAGTAGGAGGCACGGGCCGCCGTGTAGACCATCCAGTGAAGTCATCCCTGCAAACTTGCCCACCAGAAGAGGGTTATTTTAACCAAGCCCATGCAAGACTCTAGTGCACGTGTCTTTATCTGCCTTTTTCCCTGTGTGCAAGCCTGATCGTGTGACATTAGAGGGCTCTGCCGTGGATCTGTGCATGGTCTGCGTGGGGGCAAAGGTCCCGCGTCGCAGGTACCACACAGACCCATCCTGGGGCCCCGCTGATCCTTGGCCCTGGGTGGCACGGGTGTCCTGGGCATGCGGCACCTCCAGCGTCCCCTGCACAAACGCACGGGGTGGCAGAACTCATGACGCAGCCGCTGACCAGTGACCTAAGACCACATTGCCCCTGGGATCCCCTTCCTGCGCTCGAGGCCGAGTCTGCGTAGGGACAAACCATTCCCACCGCAACGGCTCTCGTTCCCACCATGTCCACAGGGCTCTCCGCCCAGCAGGAAAACCCTACCACTACCTTCGCCCTCTGGGTTTAGCGCTGATGTGCTGAGGAAGCTCACATTGCCTCTTGCAGGTCATAACGTGGGTCTGAGTCCAGTTTCCTCCGGATAGTTCCATGGCCTGTGTCAGAAGCCGAAGAAGACTTCAGTCGCTCTTCTGCCACTTTTCTACTCTGATCCTACTCTACCCTCCAACCCACTGGTATCCGTTCAGACCTTTCAGGCGAACGGACATCTAGGCCAACGCAGAGTAACACAGAGAGAAGTGCGCCGTGAGTCTTCATAAACCGTCCCCCTGAGAAAGGAGGGTAATCATGACACCTGCTGTGACGTGGAGGAGCTTGGGGACACTCTGCTACATGAAGCACGTCCATCCCAGAAGGACAGCGCCTGTGCGACTCCGCCTGTATGGATTATCCTGAGGGTCAGGTTCATGCAAACAGCCCGTGGAATGGTGGCTGTCAAGGATGTGGGGCGGGGGCACTGTTGTTAACGGGTCCAGGGATTCACCAGATGAGGAAGGAGATGGACCCTCCCAACAGCCATCAGGGAGCGGGTTTAACACGATGGGAAGGCACAGTGTGAGGGGTCAGGATGGAGATGTGGTGTAGGTTTTACTACAATTAAAAAGGAAAATCTCTTCCTAAGGCACATAATTAACAATGAAAAACAAAGTGTCCATTCCTGTTACCCACATACATACCCCTAAATGCTCTTTCATAGGAAAGTATAGCCTCAAACACATTCCAGTCTGAGAGAGTTGGGACACTTAAGGAGCTTGCAGTTCCATGGCTTATGACACTTGGTACCATGTGGAGGTTTCTTCTGGCTGATTGAGATTGTTACCACAAAGGAGTCATAATTTATGAAAATCAAGGACGTCGGTTCAAAACGCACCCAAGAAATAACCACCTGCCACAGGGGTTTTAAGAAGCCTGAATGTCAGTGAGAAGACTGGCCCCCAAGATGACTCATCTTCTGTGAAGGTCAAGGGGCAGCCGTATTCCCGGAGACCTGACTAACTGCGGACCCACGGCAGCTCTGCACTTTTCACTTTCCAGAAAGAGATTCCTGCAACATCATACATATGCTCAGAGCTGATAAGCCAAGACCATCAACTATCAAATTATCATGACAGACAAATGGGTCGAAAACATTCCATGATGTCAATAGGGTCACCTTGTGGGAGGGCTTGGAATTACCTGTGCCGGTAGCTGGCCCGGTGCACCTGTCTCCTGGCCCCACCCCTGCTCTGTTGTCATCCTCAGACTTCAACCCTGATGGGGACACTTCTGGGCCCTGGAGGTGGCCGGGACCTCCGAGACAGTTACTGTGATTTGGGGAGTCTCCTGGTTACAGGGTAGCTGTCATCCTAATATCTAACTCCAGGAAGTAGTGGTAGTGCCAGTGGGGTCTTCGGGGGCGGGGTGGCATCCATTCCACGCCTCCTGGCACGTGGACGGATTACTTTCCCTGTGCCAAGCCTCCACCTCTCCATCCCGTGTCCTGCACCCAAACCCCGGCCCCAGGGTGAGAACTGGAGCCTGCCTCTTCTGCGCAATGGAGGCTGGCGCGGGAGCCAGTGGCCGCTGCCATCGTGTTAGGCTTTGCATTCTCATGGGGACTGATGTCTCTGATCAGAAGGATGTAATCTGAAGAGAGTGGCAAAAAGCACAGTGCAGACCAGAACTGGCTAGAAAGTAACATCAGGATGCAAGGGGAACCAGGCATGACACGTGTGCTTCTTACGTGTGCTTCTTGCACTCCCTTCTTCCCTGGAAGGAAAGGCGTGCACGTGCGGGTGTTACTCTGTGCTCCTGTCTCGGAGACCAAAGGCAGCTGTGCTCGGAAATACAAATTTCATCTGCGGAAAATGTTCTAAATAGAGCAGACAAGTGTACCCCTTTCTCAAACCCCTACCTCCAATGGTTAAGTTTTTGTCATTTATTGGGCCGACTTTATCTTTTTTTAAATCAAACGTTTGGCCCTTGAAGTTCATTTGTGACTGCTTGGACCTGATTTCACATGAGAAATAAGATCGTGATGTCAGCTGGTCACAGTTCAAACACGAATGCTCTGGCCCCGGGGAGGGCAGGTCGCCCCTCGCGGGGGAAACAAGACTCGCTTTGCGGGGCTGTGCGAGGGTCAGTTAAAGGGACCGGAGGCTCACCTCCCGCACGGAGGGCATCCTCCGTGAAGATGAGAGACGAGCCTGACGGCAGACCCCGTGACCTCCGTTCTCTGTTGTGTAAATAAACACACTCTCAATCTCAACTGGTTGCCATTAAAAGGGAGGTCCTTGATTTAGGACCAATGTGTTGCATGTTACCTCGGTACACGCAGACTCGTTTTCTCTGTGTTTCTGTCTTTTCCCCTCTAGTTTGCAACATAACACAAAGAAACTGGGAAGGAAAGGGTAACCACTATTCAAATGCACACACACACACACACGCACACACACAGCGGTTCTCTTACTCACGTTGGGTCCGTGTGCTCCCCTGTGGCCTTGGCACGAGACACATGTGTGTGAAGGAGCCAATGATGAGGCACTGTCACGTGACAGCACTGGTCAGCAACTACGCTTCGATGCAAGCCAGCTGTGGACAAGGTGAGGCCGCGTACCCGCCGCCTGTAATAACACGGCCGCCCGGGCTCATTGGAAACAGATCCAGCACCAGCGAGCCGCTGATTACCCGGTGTTCTGTGGCCCCGGGTCTGCCAGCCTCAGAAGGAGGCTCCCCGCAGCTGGAAAATTCAAAGCAGCTTGGAATCAAAGACTTTTCAGATGATGGAGCCTGGAAAGCAGAGCTGCCCTGGGAGTGCCCAGCCTTCCCATGTGTGTTTCCACTAAACACGCGCGGATTCCTTCCTGGAGATGAAGACACGCAGGAGACGTCTTTACAGAGCGCTGGCTAATGATTGTTTTGAAAGCGTAGCCGTGAGCCTCACTTCTATTGGTCGAAACTGTCTCTAAATGACCACCGAGAGCTAACCTGCCTATGGGTTCAAGTTCACCGAGATTTGCGCGGCCGTGGCCTTAGTGCTCAGCCTGTGGGGCGCTCACCTGTGGTGTGCGTGGCCCCGCGTGCCGTGTGCACGTGTTGAAGCGGCACAGTTTTCTGCGGGCATTTCGAGGCTCCGTAAGCGCGGCCTGCGAGTCCGGCTGTGCACGCGCCTGCACTTAGGAAGGACCCCCGTCTTTCCTGATGTGCCTTTCAGGCCACCCTCAGCCTCCTTTTCACGTGGGTTCCCTGAGCCCCCATCTCTGCACCCCGACCCCTGCCTGGTCTCAGCCCTCAGCTCCCTTCCCGATCTCAGACCCACTCTGCAAGCAGCTGTTGACAAGGGCACTTTTCGGGCTGTGAATCTGTGAGCAGCCATCGCCCCCCCGCCCCCCCCAGCTCTCCAGTGCCCTCCCGGGCAGTCTGAGCGCTGGCCTTCCGGTGGGCGGAGGTGGCTGAAGGCCACAGACAGCAACACGCACAACCCGGGAAACTTACTTTCTTTATTTCAAATTGTAAATGCCCAAAATGTCTGACCCCCACCCCCACCCCTCACTAAGAACCTGATCTACCCCGCAGATAACACCTGGGAAGAGGCGTGCGAGGGGGCTGCACAGGGTCCCACTTCTCCCCAGTCTTCGCTGGAGAACCACCGTGCAGACGCGGCTCTCCGACTGCTTATTTCGTCCCGGCTCCTCTGGCCTCTCGTTGGGGATCTTCCCTAACCCACCTCTGTTTCACATTTCCCTCTGTCTTCACCGCAGGGAGGCTTGACGAGGCCAAGCCCTGCCCTGGGGGGTCGGTCTGGAAGGAAGCAGGATGTGTGTGCCAGCAGGTGCATCGGCCGAGGCTCAGTAATCAAACATGTCGTCTGTAGAATATCTTGTATAGAGACAGATATATATCTATAGTGTGATATAGAGTTGAATACAAAATTTATATATAAACCAATTATTAACATCGATTATAAAAATTGATACCTGGGGCACCTGAGTGGCCCAATCAGGTCAGTGCCCAACTTCAGCTCAGGTCATGAATTCAAGCCCCACGTCAGGTTCTGTGCTGATAGCGCAGAGCCCACTCTGGATCCTCTGTCCCGTTCTCTCTGACCCTCCCCTGCGCATGCTCTCTCTGTCTCGCAAAAATAAATATAAAAACATCTTTAAAAATTAAAAAAAATAAGAATTGATAGCTAACATGGTATGGCGTATGCATATATTTATAGATGTATACGCATGTGTTTATAGAGAGATAAACATGAATATTTCATGCACACACACACACACACGCACACACAACAACCATCTTGGCTGTGGAACTGCTGAACCCAGGTCTCAGATAATGGCATCAAGCAAGTTTTTGAGCATAAGACCAAGGCCTTTCTTACCAGAATACTCTCTCCCCTCAGCCACAGCCATTGGTAGAGAGACGAGTATGTGAGCCGAGCTTGACTGGAATGTACCATGAGAGTTTTCTGCAGTAGCAATTAGAGAGGTTGCTTATCTCTGCTCAGAGGACTCATTATTTCCTCCGTCCGCCTGTGCAAGATGTTCTCTGTCTTAGAAGAAGCAAACTTGGCCCCGTCCTTGCCACTGAACCAACCCCTGTGGCGGTGTGGACCCTCTGGCTGGACCAGCCTTGCTCATCCGCTCACCCTGAGGCCCAAGGAAGGGAGGCTGGTGGGGGCTCACGTCCTCCGAAGCCACCAGCCGTGGTGGAAGGCTGGTTTCTCTAAGAAGGGACGCTCGGCAGACAACCTCTCACAAACGCCATGCTGGGCGGGGTGAGCCTGTGAAAGAGTCACTCTCTCTAGGAAGCTCCGAGCTCATGAGGGCGGGGTGACATGCGCTGGCACATTGAGGTGGCCTCCAAGCACCATTGGCAATAATCCGTCCGAGCTCAGGAGAGGAAGCGGCTGTAGCCAAGCAGATGGAATGGAAATTCCTGGAGGGAATAAGGTGGGGCCGGTCCCCTTAAGGTGGTAACGGGGCTCCCGAGATATTTGACACAAATCAAGGTCGGAAAAGTCTGAGACCTTGATAAAAAAAAAAAAAAAATAACTAAGAAGCAGTAGTTTATATGCATAATATCTGTAGCCTTCATCCTAAACGTAGAGCCCCAAACAAACTGTACATGAGGGAGTAATCACCCAGTGCCCAGTGCACACGGTCCATGACAGTTAACAAACGTGACTAGGGACATGTAGTCTCCCAACAGCTGGACGAGAACTGAAAATCCACATTAATGCCAAAAGCACGAGCCCTGGCAGTGTGTGAGGGGCCAGCCGAGGCTCAGGCAGAGGCCCGACGCGGGTGTGGAATGGTCTTGGCGGGTGTCTAGAAGGAGGAGCCCCAAGCGAGGGTGGAGGAAATGAATTCCTCCTGCCATCTTGTGTCAGCTTCTTGGACGACCCCAGACGGGCGTGTAAGGCCCTGTGGCAGCCTTGCTTCGACAGCCGAGAGGTGGTGAGCCATTTCACGGGCCGTGGAAGAGCCACATACAGACGTGGGGGAGAGCCACTGGGCAATCTGAGAAGGAGAGCAGGGGAGCGGGTGTGCGAGCAGGCACTTGCCGAGGCTGCCGGACATTCCAGAGGAGAGCCTGGTGGCCTTGACCAGGATGCTACAGGTGACGAGGCTGGAGGGAATCGTGGGCGACATTTGGGACACGTCCTGAGGGTGGAGCCAGCATGGCTACATTTGGGGAGGGGTGAGGGGAAGGGGACATGGGGAAGCAAGGGGTGGCTGGCTAGAGCAGCGCGTCCTCCCCCGAGGGAGCGTGCGGCGGGGGCGGGAGGTGCAGGCCTGGGC
>NW_027527956.1:7598445-7672202 GCF_008692635.1 Crocuta crocuta
TGCGGCGGGTGCGGCAGGTGCAGGCGTGGGCAGGGCACGTAGGTCTCAGGCACGCCGACATCCACATGCCTTCCAGACAGCCCAGCGGCGATGCCCAGCGGGCAGCTGGACGCACAGGTCTGCAGGTGGAGAGGTGGCTGCAGATACACATGGGAAAGCTGTCAGCCCTCGGGGCGCCTGGCGGCTCCATCAGGTCAGCACCCAACTTTGGCTCAGGTCATGATCTCACGGTTCGTGGGTTCAAGCCCCATACCAGGCTCTGTGCTGACAGCTCAGAGCCTGGAGCCAGCCTCAGATTCTGTGTCTTCCTCTCTCTCTTTCTGCCCTTCCCAGTCTTGTGCTCTGTCTCTCTCTCTCTCAAAAATAAACAAACATTAAAAAAAGAAGAAGAAAGGGGCGCCCGGGTGGCTTAGTCGGTTAAGCGTCCAACCTTCGCTTAGGTCATGATCTCGCGGTTCATGGGTTCGGGTCCCACGTCGGGCTCTGTGCTGACTGCCAGCTCGGAGCCTGGAGCCTGTTTCAGTCTGTGACTCCCTCTCTCTCTGACCCTCCCCTGCTCACACTGTCTCTCTCTCTCTCTCCTAGAAATAAATAAAACATTAAAAGAAGAAGAAGAAGAAGAAGAAAAACCGAGAAAGTTGTCAGCACTTGGGGAGAACTTAAAGTTCTTGCTCTTGGTAAGATTGCCGAGGTGGGGGTGGGGAGTGTCGATGGAGAAAAGAGCAAAGGAGTGAGCTCACAGGCCCCTGGATATTGAGACAGGTGTGGCAGGTAGAGAAATAGTGAAAGGCACTGAGTAGGGAAAGTCACAATGGAGTATTACTCGGCGATGAAAAAGAATGAGAACTTGCCATTTGCAACAACATGGATGGGACTAAAGTGCGTTATGCTAAGAGAAGTAAGTCACTCAGAGTAAGACAAATATCATATGACTTCACTCATATGTGGAATTTAAGAAACAAAACAGGTGGACATAGGGGAAGGGAAGAAAAAATAAGATAAAAACAGAGAGGAAGGCAAACCACAATAAACTCTTAAATACAGAGAACAAACTGAGGGTTGCCGGAGGGGAGCGGGGGATGGGCCAAATGGTGACGGGCCTTACGGAGGGCCCGCGTTGGGATGAGCACTGGGTGTTGTACGTAAGTGATGAATCACTAAATTCTACTTCTGAAACTAGTACTAATATACTACATGTTAACAACTTGAATTTGAACAAATTAATTAATTAAAAAAAAACCTGTAAGTCCTGAAGGAGCCAGGACAATCTCCGTAGAGCCGGGGCAAAGCAGTTTTCGTGTACAGCGGGTAGGCGGTAGTTGGGCCACATGCGGTATGCGGCCTACAGACTGCTGCCCCAGACCTAACGTTCTCGCGTCCTATGTGCACACGTACTTGAATGCTTCCACCGAGCGGGTCGGCATTAGACAGCCTCACTGAGTGTCTTCCGGAAACACAGAGTCCAGGATGGGGCACGGCAAGATGGAGCGTGCGGCCCTGAGCACCCGGGTCCCTGCGCTGCAAGGGCAGAGGACTCCTCACTCTATTCTTACCGCCGTTGTGCAGAGAGGAGCTGACAGGCTCCCTTCCGTGGAATACAAATACAACATTCGATCTAACTCTGTCATCTGAAGTTTTAAATGAATGGAGTCATCACAGCCCTGCACCCCATCACCTGAAGTCATTCCGGTGCCTTTGTTCTTGTGTGGCCACTGTTATCAGTACGAGTGTATGTTGTCACGTTAGAGGTGAATCGATTCCAGGGCTACCTAAGACCGTCGGTGACACCAAATGAAAGTAAGAAGAGAATTAAAACCGGCTTTGTTTCTGCTTTGGTTTTTGACACAAAAATTTATACCTGAGAGAAGACAATCGGACAGTTGGCTAAATACAGTTACCTTTCTTTTATTTTTCTGTATTTATATATTATATTATCTATATTTGATTTATTGGTTATTCCATTTCCTTTTTCAAAAGTCATTTTTTCCTAACATTCTGCATGAACTAAAAAAAGTCAATAAAAGTGATAAAGAAATTTACCATGACGGTTACTTTGTGTAGTTTGATTTTCAGTTTGCAACAAGCACTTTTAGAAGCTTAGCATGTGAGTTCTGAAAGTTTTAAGGAACTGATTTCATTTGTGAACTCCAGTTGATATAATCTGCTTAGACTTATACTTACATGTTTATAGGAAAATCCTATCAGCTGAGTTTCAAATAATGCCGCCAGTAAATTGTAATGTCCGTGAGCAGTTCTGTTCCGATCCACACATTCTGCCTAATTGCTGGGTGCCAAATTCTACTCTAAGGCCCATTCAGTAGGGAGAAATCATGCCATCTGAGGGTCAGGTCAGACTTATATTACTGAATGTCACACAGTATATGTCGCATTATAATTAATCAATCAGTTAGCAAATAATGAGCTTTTAAGTCATTCTCTTTTGTGCTGAAGCCATGGTTTCACTGGGTACTGGGTACTGGCACTTCCTGATAGGAAGGATGGCACACTGACCTTGGAATTCCACAGCAGCCTGCTGGTTTTGAAAGGCAAGTGCGTGAGTCATGTTGCTTGGAGTTTAGTTGTGAAAAAGAAATATTGTTGGTGCGTGTGTGTGTGTGAGTGCGCGCATGTTCGAGTATTAATTGGTTTTTAAGAACTGCTTTTTCTGGGTCAAATAATTTTTTTTAATTTTTTTTTAATGTTTTATTTATTTCTAGGAGAGAGAGAGAGACAGCGTGAGCAGGGGAGGGTCAGAGAGAGAGGGAGTCACAGACTGAAACAGGCTCCAGGCTCTGAGCTGGTAGTCAGCACAGAGCCCGATGCGGGGCTCGAACCCACGAACCGCGAGATCATGACCCAAGCGAAAGTCGGACACCTAACCGACTAAGCCACCCAGGCGCCCCAAGGGTCAAATAATTTTTTTGAAAGCTCATGAAAGAACATTCAGATCATTCGGTTAACAGCTTTGCAAGACCCAAGCCGCGTGTGGAAGAAGATCTTCACTTGGCCTCGGCTCCAGCAGCGCAGCCCCTGGGGGGCTGTGAGTGCCCCAGGGGGGGGACTCTCTGCCCTCAGGCCATCACAACAAAACAAAACAAAACAAAACAAAAAACCAGAAGCTTCTAAATTAAGTGCATTTATTTAGGATAAATATTCAAAATACACATTACCATACTAGAGGTCCTAGAAAGCTCTAAGGCAAATGTTTCCATTTAATTTTGAATCATCTCTTATTTTTTATAACTTACAGTGAAAAACACAGGGACTTTCAGTTAGGCTTTATCGACTAACCACCTAAATATCGGTGCTGATTAAAATGGGCGCCTGGGTGGCTCAGTCAGTTAAGCATCTGACATGACTCGGGTCATGATCTCACAGTTTGTGAGTTCCAGCCCCACGTTGGGCTCTGTGCTGACAGCTCGGAGCCTGGAGGCTGCTTTCGATTCTGTGTCTCCCTCTCTTTCTGCCTCTCGCTTATTCGAGCTCCGTCTCTCTTTCTCTCTAAAATATAAACATTAAATCTTTTTAAATTTTATTTTACTTTAAATTATTTATACGTGCACCTAAAGCAGTACAAAATAATACACATGGTCCCACATACCTTTTACCTAGTTTTCCCCAGTGATAACATCTTGCACGATGTATGGAATCGTAGCCGGGACATGAGCGTTGACATCGTATGCAGATCTAGCTCACACGTCCCCCGTCTGCCTGTTCCTGTGTGTGCACGTGTGTACTAGGCAATGCTCTCATGCGTGTCGGTTCATGAATAGAGAATAACCATGAAAACACTGGATAGTTCAACACCGCAGATCTGTGCGCCCGCCCCAACCCATCCCCAACCCTGGACAGCTGCCGGTCTCCCCTCCATTTCCGAATTTCTACAATGTCGCCTCCCAGAAATGTGACATGAATGGAACCCTGTAGTATATAACGTGGCAAAATTGGCTTTCTTCACTGAACACAATTCCCTTCCGTTTCATCCACACGGAGGGCATCAGGACTCCTTCCTCTTCATTTCTGGGCAGGGTGTTTACCCGTTCAGCCCCGAGGGCGCCTGGGCTGATCCCAGGTTTTGTGTCGGTTGTGAGGAAAGCTGCTCTTGTGTCAACTGGATCTTTAGTTCCCCCAGGAACTGGCAAAGTGCTTTCCCGGCAGCTGCACCGTTTTCGAGCCCTCCAGCAACGTCGAAGGGCCTGGCCTCTCTCCTCCCTCACGCACACTCACTGTTGTCGCCGGCTCTTATTTTAGCCATTCTGATAGGTGGGAAGTGACAGCTCATGGTGGTTTAATTTGTATTCCCTTAGACAATGACCATGAACCTCTTCTCTTGTGCTTTTTTGCCACCTTTCTGTCTTGGTGGCCCATTTATATTTTTTGGCATTTTCTAATTGGATTGTTTCCTTCCTACTGCTGAATCTGGGTAGTTCTTTGCATATCATGCAGATAAGTCATGTGTCAAGTACATGGTTTGCAGGTATCTTCTCAGCCTGTATCTTACGTTTTCATCACCTTAACACAGTCTTTCACAGGTGAAGTTTTAAATTTTGATGAAGCCAACTTGTGATTTTCCTTTCAAGGGATCTGCCTTTGGTATCCACGTCCAAGAACTTCATGCCCAGCCCTAGACCCAGACATGTACCCCCTATCTTTTCTACATGTCTGAGGGTCTTGTATTTTACTCTTAGGCCCATGATCCACCTTGGGTTGACTTTTGTGTGAGGTGTGGCCTGTCCGTCTTGCCTGGAGGTCACTCCAGCATCATTTGTTGAAAGTCTACCTTTTCTCCGTTACATTGCTTTTGTACTTTTGTGAAAAGTCAGCGGGCGCATTTGTGTGCATGCGTCTGCTCCTGCACCAGCGCCACGCCCTCCTGAACACCCCAGACAAGGCTTAGTAAATTGATTCCTCCTGCTTTACTCTTCTTTCTCAATGATAGTTTTAGCTCTCCTTGGTCCTGTACCTTCACATACAAGTTCCGGAATAAGCATGTCTGTGTTTAAAAATCTTGCTGGAATGTGGAAAGTGTTGTTATAACATAAGAATCAATTCAGGCAAATGAGTCTCTTGCTAAGAGGAGTCCCGCCATCCATGAACATGGTATGTTTATCCATTTATTTAGAAACGTTCGTCCACTTATTTCGAACTTCTTTGCTTTCTTTCATCATCATGTAGCAATTTTCAGCAAACAGACCCTTCCATGATTTTTTTTTTTTAGTCATTTAGGTGCTTTGGCACAACTGCAAGTGATATGTCTTTAATTTGGTTTCTGCGTGTTCTCTGTTCTGCATCTTGGAGAAGAACTGGGGTTTGTGTGTTCTACGCACTTCCTAAACTGACTTCCCTATTAGGTCTGGGAGTTTGTAGAAAAATCTTTGGGATTTTCCATATAGACAATCTTGTCATCCGCAAATAGAGGTGATTATAGTTCTTCCTTTCCTTTCCAATGCTTTTTCTTTATTTGCCTTGCCTTCCTGGACTAGTCCATGTTGAATAAGAACTGTGAGAGCAGACATCCTTTCCTTGTTTCCCTCTTAAGGAGAAAGCATTTGTCATTTTATATTAAGTATAATATGAGATATAGGTTTTATTTTGTATTTTGTATTATTTGCTTTATTTTTAAAATAAAACTTGTATTTTATTTTAAAATAATTTTAATGCTTATTTATTTATTTTTTGAGAGAGAGCAAGAGAGAGAGAGAATCTCGAGGAGGCTCTGAGCTTTCAGAACAGAGTGTGATGCAGGTCTCGAATTCATGAACTGTGAGATCATGACCTGAGCCAACATCGAGAGTCAGATGCTTAATGACTGAGCCACTCAGGCCCCCCAATCTTGTATTTTAAAACAATTTTAGATCTACAGAAAAATTGTGAGAATGGATTTTCCCTGTTATTAAGGTTATACAGTAATATGTTACATTTGTAACAATTAATGAATCAGTATGAATACATTCTTATTAACTAAACTGTTTAACTGGTTCAGAATGTTTCACTTTTCTCCTAATGCACTTCCTCTGTGTCAGGATCCTATCCAGGACACCCCACTGCAGTTAGTCGCCCTCGCGAGCCTCCACAGGCTCCTCTTGGCTGAGACACTTTCTCAGAATTTCCTTGTTTTTAAGGACTTTGACAGTTTTGAGAAGGACTGGTGAGGTATTTTGTGGAATTCCCACACACCGGGATTCACCTCATGCTTTTCTCATCTGAGACTGAGGTCATGGGTTTGGGAGGAAGACACAGCGGTGAGGGACCGTTTCCATCACCTCGCACCACTCGCCACCACGTGACTTACCAGAGCTGACGCTGACCTTCACCAGCTGGGCGAGGCCTCTCTGTCGGGTTTCTCTGCTGGAAAGTTCTTCTTCCCTCCCCACCCCCCTCCCCCCTGCCTCCTTCTCCTGTCCAACTCTCCCCCTTCCACTCCTCCCTCAGCTCTCCCGCTTTCCATCGTGCCGTCTTTGGAGGAAGTCACTCTCCACAGCCCACATGTAAGGAGTGGGGAGCTATGTTTCACCCCTTGAGGGCAGAGTATCTACATAAATGGGAGATTTGTCTTTTCTACCCTCACTCACTCATTTATTCACTTATTTGTGTATAGGCCTGCTGTTGTCGCCTTTACACTGTGGGACCTAATACAACACGTTATTTATTCTGCTGCTCAGATTGTTATAGCATTGGCCCTTGGTGCTCGTTCACTTGGCCCCTGTCTTTTCACATTATTCTTTTTATATTTTAAGCATTTCCTTGTTTGCTTAAATGTTCATTTATTAATTTTGAGAGAGAGAGAGAGAGAAAGGGGGAGGGGCAGAGAGAGAGAGAGAGAGAGAGAGAGAGAATAGCAAGCAGGCTCCGCATTGTCAGCACAGAGCCCAGCGTGGGGCTCAATCCCACGAACAGTGAGATCATGACCTGGGTCGAAATCAAGAGTCAGATGTTCAAGGGACTGAGCCTCCCAGGTGCCCCAGGCACATCTTTGAAACAAGATGCTCGAGGCTCAGCTCATGTGATTTCCTGTCCCAATTCTAGCGCTCGTTGTTTATCCAACGCGCTCTGCTTCTCTTACTGGAGAAGGAGCTGAAACCAAGCTGGGCTCCTGGTGAGCACATTGCCAGGGGCACCCTTTGCTCCCAGACCCTCTCAGCTGGCAAAGCAAGGGAGGCTGTGGGCCTAGCACGTGTGTTGACACACATGGCTATAAATATCTGCACCTACGATGATCAGAGCCCAGGCGCAAACTACCTCGTCTTCCGGATCCGGTGCCTCACGAGCATTCCGGCGTCACTTCCTCAGCGACTTTTCCTCTTGCAGCCAGCTGATGGGTTTCTAATCCCTCTTCAGCGCTGTATGAAATTTAGGGACCAAATTTAATGATGATTTGTTGTTGCGAAGCAGGGCGACCCCCGGTTGTGTGGGCGAGCTCGCTTGCAGAGACCCAGACACCAGTTCACTTGAAATGTGCTTCCTTGGGATTTAGCAGATGTCCTCTGTGCCAGAAACATTCAGAATGGCAGGATGGGTATTTTAAACCATCTAAACTCTACTGTGTGACCTAGTGCGATCATGCCACATCTTTATTTCCAGTTGTGTTTCTGTATAATGGGATGACAAGATTTTATGGTCCCTAAAGTCTCAACCACTTCCGCATTGCCAAGGTTGAAAGATAGGATCGTCTGAGGAAGGAAAACTGGAAATCTGGAAGCAGACTTCACAAGGGACAGGTATTGAGACATAATCCCAATGGCCAAAGCTTTCTTTTCTTACCGAGGGGAAGAGTCTTCTCACACTAGGGAGTGAGTGGGGTGTGTGTGTGTGTGTGTGTGTGTGCGTGTGTGTACATGTGTGTGCGCACACACATAGGGCCACATGTGGGTGCATGTGAGCACCTGTGGGTGCGTGAGTGCCTTTTCACATGAGAATTCCCAATATAAAGAACCTTTCCTTTGTCAGGCGGAGCGGATGTTTCCAGGACCAGAGTTTCGAGCCTGGGCTATGCCTGGACAGAGAGGGGTATTGTCTACAGGTGGAAAGACTGACTGTCAAGCAAACTGAATCCACAAGATCCTAAAAGAACTTCTGTTTTCTCTCCACTGTTTTCTCTTCTTTTTTTCATTTCCCACGTCTTGTTAGGTAATTATTTCATTACTCTGCCACATGCACTTGGTACTTAAAATTATATCACAAGAAAAGCATGATCACAAAAATATGATTTTTGCAAATTTGGGGACAGCTTACCACTTCATCCTTCAAATCCTTATTTTTTGCATTTCAAAATAAAAAATGCAAAAGGCAAAAATAAACTATTGGGACTGCCTCAAAATAAAAAGCTTCTGCACAGTGAAGGAAATTAATTAAATTAATTGTAAAGCAAAACTTTGGAAAACAAACTGAAGGAATTAAATACTTCCCAGGATGTTCCAGCTCCACTTGACTTAGGTGTGAATAAAACCGTTCACATGTCTCAGACCTGGTTCGATATCTCTACAAGTTCATGTAGATTCTCTGAAGAGCCCGGTGACCGTCACTATATATTGTACACGTGAAGCATGGCCCTTCTATATTCTGAATGCGAATTTGCAGCAAAACAAAGCCGTGTCATGACTCCTCGACTCCCCCCTTGCGCTGAGTGTCGGGAGGCTTCCCTCTGACATCCGAGGACGCCTTGCCATCTCCGTACATGGCGTGACGGCCCCGCAGACCCCCCGGGACCTCAGCACCCCCCAGTGGACTCCGTGCCCACTGCTGGGCTATGTCCCCTGACGGGGGAGGACCTTTGTTCCCACCTTCCGGGACGCAGCACCTGCAGCTGGAGACCAGGACAAGCTGCGGTAAAACTCTCATCGGGAGGCAGAGAGCAGATGGGGGTGGGGGTGGGGGTAGGCGTGGGGGNCTTCTAGGAGGGGGGGGGGCACGGACAGGGAAGACCAGGCTGCAAATGCCTTTCTCACCCAGGAAAAGAAGGAAGCGGGACCAGCCCTGCACGATGTGGGGCGCCCGACTGCCGCTCCGTCCCAGGGACAGAGCATCGAGCCCCACGATGCCATTCCACCGTGGCTTCCGTGGGGCGGGGACAGACCGCAGGGAGCTGGCCTCTGGGGCTTCGCGGCGGGTCCTCCCTGGTGGGGGCAGCTGTGCGTGCGTCGTCCAGCGCTAACCTTGAGGGAGTTCCGACACATTCGGTGTCCTTTCTGCTTCATAGGTGACGGCTCGGGTGCTCGGAGAGGTTCTGCACCAGCCAGAGGGCTTCGCAAATTGTAAGCTGTGGAGCGGAAAGCAGGGCTCAACGTGGAGGCGGAAGGCCAGGCTTGGGTGCAGTTACCACCCTCAGCAGCGGGGTGGCCCGGGCCACTTGGCTCCTCAGGACACTCTCTGGCCCGTGTCGGGAGAGAACGACAGTGTCCACGTCTGAGGGGCCCCTGTGTGGCCACGTGGCCCAGGGCTCTTCCCTGTCTTCCCAGGGATGACCCTCCTCTTCCCTCCTTTGGGCCCTGTTGACTCTCTGGCCCTCAAGACTCAGTGTTTGCACCAAGACTAGCAAGCGGCTGAGGTCCTGTGCCTGCGAGGCCCAGAAGTGGTCACGCATCCGAGGCTGGTGACTGTGGTCACTTGGACCCACGGCCACGGTCACTGGATAGAATCTGTGGCCCCATGACCAACACTGGATGAAACTTCACTCTTGCCTCGGACTTAAATATGGATCAAACTCCTCTCTTCCGGGGCAGCTGGGAGGCTCAGTCACTCAAGCGTCAGACTCTTGATCAGCTCAGGTCATGATCTCACGGTTTCGTGAGTTCAAACCCCAAGTCGGGCTCTGTGCTGACAGTGTGGAGCCTGCTTGGGATTCTCTCTCTCCCTCTCTCTCTCTGTCCCTCCCTGGTTCTCCTCTCTCTCAAAATAAATAAATAAACTTAAAAAAAACCCCACCTCCTCTCTTTTGTCTGAGGTTGCTGTCTGCCTAGAATCAGTACACAAGGACCCTCAGTCTCCCTGTTTTGAGGAAGGTGGTCTGTCCCGTGGAGGAGAGTGGGGGTGACAGCAAAAACAGAAGTGGGCCAGCGCTCCAAATAGCAACTCTGAGAGCCTGGACCCTCCCGGCCTCAGATTCAGTGGGCCAATATATGTCCTTTGTTATTAGCTTTTATTTGCTTGAGCTACGGTGAGTTGGGATTTTCTTGTAGCAAGAGTCCTCCCTGCTGTAAGTTTTACAGAAGTGATGCTGAGGTCAGGTTAGAAATGCAAACACCGGTGACGCAGGTACCAGGAGCCAGAGGCCTGGAGGTACGCAGGACAGCGATGGGGGGGGCGGGCAGACTCAGGCAGGCGTGTTCTAAACATGGGGGTCCTGAGCGCTGGGGACGCCGTCAGTCCCAGACCAAGCAGGATGGTCGGTCCCCCGGCAAGGGAGAGAAACAGAAGGTTTCGGGCTGATAAAGCCTTTTCCCCCATGGAGTGGATTACTTAGTGCATCCTTAGAATTGTTTATGGGACGTCCTTCCTGATTAACTGCCCGGCCGGGGACACCGACGATGGGCAGCGCGCTTGACTGTTCACCCTGAGACGTCATTCCAGCTAGGGCTTTATGGAGGCCAGAGGAATGGTCGGGATTTCACTGGCATTTCAGTGGCTTGCCCACTACATGACAGTGTGGCCATGCTGCCAGCGTGTCCCAGGGGCGCATGGGGGCCGGGCCGCAGCGGCCACGGGCACGGCGAGCACCTCCCACACGAGCGGCACTGGTCTTGGTGGTGAGGGCACATCGGGTGCAGCAGGTACGTCCATGTCTGAGGTCGGTCACAGCCCCATCTGCTGAGCACATGTGGGCTCCCCAAGCACTTGGCAGAGACCACGTGTCTTTTCCCAGGCTTTGTGCTCAGGGAGGGGGAGAAAGAGCCCAGAGCTGCTCGACTTTTGATGTTATTGAGGCTGTCATCTGAACGGGGTTTTAAATATACCTCCAACATAATAACTGGATTAATACCAGTACGTTGAAAGATAAACTAATAACCAAACAGATCCGTTAATTTTTTAAATGTTTGTGGCACAAACATAATTGTAATTGAAAACAACCTCACTGGAGAGAGAAAAATGATTTTTATGCCCCAAGCAAGACACACACATACACACACACAAATAAAAAGCTTAAGCTTTTTTTTCCCCCCAAGAACATCTGGTTTACAGGACCCTAAAAGCAAATCTGGATTAACCTAGAAATTAAGTGTGCGTCATATACAAACCATTAATTAAAATCTATTAAAATCTATAGACCTCACGGAAAGGCACACTCTTCTTTTCTGCATACAGAGTTGTATAAGCATATAAAGAAAGCGGGGGAAATGGTTTCTCTGTATCCTGTGTCATCAAAAATTAAAATAAGTCTGCATGATTTAAGTGTCACTGCTCTGCCCCCCTGGCTGGCTGGCCGTGTACACAGATGCATCACATGAACATGAAGGGCTAGAGCTGGCTCTCCAGGAACGGCCTCCACGACCACGGACAGCCATGGCTCAGAGCTCCAGTGATCCGCTGGATCCTTTGTGTGCATCCTGGCTGTATTCAGTCTCAGAATACCCAATCTGTGCCAGGATCTGAATCCAAAATACAAGTCGAAACCATAAACCTGAGAATTTGGCCCCAGACCCTGAGTCTTCTCCGTTTCCCTACTCAGAGCTCTCTCAACTCCACGAAACAGAGGTCAGTCCAAGAGCTCTTAATTCCTCAGCCAAAGCACCCAAGTTCTGACCTCTTTCAACACCGCCGGGAAAGACGTCCTCTCCGGGGGCTGTGCTCACATCTGCGGTGTGCCGTGCGTGGCTGCACACTCAGAGGCGGGGACCTGAGGGGTACAGAGTGCGCAATGGAAGGACTTCCTCTGGAAGACGCCCCTGTGTCCCGTTGACCTTGGTGACGGACCCCAGCCACAACTAAGTGGGATCAGAGCCTGCAGACCAGCGAAAAGGGCGTGGGGATAAAATTTTGCTCTTTCAGAAAGCCAAGTAAGAGAAAGTGCTAGTTCTCACACACTCAGAAAAATCCAGCCCAAGACACATAGCCTTGCCTTCTACGAGTGCGAGTCCTCCCTCCCAGAACAAAACACCCAAATCAATACCGCGTGATGGCGCCGCCCCCTGCTCCCCACACACCTCCACAAAGGGAAATGTTAATCACCAGCCTTGTTTCTTATGATACCTTTAATCTGTGTGTCTTGGACAATGGAATTTCAGAGACCGCGAAGTCCAAATAATCAATTATTTAATAGTATTATGCATCAGGACCCACAGAACCAGGAGTTCATTATGAAAAGAGTTTTATGTCTACAACACAGTGACTGTTTTGTTACTCATTTTGTCTTTCCTCGACAAGGACAATGTACCAGAGAATGGATGGGATATAATTATTTTTTTTTAATTCCAGAAAATTTGCTTGATGTTCATAAATAATCTATTCAATCACTTTAGCAAAAGGGAAATGTTAAAGTGATGAAAAACACCGCTCACCTAGACTTGTCTGTGGTCTTTAAATCATTCTCTACTCCATTCCTCTTGCTGACATTCGGAGATGATTTTAATTAAGGGCCCTTGACAAGGTACCATAGTCATTTAAAATTACTGGCTCAGGAAAATCTTTATAAAGATGGCTTTAAAGAGTTCAGAAATCCCAATAGTTCTCAGTATCAAGAGGGTGCACCATAAAATTGTAAATGAGTGCATGCACTAGCCAGGGTTATAAAGTGCTGTTGTTTTTCTGGTTTGACATTTCATAGATTCCAAGTGGGCCTAGCTCAGTGGCATCACATAAATCACGGCACCGATCTGAATATTGTAAAACGTGAAGGTAGGAGCCTTTTCGGGGCTATGAAGTTAATAGTAATCAGCAAGTATTCTTACATTATGAGTGATTGCTAACATCATAATTATCGTGTGAAATAGTAATTTTTATAGCAGATGAGCACCAAAAACGAATTGCCAGAATGGTTATAATAGCTACAAATTAGTAGATCAATAGAAATTGGGATGACTATTTCAACAATCAGCCAAAAGCATTTTTTGTGTTAAGACAACAGCCTAACAGGACAATCCACACTCTCTTCTCATGATACAAAAGTAATTCCTTCGAACGGTAAGCTAACAAAAACAATCCCAGACCGGGTTTTCCTTATTCATTCTCCTGACCAGAACCCACCTCGCTGTCCTCTGTGCTTCTTAACGATCGTTATGGCCTCTGACCTTTGGCCTATGACCTTTGTAGTAGAGTTTGGGGTGTCTCTCCCATACGGGAACATAAGCATCTTGAAGGTGAGGACATGGTTTTATTAAGCTCTAAGAACCTCATCTACTGAAAGGCCGTGAGTGTGACTTGAATTGACTTGAATCCAATGGGCTGGATGATTTGATCTGCCTCGGGCACACCTGTGGGTATCACTGGACCCAGAAAAAGCCAAGCGGCACCACATGGCCACGGCCAGGCTGTGATTTTGACTCAGGCATTAGATAAGATAGAGGGTTAGGGGGCGCCTGGGTGGCTCAGTAGGTTGAGCATCCGACTTTGGCTCAGGTCATGATCTCACGGTTCGTGGGTTTGAGCCCCGGGTAGGGATTTGTGCTGACAGCTCAGAGCCTGGAGCCTGTTTCAGATTCTGTGTCTCCCTCTCTCTGGCCCTCCCTTGCTCACGCTGTCTCTCTCTCTCTCTCTCAAAAATAAATAAAACATTAAAAAAAAGATAGAGGGTAGAAAATAAGAAATTAAAGTTTATAAATGAAATGTGTGAGTCATTGGATCTTTCTGTACGGCTCAAACTGATTTTACAGAACTTATTAAATTCAGTTTCATATGAGACGAGTCACAGATTCAGAAATTACTCTCTTCAATTGGTTTGAATGTCACCCTTATAGAATTCTGTCTGGACGTAACCTGACTGGGCGCCTGGGCTGCTAAGTCGGTTGAGCGTCCGACTCTTGGTTTCCATTCAGGTCATGATCTCAGGGTTTGTGGGATTGAGTCCCATGTGGGGCTCTGTGCTGACAGTGCGGAGCCTGCTTGGGATTCTTACTCTTCCTCCCCAGCTCACTCTTTCTGCCTCAGAATACAGAAATAAACAGTTTGAAAAATAACCTGACCATCCATGGGGGTGTGCACTGGCTTCTCCAAATCAGATCACTCAAAAACACAGTCAGTAACTCATGGGTGCACATGTGGACATTCAGGAACCTCTGACCACGTGGGCATGATCATGCCCACATTCTGGCAAGCTCAGACATGGAGGCTTCGAGAAAACACGACTTATGTTCACTGTTCCAAGATGACTATCTACTAATACTTTTTACTGCACTTATTTTTAAATAATCATTTAAAACTCACTTTCCAGAACAAAAGGCAGTTATGTCACCCTTGGCAAACGGGTCCCTCCCGTGTGGTCTGGAAACGGCCTTACAAAGACGTCTGGTGACTCGGGCTCCAGGACTTACGACGGGAAAGGTTCTCCCTGCAGGGTGCGGCCAGGGCCAGAGCTTGCACACAGCCTGAGATCCCACACTCTCTGTGCTTGGCCCTGAGGCTGGGGGAGATGCACAGCGCGGGGTGGGGGGGCTGCCCCTCCCTCACTCCTGGCACCCCTGCGGTGGGCCCGGCCTGGCGGTGTCTGAGGGCAACCCCTTCTCAGCTGTGCACCAAACACAGTTAGCTCAGCTCAAAGACGAGCCCTCGCCGGGTTTCATCTCTAGATCAAACCGTTTACTGTGCAAGTGTAAACAGACTTGCGGACCGGACGGGTCCCTGAGATGGAAGGCGGGAAGGTTTGTTAGCCTCGAATCAGCCCAAGAGGTCTGCGAGGCCGCCGCCCTGTTCCTCGTGAGCTTTCCAGCGAAGGACGGACGGGCGTCTTTGGAAATATCTGCGCCCTCACTGTCCCCTTGGCTGGCCCTTCTCTCCCGGGTTTTCTCCTCCGCACTCCTGGGGCAGCGCAGGCTCCTCCTGAAGGTCCCTGAAACACGTATTTCATCCCGATACCTACCGCCTCCCTCCTATTTCAGAACGCGCTTCTTAGCTCCATCTGTGCTCTGGGCACCATCGATTGCTCAAAGAATCATAAAGTTTTAGAACTCACAGGAAAACTGCGCTCCACCACCCAGGCCCCTCATCTCCGGGGCGTGCGGGGCCTGGGGTCTGTGGGGAGACAGCAAGGCCAGGCGGCCCCGCCCCCCGGCGGCCATGTCTCTGCTCTGGGCACAGAGCCCGGCTCAGGGAGGCCACCGAGGCACAGACTCACGTGAGCAAGCGAGAGATGCCTCCCGCCTTGTCCTCACTGAGAGGAAGTAGGAAGGAAGGTCTCCGGGACTCAGAAGGAGCCTTCGAGACACCCCAATAGAAACACAATGCAAAGCAATTAGATTTATACCCAGAGCCGTGTGTGTGTGTGTGTGTGTGTGTGTGTGTGTGTGTGTGTGTGTGTGTGTGTGTGTGTGTGTGTGTGTGTGTGTGTGTGTGTGTGTGTGTGTGTGTGTGTGTGTGTGTGTGTGTGTGTGTGTGTGTGATGTGACTCGCACACTCGCCCTTGGGCGACACGCTGCTAATATCCCCTAATCTCTGAGAGGCGTCCTTCATGGTTCCACAGGGAGCAATACTCTAGTTTTCTGCCTGGCAATGAATTTCTCCAAATATAGTGTCAAAGAAAATTCTTTTCTTTTCTTTTCTTTTTTTTTTTTTTTTGAGAGAGAGACAGAAATGGATATGGTGTGAACTTAGAAAGAAAAGGACCTGTGATCACCCACCGATTTCCGCCTGTACTGCAGGGTCGTTGTGCTGTCATTTCTCCCCAGCTCTTAACCGATGTTAAAATTGCATGTGAGGCGTGATTCACCAATCCCCGCGGAAGGCGCGCGATGCTTCCACGGCTCTGCGTGGCGCTGGTGGTGAGTGACTGCACCCCACGGAGAGGGTGCGGGAGAGCCGTGTGAGAGCCGCACCTCGTGGCCCCGCTCACATCCCGTGTTCTCAACATGTACATTTCTAGTAAAATATCCCTTTAATGTATTTCTTGGTGGCATCTCTGTTGTCATGGTTTTGATACATTTGGGATAAAAGTATGGATTCTTGCTTAGACAATCAAAAATTGGGCCAATCAGCTCACACAACTTAAGCTGGAGATGACTGTAGAGACCCGTTAAGATGTGGTTATAAAAGTACTAGTTTAACGATTTAAAACATTTAGCTAAACATATGGTCGCAGAGCGTCATTTAAGTATCTTTTAATCCCAATAGCATCCTTTAAATACGAAGCCTCAAGTTTCTGTCCACACAAGGCACTGTTTCAAACTTCACTGTAGCATCACGTAGAAATGCTACATGTTAATCATGCAAACCTTATCTGCTCGTTTCAGATTTATGTAGAAGGTAATAAATATTCCTTGTTATTTTATTTATGAATGATTCATTGATAATATTTTGAAAAAGTGAAATAATGTCTCTTGTAACCTGTATCAAATTAAATGGATGTGTGGTAAGAACGGAGGTTTGAAATGAGTGGAAAGCACAAGCAAGGCGTTGGTCTCAGTGAGGAATCGACTTAAGCCAGCTCTCAAAGTGGAGCACGTTACAAAGGAACTCAAAAGTTTTTAGCTGTTTCCTTCTATGAGTGGCCACAACTCAGGTGCACACGTCCCCTTGTTTCACTGATACAAGTAAGAAATGTGCTGTTCTGGCAGCACAAAAGCTTTCTGAAACCCTGATCCATCCTGGAAGTGCTTCTCTGTTGGGGCACCTGGTGGCTCAGCCCATTAAGTGTCCGACTTCGGCTCAGGTCATGATCTCACGGTCCGTGGGTTCGAGCCCCACATCGGGCTCTGCTGACAGCTCGGAGCCTGGAGCCGGCTGCAGATCCTCTCTCTCTCTCTTTCCCTCTCTGCCCCTCCCCACTCACTCACTCGTGCTCTCTCTTGCTCTCTCTCTCTCTCAAAAACAAATCAACATGAAAAGAAGTTGAAGTGTTTCTCCGTGTGTACAGGGTGTGTGATCTGCAGGGACTTGGGAGACCCACTCGACACCTCCCGTCACAGCCAAGAAACAGGTGAATGTAGGCGCAGAATTGCCGAGGCCGAGCCTACCCAGGCGCAAAATCGTGTACGTCTGACGGGGTCTGACTTTCAGGTTGGTGACTTTTGGGCCCACTCTGCCAAGCAGCTTCCCCAGGAAGGGAAAAAGGCAAGTTTTTCTTCCAGCGACCATTTTTAGGAAAATGGCAGACTTACAGTATTAAACCAGGGGCGAGTGAGCGTGGGAGGCAGGGACAGCTGTTTGAGAGGCGTCCCCGCTACACCCATCAGATGGTTAGCGGGGTAACAACTGGCCGGAAGAGGTGAGGTGCTGTGAGTATCATCGTAAACTTAGTTAATTCAAGTATCACCAGCATCAACTTCCCGGCATATTGGCGAGGTGGCTCTTTGGAAAGGGTTCCTGCGACTGTGATGATTTGCTGCTGTGCCGTGATGTTTATGGGCTCAATAAAGAGAAGGTTCTAAAAAGATTATAGGCACTGAAAGAGGAAATATAACCTTTTCTTTGGGAGAGTGGAGGAAAACAGACTAAACATTTTTGGAATTTCTTGCCTGCCATGAACAGGTGATGATTCCCTGTGGACATTCTCAGGTGCTTTACATCCTCCACAAAAGTCTTCAAGGGGAGGAATAAAAATCCCGGATAGAAAACCAGCCAGCTCCCTGCCCACCAGGCCCCGATGCGTCTCGCGGGCTCCGTCCATGACGGGGACCCGGCACCAGGCAGCCACGAGTCGGGCTCGCCTCATCCTGACTTGATTTGCTATCTCTACAAAAAGCACCAACAGCCTCTTCATCTTTAAGCTGTCTTCCGGAATTATGACCAATCACGGGAAGTGAGTCAAAGTGTAATCAGACCTGGGCGAGCTGACCGTCCGGACGGCGGAATCTAAACAGGGACCCAGGCGGTGACCCCCGGGAATGAGCGCTGCGGGGCCAGCAACAGCAGAGTGCGTGGCCTGACTCCGGAAGAGGACTTGGAATGACCCTCTGGGCTTTACTGGGGGAAAAGGGGCTGGAGACGGAGACTGTGCCCGTGTCTGGGACCGGGCCGTCTGGGGGTGCAGCCGTCCTGCCCGCGGGAAGCGGAGGCCCGAGAGACACCGAGACGGGCCTTCTCAGCCTCCCGGAGGGGCCTGCCCGCAGCACCTGCGGTCCGCAGCACCGACCCGCCCTGACCAGGACGGGCACTCAGCTCGCGCGGCCGGCGTCCCCGCTCCCGGGTCAGTGCAGGTAGGAAGCAGACGCGTGCTTGGCCGCTGTTCTGTTCTGCACAATCTTCCTTTCCATGTGTGTGCCCGGCGCACGGGAAGGCAGGCCTGGTTGGAAGAACCGGAACGTTTTCATTTCTCTTTGTTATCGATGCACAAGATACTGTTAGATCTTCCGATGTCTAGTGAGTGACACCTGATGAAGCACAACACGCTTCTGCATTCTAGGATTTAATAATGAAGAGATATGTGATATTATTCCATAAGTAATGGCCTGTCTGCCGGGACGTTTTCTAAGTAGAAAACTTAATTTTGTTCCATGTGGATGTGTCACAGAATCACGTGGCGGAAGTCTGCTCATAAACATCTATCACGAGCTTCCCCAGGAAAGGTGGGGGGGGGTATCCGTGGTCGATGACATGATGGGGGACGCAGAGACACTGCGAGGGCGGCTGGGCACATCGGGGGCACACGAGGGTCCCTAGGTCTCGGGAGGCTGCAGAGTCCCCGGGGGGAGGGCGCTTCAGAGCAGGGAAGGCACCGCTGGGATCGCGGGCATCAGGAGGAGAAAGAGAAAGGCCACAAGCCTCAGAAGGAAAATGGCCGGAGACACGTCATCTTTTAGGAAAATTTCTGATTTTAACAGAACAGAAGCTGCTAGTTCAAAGTTCTTTACTCACCTGGTAAGCGTTTCCTNCGTCCTCACTGACCCACAGCTTCCGCGGAAACGAAACTGCACGGCCTTCGTGCTCTGCTTGCGTGACGGGCGCACCCGAGGCCGCAGAGCGGCGCTAAGCGTGTCCTTCCCGAATCGCAGAGAGCGGGGGCTCCGTGTCCCCCTGGGGGACGCGCCAGGAGCCCCATCAGACCCCCCCTCCTGCCCCCGAGCCCGGACTGTGGGGCAGAGCGGCCCCGTGTGACCCCGCTGCTCTCTGGGCGTCCAGCCCCCCAGCGCGGGGTGGGGTGGGGCCCGTGGCCCCGGCCCCGGGGGCAGCGCCCCCGCCTCCCNCCCAGTCAGGGGACGGACTTGGGTCCCAGCCCCCCCCCCCAGTTCCTGCTCGTGGGAGAAGCCACAGGTCACGCCTCCAGGAAAGGGTGGCCTGCACATGACCGCTCTCCCGGCGCAGTGAGGACCCCTCTGGGGGGGCGGCCACAGGAGCTTGGGCTCGATGTCACCGTCTGTGCTGTGGGGACCATTTCTTCTAGAAGGACCGAGGGCAGGTGTGTGCCCCGTGCAGGGCCGGCCTCGAAGAGGAGCTGGGCGGTTCCCCAGACCCTGCTTCCCATCGGGCTCCAGGGGCCCCTGGGACGGCCATGCCTTCCATGGGACCTGTGCACCCGTGTGGACCCTGCCTGTCAGCCCTGCCCTGGCTTCACTGTGAGTGTGCGAAGGGGGCTCTGCACACGGTGGTAGCAAAGGAAACCATTTCAAGAGATTTAAACTTCTGTTTCATTTTGCTTAAAATAGAACAACGCTGAGGAAGGCTTCGTTTCCAGAGCAGCTCGACTGTGAGGTCCCCAGGGTCCCATCCATGCAGCTGGGTCCCCGCACACCTGGACCGGCCGTCAGAGCCACCTCGTCCGGGGCCCTTGTTGTTGCCCTCATTTGGCTCTCCTCTTTCCCGTCAGACTCGCACGCCCAATCCCAGCAATTGGTTCATGTCGTGTTTTTCTCCCATCAGCCCATGTTTCCGACCAGAACAAGGCCTCACGTTTGGTTCTAGTTGGAAAGGAGGCGGCATTTCAGCCACGCGTTCCGTGGACAAGCTGGGCTGTGTTACCCGGAGAGGCGGCTTCCACAGGCCACTTATCCTCCGTCCTCGCTGGGAACTGGGCTGTGAGTGAGGGGAATCTTGTCCCTTGTTTGCTCTGAACTCACAGGTGGCCGCACCTGTGTGTCCGCGCCCTGGCCCTGAGCCACACTGCTCGCCTCCTACACACGGCCCTGGACCGGCTCTCCCACGAATAACCACCTGTAGATGGGTCTCTATCCCGGGCCCTTGTCTGTGGTTACAGTGCATGATCTTCGAGAACGCCCTAATTTCCATCATTCTCTAAGCCGTCATCACGGCTGAGACAGGCTTATCCCTCTGAACAGATGAGATTAGTCGATCATGTTAAAGTCAAAAGGGGGATTATAATGCTTGTAATACACTGAGTCAAATTAAATGAGTTTTGTTTGTACATCAGAAGATCGTGTTGCTGAGGCTGGAGTATCTTCCACTGGGTATAATAAATTGCCAATAAAACATAAGTGTGTACGAAAAGACCCTCAAGCAGAGAGTATGAACAAAGTAAAGATGGTTGTTTTATCTTTATCTTGTTCTTGTCTGCTCAGCCTAGTAAATGGGAGTCTTAATTCCACTGGTGCCTCTCAATTTTAATATCCAGCAGGGACAGAAGCACGAGAGGGCTCTGAATGGGGGGTCCCAGCCTCTGCCGAGCGTCGCCCCAGACTCGCCACCCGGTGGGATCATCAAGAGGCCGTCCAGGAACGTCTGGGGGCTCCTGGGCCCACATGAATAGATGACCCCTGGGACCCCATGTGCCCACCGAGCCCCCTCTGTTTCTAGACGCCACGTCCCATATTACTTGAAGCTGGGAAACTGAGGGCCTATCTTTAGAAATTCTATGAAGAATTCTCCCAGGAAACCAGAAAGCCCAGGAGGCGCGGAGACAGACACAGACACCAGATGCCTCCTGGGCCCGTTACTGGACTGTTACTCCGGACACCTGTTAGCACTGGCAGAAGTAACCGAATTTGTAAAAGTTCACCTGCGGGTATGTTCTGTGTCTGTGCCCTCTCCCGTGTGGGCAGGCGGGGGTCTCCCTGCACACACGCGGCCCACGCGAACTCCTCAGCTGGGGCCGCCGCCCTGCATGGTTCAGGCGGGGTGAAGCCTGCATGCGGTTCCCCGACACCTCTCCCCGGCCGGATCCGGACGAGCTGCCGCCTCGGATAGCTATGTGAATCCCGCACCACTGCCTTCCATTTGAGTTAAGACCCTTCTAAAAATAATGTGGTCTTTCCTCCTGGGGAAGACGAGTTCTGTGTGCAAGTTGTGCAGAATCATCCTTCTCACGTTTCAAAACCCTGCTGTGCAACGAAAGGAGGTGGCGGTTGTGGGGAAAGCATGGAAATACGAGACTGAATTAGGACCTCTGGCTCCCAGGGACGGCAGAAAGCTGTCAGGAGAATCTTCCCACCCGGAAAACAAGAGCAAGTGGAGGAGATAATACTCAAATCCACAGCTTTGGGTTTGAGTCCACTGGACAGCTAACATCGTGAGGCAGTCCCCCAACTCAGGATCAAAGGGACAACAGGTGTGTAAGGGAAGACGGAACACGATCACTGTCGCACCTGGGAAGACGGTGCCAGACACAAGTAAGAAGTAAATTTCTGACTGAGCAGCTCAGGGCAGAGCGTTGGCTGGTGAGAGGAACCAAGAGACTGAGGAACGGCCTCCATTCACAGCCCCTTCTGTGCACATCACCACCCACTCACAGAGGCGGCGGGGAAAGGCGTGAGTCCTCCGGAAGCATCTCTGGACCACTTGTGCAAGAGGGAACCCCATCCAGCCTGGGAAAGACTCACGGTGCTGCCTGGATACCGCCGCCCGTCTCTTCTTTGCATCACAGCTTTCAACTGCTGGGGACGCGTCCGACACCCTGACTCTCGGGGAACGGGCAAGGCTCCCTGAAGCTTGGTCAGGAGAAATACAAAAGTCCTCCCTTTTTTATAGCAAAAATAGTAGCAATAAAAAGTAGGTATCTCTATCGTATGTAAAGGTAAAATATATGAAAAAAACAGCACAAAGGGCTGACGGGGGGAGTCACATGTAGTGTGGTAATGCCCGTGCCTACGTAGAAGCTAGATTCTGAGTACTTAAAAATGCTTAGTGTAAGCGCTAGAGCAAATAATAAAAGCATTATAAAATGAGTTATACATAATAAACCAGTAACGAAGATAAAATGGAATAATAACAAATACTCAGTCCAAATGAAAACAGAATAAAGAAAAAATGGAAACAAAAAAGAGATGAACCAAATAGAAACAGCTAGCAAGCTGACAAACTGTATCTAACCAAATCAGGAATTACATTAACTTAAGGCAGTTTAGATATTTCAACTAATAGAACATATCATATTGGCAAGGGGACTCCTCGACCCACAGGGACGATTTGCCAGATCCGCTGTTGACCTTAGCCTTCTGGTTTCAGATGAGAAAAAAATGTTTCCCAGCAAGATTCTGTTTCCCTGAATAAAATAGACATCTTTCTAAAAGAAAAGAATAAGAATATATCATAATGGGAAAAAAGCAAAAGGCATTATATGCTGTTTACAAGAAATCCACTGTAACTATGAAGACAAACATAAGTTAAAAATAAAAGGGTGGGATTAATCAAAGGAAAGACGGAGTACCTATGTTAATATCAGATAAAGTTGATTTCAGTATAAGGCTCTTACCAGAGATAAAGAAGGATACTGATGAAGGGGTCAATGCTCTAAGACAAACATAAGAATCCTAAAGGTTTATAAAAATTAAATTAGAGCTTTAAATACTCAAATAAAAACTAGTAGAACTGTAAGGAGAAACTAATAAACCTACAATTATGACTGGGCACCTGGACACGCCTCTCTCAGCAACTGATGGAGCCTCGATAGAGAAGCGTAACTGGCCACCGACAACATGGAAGAGCTGAGCAACATCATGGCCAGTAGGACTTATAGACACTTCCAGAACACCCCACCCAAAACAGCAGAATTCATATTCAGCTCATGTGCACACACTCACCGCAGTAGACCATAGTCTGGTCCAACAAACAAGTCCTAATAAATGTAGAAGGATGTAAATCATACAAAGTATGTGTTTTGAGCACAATGTAATTAAATTATGAATCAGTAACATACTGACTTCTGAAAAGTGCTAGAATGTTTGAAAATTAAATAACACACTTCTAATAGCCCACAGGTCAAAGAGTAAGTCAGAAGAAAAATTAGAAAGTACCGTGATCTAAATGAAAATTAAAGCATAGCACATCAAATTTATGGGATGTCGCTAAAGAATCTCTTAAGAGAAACTGACAGCAATGTCCACATATTAGTAGCATAAATTCCTCAGGCCAATAACCTCAGCCTCCACTTTAAGGAATTAGAAAAAGAGAAAAAGCAAAATATGAGGTTAGCAGAATAATGGAAATAATAAAAATCATCGTGAAAATGCTAAAGTAGAGAAAAACAGGGAAACAGTAAAGAAAACCAAAGGGGCTAAAACTGATTCTTTGAGAAGATCACTAAAATTGTTAAAATTCAAGACCGATTTATTGAGGAAAACGACAAAGACACAAATTACCAGAATCATCATAATAGAGGTGACATCACTACAGATTCTACAGATATCAGACAAAGAAGGAGATGTTGTGAATAACTGTATACCAAAGAACTCAACAACTTGGATCTGAAGGATAACTTTTTTGAAGGGCACATATATCATGCAAGAAAAAAACAAAAAAAGGAATAAGTAATCTGAATATCTACTAACAAAATTGAACTAGAGTTTGCAATCTTCTCACAAAAAATTCCAGGTCCAGATGGCTACACTGATGAGTTCTATCAAACATTTAAGGGACAAATAATGAGGAGTCATAGACAAACTCTTCCAGAAAACTGAAGAGAAAGGAGTAGTTTTGTTCCCTTCTATGAGGCCAGCATTACCCAATACCAAAACCAGACAAAGACACTACAAGAAAACTATAGACCGATATTCCTCATGAATACGGTTGTAAGTATTCTAAATAAAATTTAGCAAACTCATCCCCAGACTTGTGGGGATGAGCACTGGGTGTTACATGGAAACCAACTTGACAATAAACAGTTAAAAAACTTTTTAGCAAACTGAGTCCAATAATATCTAAAAATAGGTTATATGGCCTGACTGATTAGGGATAAAATTTAGTTCAACTTTCAAAAAACAATCAGTGTAATTCACCATATTAGCCTATTTAAAAGAAAAACATAGGGTCTTCTCAATAGAAGCAGAGATGTGTTAATTCATGTTGGATTGGCCAAGCTGGAGTAGAAAGAATGGAGTTTCTTTAACCTGACAGAAGGCATCTTTGAACAGCCTACTGCTAACACCACACTCCGTGGTGGAAGACTGTTCATCCGTGTAGCATAGACCTGACCCCGCAGCGACTAGATTTACAGCTACATCATTGTGCATCTGCCTTTGTGGGGCGGCACATATCAACCAGACAACTTTTGCTGAGAGATGATCAATGCGTGACTGTACCAGGCCTACTACGCGAGGTCTCGCTGGTTTATTTTTTTAAACTGTACCCATCAGGACCATTGCACATCAAAACTCTGTTAAAGGAAGCACGATTTGCCTGCAGAATAGGAAAGCTTACATCAGCCACGTCACTGCCAAATTGAACAAGAAACATCCTGAAACAGATTCTGAGAGTCCCTGCTGAGTGGGGAGGCCACAGGCTAAGTGAACAGCTACAGGGCATCTCACAACAGCGGATGGCCTCGGGCTTTTGTGCAAGGCAGACGGCCATACTCGCTCTGAGACTCAAAGTTCTTAATTATAATGTTTTTTTTTCCAAAAAAAAAGTCCTTGGGGGTTCACGAGGATATATATGGAATTCTCAGCAAATAAGGCCAAGTAGATACCCTGATACTGCAGTTAAATATCATCTAGTTTTTCTTATGTGTGGATGTGTTATACACATAAGCTCCATTTAAGGACTGAAATATGTAAATCAATACATTGGGACCGATCTTTTACTTTACAAAACTGACTTTTATAAGCAGTTTTGAGTATTAAGAATTAAGTCACAATTGATTTCCCAACATACTCGAATCACATCAAAAGAGTTCCTACACTTGAGAGGATGTTGAAAAGAGAATAGTTCATCATCAATCAGCAAATTTTCTTTATAGGCTAAGGTGTGTTAACATGTGCAAACACGGAGCTCAAAGCGGGAGCGAGAGCATGCTATCCTGGGAACAGGATCCGCACGAATCAGCAGTGCCGCCCGCGGAGCAACGTTCTCAGCAGTCTCCCCAGCCGAGTCCTGTCCCAGCTCCCCGGATGCTCAAACAACGGTGGTCGCCGGGTATCGGCTCCGTGGCGCAGGCCGTGTGGGGGCTGAGGGCACTCGCTCTGCACGCTCTGGGGCGTGGGGGGCGCCGGGCGGGTTCAGAGTTGGGAAAGCCACCACTTTCAGGCGCAGCTCCATGCACCCCTTCCACAGGCAGCGGGATAAGCGTGTGTTCCCGGGTGGGTGAAATTAATCATTTCCAGTACATATTTTGGTAAACTGTAAGAAATTTCTAATTTAAATTTTTTTAAATTTTTTGTATGTCTTTATTTTGAAATACAGAGACAGAGAGCAAGCAGGGGACGGGCAGAGAGAGAGGGAGACACAGAATCCAAAACAGGGTCCAGGCTCTGAGCTAGCTGTCAGCACAGAGCCCGACACGGGGCTCGAACCCACAAACCGTGAGATCATGACCTGAGCCAAAGTTCGATGCTTAACCGACTGAGCCACCCAGGTGCCCTAAAATTTTTTTAATATAATCTTTGTTCCAGACTAACGTTGGTTTAGTGTGGACTAGCTCATTGATTTATACTGTGAAACTGACTCTGAATATGGTGTTTCTTTGGCTTCCAAAAGCCTTTTGCTGTTGGCGTGGTACATCTAGATGTGTGTGTGTGCCAAGTATACATATGCACCATGTATACCATGGAAAGTATTCAACAATAAAAAAAAAGGGAAGCCCTGCCCGGGGTTGGGCCGGCCGGGGCAGCTGAGCTATCCAGCATCGTCCTAGTGCAACATAAGGTGTGTGTGCGTGTGTGCACCCGTGCGTGCTGGGTGGGGAGGGGCTAGTGGAGGAGCAGCTAGAATGACAGGCAATATGTCATGTGACAAAGACTCTGGTGGATTAAGCTACTTGGGATTTTTTTTCATTAAAACATTGAACACTTTGAAGAACTGGGAGCCAGGTAGGTGTTTCGAGAGGGAGGAGAATGGCGATGTTCAGCAGCCCACCGGGGTCAAGGCCTGGGCGGGACATAGACACCCATGTGACCTCAGGCGGGCCACTTGCGGCATTTGCACCTTGGTTTCCTCTTGTCCAGCCTGGGGACGTGGATGGCACTCACCTCGCAGAGCGCCCAGCACTTGGGGTGGTGGCTGTGAGAGCTGGGTGCAGACCGGCCGCCATCAGGGTCGTGCTGTTAGGGGGGACCTGGCAACGCAGACAGGGGAGGGTGGAGAAGGGCCGCAGGGGAGGCAGGAGGGGTGTGGCAGACACTGAGCCAGACACCGAGGGCCAGAAGCAGAATGGGCCCCGAGAGAACGTTCAGGAACCCTGTGAAGGTAGGAATCGCAGCGCCTGATGCCGACTGGATCCGGGAGGCACAGGGAAGAGCCGGGACCCCTTCCGAATCCAAGCCTCCGTGGAAGCGGGGAGACCAGGGGAAGCCAGGTCTCAGGTCCCCCAGAGCTTCTGGTGACACAGAAGGTGTGACCCCGGAGCAAGCGTGCAAATAGAAGTTTGCAAACCCCCAAATCCTAGTTTTGGATCCAAGTGTCCCCGTAGCTCCCACGGCCCCTACAGGTCTGGGGAGAGAAGGCTTAAGCTCCACACACCTGCACGCCTGCCCCGACGGTGCCCAGAGCGGGGCCGGGGGGCTGGGGTAAAGCTTTGTGAGGACGGAGTCTGTCTGCGTGCTCTCTGTGCACTTGGCTGTGCTCAAAGGAGTTGGTTTGGTTTTACAGACAGAATAAAGGAAGCCACAAGTCCCCAAATGTGCCCAGAAATTCCAAGACCAGCTGGACTAATTTACCTCCAGCCAAAATGTTTAGGGGGTGAAGGCAAATCTCAAAGCCGTGTCAGCGTCGACCATTAGGAAAACCTGCTACCAGCTCTGTTTGTACGAGACAAAGAAAACGTGGACACGAAGCTGGCTGAGTCCACCCCACAGTTTGACGGGAACCTCCGGAAGCCCCAGCATGACAGGCCCCCAGGCCTCATTCCAACAGGGAACAGGAAGGATTGCCATTCCCCAAAGGTGTGCGCGCCACGGGCGGCCCCTTCCGGGGAAGTGTCGCCCCTCTCGTTGGCAATCCGTCACCCGGCTGCTGTTGGGGCGCTCGTGGGGACGAAGCCTTATGCTCACGCGCTCACCCGCTAAGTAACTTGTCCAGGGAGACTCGGGGTGGGGGGAGCGCTGGCGGAGTCACAGCAAAGCCCTGTCCCCGGGGCTTTGATGGAAGCTCCGCGCGCTGAGCCAGAACCCTCCCCTGCATGAGTTCCTGGATTAAGAATTGATGGTGAGGAACAGCGTTAGGACCAAATAACGCCATGCCAGACGCACGCTCTAAATGCCTTTTCTCTAAGCATCCGAATAACCCTAAAAATAGAAAGTATTTGTTAAGAATCGTCTCCTTACTGTTGCTTGAATTCACTTCTGACTTGCAGCCGAGGAATTAAATTTTCCTGTAGAGAATGGGATCCCCACCAATGAGCACAGCCCTGTTTACGCGAGTCCTGGTGCAGAGAGGAGACGCAGACAGTGGCCAGAGCGCCTCTGCTCACGACAGCAGCTCAGGAGTCTCGGCGTCCGTGTGTTCGGGACACAGCCCCGTGGCGGGGAGCCCGAGGTGTAAATACACACGCCCTGCGGAGAGGCCACATGCAGTCAAGGCACAGAGGTGCCACAGCCTGCCACTGGCGTCACGGGGACACAGCCAGGCTCTGCGTTCGTTAATCAGTACCTTCCCGGATCCTTTCATCTCCCACGCATCTGGTGGTGCTGAGTACCTCCGATAGACACTGGGCATGCAGACGGCCCGGCCAGCCCCACTTGTTTTCCACACCTAGACCCGAACATCACACAGGGGGCTCGGAATGTAACAGTTCCCAGGCCGCGGGGCGGGCGTGGCGGCGGCCACGGAGGTCAGGACCCCGGCCGTGCCTCACCTCCGTCTTCCCGCTCCTGCGCTGCGCCGTTGCTCGTTCCGAAGAACGGTGCTTGGTGGTCGTCTCTTCAAGTCCCGAGCACCAGACAAGTCCCCCGCTCTCGCTTCTCAAGGGTGGGGGAGTGTCAAGAGCTAAGAAATCGTCTCTGAGGAAGGAAAGCAGCGTTAAACGCGGGCGGCAGTGGTCACTGTGGGGTAAACGGTTTTCCTTCCAACGGGCGTGTCTGAGCGTGTCCTGCGTGAATCCTGCGGAATGAAGGGCGCACAAAAGTTAGTGCGACTGTGGGCTGTGACCGCTCGCTTTTAAAATCTGTCCCATATATTCTGTGGAGAGCACATTCTCCTAGATGTTCTGTATCTTGATGTGAAAAACACGTTTTGTAACAAATGCAAAAAAATTACAGATTGTCACAATGAAAATGCAGCCCAGTTCACCGAAAGCAGACTTCTGCGTGTCTGCATTTACAACATCGGCCTGTCCTTCTCCGGGGCACTTTGGTCTCTGGTGACACGGAGCCAGGCCCGTCCGCACCAGCCACGCCAGCGGCGGGACGCCGCACGTCTGGGCCCCTCTTCCTGCCTCATCAACGGCCTCTGAACCTCCTTTTTTCGTCTGCAGGGACCTCTAATAAAACACAAGAAGTCAAACGTGCTTCTGTCGTTTGCTAAATAAACTCACAAGGGCAGGCAGACAGGCGCAGAGAGCAGAGCTGTGCACACACACGCGCACACATGCACACGCATGCACGGCTGAGAGCAGAGCTGTGCACACACTCACACGCACGCACACACAGGTCTGAGAGCAGAGCTGTGCACGCACACGTGCGCACACACACGTGCGCGCACACATGCATGCACACACGCACGCTCACACACATGCGCGCACACACACACCCACAAACACGCACGGCTGCCCGCCGCCTGGCCCCCAACAGCGTCCAGAGCTGCTGCTGCGCCTGCCGTGGCACGGCCACCCGTCTGGACTCAGTCCTGCACACTCCAGCTGCGGTCTGCTGACGGCCTTCGCCGCCGCCGCGGCGCGGCTCACACGGGTCACGCTCTCTGCCCTTGCCCGTGTGGCCGGGGGGCCTCACCTGGCCTTCCTGCCGCTCCTTTGAAAGGGCCCCTGTGCGGCGGGGAATTGTATCGTTAATAAAAGGGCCCGCGCCGCTTTTCCGGGAACGCTGAGCCTGAGTTGAAAGCTTTCCCGGCTTCAGCCCCGCCATCCGCAAGGCCTGTGCGGCACAGGATGGCCAGCCCGCCGTCGCAGAGCACGCATCGGTTTCAGGGTGACCTGGGCACAGCAGTGGCCCCGGGGCGGTGCTGCAGGGCGGGGGCCGGGAGGGCGGCGCTGCGTTCCCTGCTGACAAACGGTCTTCAGACATTTCTCCGCAGACGCTCCCCCAGGAGGCTTCACGCACCTGCACCGTCACCCAAGGAGCTCGGCTTGGGGCTTTATTTCAGTTTAAAACCGGAGAAGCTGCTCTGTAAGACCCCTGTCCGCCTCCCCGAAGCTGACCGAGTCCCCGAACGGTTTCTGAAAAGGAGGGAGTATCGGAATCTGGTCATTTCAACCCGGTTTTGCTTTGGGGCCCTCCAGGGCTCCGGCGAGGGCGTTCGGGCAGGAAAATGCTTCCTTTAACCGCCCCTTCTTCTCTGGCTGGGGCTTCCCCGCGCTTCACGTGGCCTGAGCTGCTTTCGGTCACTTTCCTGCTCTGGGGACCTGTGCTTTCTCTCTAAGGAAAAGTGAATGCGTGGGAGCCCGAGCGGCCTCTCCTCCCCGTTCAGCCCGGCGGAGAGCGCGGGCGGCCCCCCGGGGGCTGGACCCACACACCCCTGCCCCGCGGCCGGCACTGCCTCCCTTTCACAGACGCATTTGTGAGGTGATTAACTTCAGGAACTCACGCTGCTCAAAGTGACTGAAACGGTGAATGTTTTGACCATTTTGATGTAGAAATCGAGGAAAACAGTCATCAAAATCAGGGACAGAGCTCGGAAACCCCTGGCAGCCTTGCGAGGGGCAATAAAGATGCAGAAAGCTATAAAAGCAGGTGATTTACGGGAAGGCAAGTGTTTGAGCACAGCTGGTATTTTAAAATCTGACATTATTTTCAGTATTTATTTTAAATCTCAATGCTTACATTGATTTAAGAAGGTCAAAGAATATGCTCCTTTTTTTCTCCTCTTACAGAGAGATTTCGGATGATCCTAAAATATATTTTTAAAATGGAAGCAACGATTGTCTTTGGTTGACTTTAAACGGGGAAGAAAGTCACCTGCTCCATGCGCAGAATGGCTGAGGATGCATTTCCTCCAGAAAGGGCAAAGAGGCCGAGGTCGTGCGTGCGGTCGCACTGCCTCTCTGCTGCTGTGCTGACCNACCCACGCCCACACTGTACGCAGACTGAGGGGCGCATCTCTGCCGTGTGTCAAAACAATCCTGAAATCCATTTTCCCCTAATAAAGTATAGTTGTGTCCTCCAGACGAATGCGTGAATAAGATGTCATACTCTGTTTCGGTTCCGGTTTGCGCCCGACTGATGTCCTGCGGCAGCAGGAAAATTGCCTTATTGAAGCATATTGCGGGCGGTGGTGACGGGGCCACACTTGCACTGGTACCACACACGTGACATATTGAGAGACCTTTGCGTAAGACTATGAATATCAAGTGATTGGGAAGATTATACAGGCTCTGGGCTTTTCTTGGGGCCTAAAAGGTTGTGGTTCTGGATGAGCGTCTTTCAGATCGATGTAATTATGTCATAAAAACACGTCGCGAGGTAGTTTACTTTGCAGCCTTTCCACGAGGCTCACGGTCCACGTGGGACGGGCTGGGTGACCGTCAAGGGTGCTGTGGAGACCGCGCCTGGCCCTCCCGACCTACTCAGGCGCCCGGGGACACCGACTCTGCTGTGCCGGCCGCTGGGGTCCCACATCCAGGATGAGTGGGTGCTGCCCCGTGGGCCCGACGGTGCTGCGGGAGGAGGCCCCGCTTCTCACTGCCAGCCCTGGGGCCCCGGCCTGCAAACCGCAGAGGCCTGGCCGGGCCGCCTGAGAAGGCGCCGGGGCCCTGCTGGCCCCCAGCCGCAGGGGCCACAGGACAGGTGCCTTTGCAGGTGGCCGCGGCAGCCTCCTGTTCAGGTCACAACGGCGTGGTTTTCAGCCCATTTCCAAGTGGGCACAGACCGCATCAGGTTCAAACTTCCGCCTCTGAGCGGCGGTCTTTTCTCGTAACCGGAGGCAGAGGGGGCGCCGGGCAGGGCGCGAGACTCGCCTCAGAACGCGGCTCTTGTGTTTTCTTCTAAGTGCAAACCATCCCACAGAAACCCTGCCCTGCTGAGTCCATCCGGCTGCGCCACGCACATCAGCTGTTTGCAGGAAAAATGAAAACGTTAGAACAAGGTTGTTTAATGAAAGCAGGGAGCCCAGCGTCTGGGNGCCTTTGGAGCCTCAAATAATAGTCTTGGATTCGCCTCCTTTTGAAGGAGATTGTCAGTTTCTTTCTCTTTTTCTTTCATTTCTCTCTCTCTTTCATTCACCTATTTTTGGCTCATCGTTTCCTTTTCCATTATTTGCCAGTCTCAGCTCGTGAGCTGCCTTCTCCCCTGCGGTAGCCGGTGCAAAGAGCAGGGGAGGGGGTGGCGGGGCTCCGGGCGAGAGAGAGCCCGAGGGATCGCAGGTTTGGAAAACCTGAAATACATAGTCTGCCGTGGACTCACTGTGGCGCCCCAACTTTCAACGATGACAAGAGAATTTTCCTTTTAGAAAAATAATGAGAATACAAATTTTATTTAAATGTTATATGTTGCTTTTCTGTGCTGCTTTAACTCATCCTACAAACCAGCTACGAAAGAAAGCAACTGATAATATACAGTGTTTCCCAAACCTCTGTGACCGCCAAGCATTCACATCTTCCCGAAGAACCTTCTAGAGTGTGTTTGTACCACTTCCTGCACATCCTTGAAAACGTCGTCCGGCACACGTGTCATCCCAACTTATGAAAATGATCTTTCCAGAACTCTTCCCAAACCACCTGCTCCATTCTCTTCTTCAAGCTGCGAACACGTTTCGTGAGGCCACGCAGCACAGGCCGGGCCACGCAGGGCCCCCTGGAAATGGGAACTTCCTTATGTACGCAGAGCCCAACCATCAACACGAACCATCCTGGAAACAGACTCCCCTTCCGGGCATCCAGAGACCCCGGGGGAGCTCCAGGGACGACCACCGAGCGCATCCAGCGCAGAACCAGGGTCCCGTGTGTCCTCAGATGTGGAAACCCCTCCTCTTGCAAAAGTGGGTTCTTGGCTGTGTTCGCTCCCTGGTAAGCGTGTGCATCACTGGGCACTGTCTGCTCTCCTGTGTTCATGATTCAACTCCATTCACTTTATATAAATTAACGTCTCCTCCCTTACTTTCTCTGCTTCTGAGGTCAATGCATTTCATGACGATTTTACGACATCGGTGTTTACAAAGGTAAATCATCGCAGCATATCAGCTCCCTGGGGGGCGCGTCTATAGGTCCTGGCACTGGGCCGAGTCCCGGCACAAGGAGAGAAGGTAGGTAGGTCTGCTCTTCGCCCGGTGAAGGCTGAACGCACCCGGTGCCCGCTGGCACCTGGCAGGCATGGCCCCAGTAGGGTCCTGGCGCTCGGCTCCTGCACATTTCTGCCTGCTTGGCGCTCTCATCTACTTCCTTACTTTTGTCAACTATTTTTAGTCCAAACCCTGTGTCTACTGCTGGGGAGCAGTGTCTGTCCTCATTCCCCAAAACCCCACCCGTACACACTGGTCTCGGGCAAGACACTGGCACAGATGGACGTGGCGTCTCCACTTAGAACGTGAACCCTCCCCTGCGGCCCTCACGCTGCTCATTCCTTCGGGCCACAAATCACAGGGCGACACCAGCCCTCCCTTTCGCCTCCAAGTCATCCAACAACACCAGGAAGACAGACCTGGAGCCGGGCGCACACACGCCTAGACTCCGGGCTTGTCTAGGAGCCTGCACATGACTTTGTGAGCTGCTGGGAGTCGCCAAGCGGGGCACCCACGGAGACCCCTGGTCCCCACAGGCTCAGAGGTCATGTGTCCTCCAGGATGAGCCGGGTCCGAGATGTGCTCCTGGGAAGGGCAGCCGTGTGGGGGACCTGGAGGGGCCCAGAGGGGGGACACTGGGCAGGGGTCCTGGGCTGAGGCCAAGGTGGGCCACCCAGAAGAGCACCGCCCTCGGGGGTAAGCGCGGCGCAGACGGGAGAGGGCTGTGGGCACCGCGGCCCTTCCGCACCTCCAGAGCTTCCCGCCGCCCGCGGAGCGCAAGCCGCCCTCCGGGGGAACCAAGGGAAGTTCAAGCACCGGGGCCATCGCAGCGGGGGCCGGTCACATGGGCGACGTCATGAAATTTTACTGCAAAATATCCTTTTTTTCTTATTTGAAAAGACAAATTATTAGCATTTTTAAACAATTTCAATATGTTTAATGGCTGAGAGTGGAAGTCAGACTGTTACGCTTAGTGCATCAAGTGCGGGGTCTGTAAACAGGAGTCTTAAGTTACCCCAAGAGTGCACTCATTTTAAATTTTACTTGAAAGCGGGATGTACGTTTATTACAATTTCAAACAAAATGCTAATGCCATTAAACAAATGAGGTTTAGGCAAATTAACTGCATTTTAATATTCTGAAAGCCTATGATATAGGACATTGTGTTACGAAACATTGGCCAGAAGTATCAGTTGCAAGTGGGGTTTTCATTGCTGTGAATCTCAGGAGAATATTTGTAATTAGTATCATTTGCCTAATACTTCAGGTTAATTAGAATATTTAATTGAATAGCTGTAATCTTCAGAGATGACTATATTATGATCAAATTAGCACCATCCCGGCGCATGCTGATGGCGGGACGGCAGTCTGCCTCACTTCTGCTAGCTATTCGGCCCTCTGGAGCGTTCAGCTACATAAGAAAAAATCTGTTTCTTACACTTTTGAATTTTAATGATCCATTTGAACTCTGCCATCAACATTTAATTATTCCAGGAAAAAAAAAGTCCCAACCATGACTCCCATATGGCATGTTGGCAAATACACTTGCCCACAGAGGCACCCAAACCCCTTCCCAGCAGCTCTCGGAAGAGATTAACACAGACTTTTTTCCCCCTGAATACAAGGCCCTTTTTTTTAATAGTGTTTGCAAATACAGACCAGATGAAGCTTCACAGAAGAGGTTACTAGGATACTATTGAAACACTATTAGGAACAGATGAATTGAGTTTTAGAATGTTACAATGGATTTGATTCTGTCATGTCTCCACCGGACTTTCTGCATTGTGTGCAGAAGGTCTGGGGAATCAGGTGCCTGTTCAGCTAAGCCTTGTTAGCCAGAAAGCCCCCCCCCCTTATTTTTTTGGAAGATGTGGGGGGTGCAGGGTCAGGGATTTTTTGTACAAAAATCTTCATAGTGACTAGAGTGAGGGGGTCCCTGGCGCTCCAAGTTGGAGGATTTAATATACAGACCTTTGTGCACATCTACAGAAATCGTAGGTATGCGGTTCACGCATCTAGTGTACTGAGGATTAAATCATCCCCCCAGAGCGATTCGAGGGGCACAGAAATGTATGTGGGAGACAACTATAGGTTGTCACACTGCTCCTCCCAAACGCAGGAGACCTTCCGTGTCCTGGGGTGTCCTCCAAGCACGTTACGAATAGTGTGGAGGGAGAAGCGTGACCAGCCAGGACATTGTTGATCCCGGGAAGTGTGTTCCCCCCACGGGCCACAGCTCATAAGGTCAGTTCTACACAATAAGCCACAAAAAGTTCGGAAGGGAAAGTGATTTAAATGCTGGAAGAGTCTCTCATAACATAAATCATCCTTAGGTCTCTACTCCCTTCTAATTGCTTGTTCCATAAGCACTAAACCTTTTCGCTTGGGGGCGGGGGGGAGGCTGGGGGAAACCAAGAAAAGCAAAGGGGTAGAATAAAGTGCCATTGAACAAAATAACGAATTAGCTTGCCTGACCATTATCAGGTTTTTTCCCCCAGATAATCTTTGTTCTCCTTTTTGCAAGGACTTCAGCATCTTTAGAGAATTCCAGAAGAAGACATGGGCGCGGGTGCACACACACACACACACACACACACACACACACAGCCACATTAAAGTGAGCTCTTAAAATAAATAGATATTGTATTTTGCTTTGAAACTAATAGATGAGGTAAAAATAGGGACTTGGTTTTAACTGTACCATAAATAACAATAAGGAGGAAGGTTAATTCTGGACAAATGTCATACAGAGATTCTTTTTAATTTTGATTTGTTAATAGGAGTAAAAATAGCATATGTATAATTTCTAGAACTGGCAAAAGCAAAACATTCCCAGCACCTGAGTGATTGACAATACGACAGCTACGAGCCCTGATGCACACAAATGGTGCGTGGCATATTTAGCAAAATTCCTGAAGATGTGCTCGGCTGATAGACGGTGCTATGAAAAAAGTGAGTCCTAAAGCCTGGAACGCCTTTGACGGGAGAGTGGGAGGCACCATCCTGGAAGGTCACGGTGTTCACACGGAGCCCGTGCCGCCAGCTCTCCGGCAGGGGGCGGGAGGACAGGCGGACCGCGTCTGGGCTCCTCGGCTCGCGTCTGGGCGCCCGCTCTGCAGCCTGCTCAAGGCCCAGGTTGAAACAAGTGGAACATCCACTAAGAGGTTTCATTGTCTCCAACCCGATTCTCACCTCCCTTCCAAACAGTGATTTAACACTCTGCTCCGAAACAGCGGTTCGAAAGCACCTTGAGAACCGGGTGGAGCAGGCAGGGGACTGCACAACTCAAGTCTCCTTGTATGAAATCTCGAGAAATCGTCGTGGGCGATCGGAAAGACTTCTGCTCTGCGTCTCTGTAAATCTGGGCTCGCAATTGTGTGGGGCCAAACCAGCTCTACTTTTCGGGAGCCGGTGTTGTATGTGCACAGATCAATCAAAGCATTCATAGGTATCTCCTACAAAATTTCTTCCCCCCCTAACCGGAACGCGCATCTGCCGAAGCCCATCACAGACAGTGGCTGATGGCGAGGAGCTGCGCGTGACGCGCTAGTGCTCAGTGGAGGTGCCCCCACACGTGCAGAATTCCTCCAGAATTAAAAAATCTGCTCCACTAATTGTGGAACAAATCCTCAACAACCTCTTTGAGAATCCAGCTCTAAGTATCGTCCCATCTATTAAACAGATGGCAGATAAGATTGTAAACATATTTGCTTCATATTGAATAGATCGTTTCTGGCATAATACTAATTAACAAATTAAATGACTAACTCTCTGCACCACATTAGGAGTTAAAACCACTCCGTAAGTTTGTCTTGGGTAGTTATTTACTTTGACAACAGCATGCAGTGAGAGACTGTTAAATGTCTCCGGCAACATTATGCATGGAGTAGTTTTCTTTTTTAAAACTCCATATTTTATTATAATTCATTTGACTTTCATTACAGTCACTCATTACAAAATGTATGTGCGTTTAATCCATTTCCGAGGGCTGCATATTTCTGCATCGCATTCCCCGGCGTTGTGATTATGGCTCTGGTGCGCGAGAGCACGCACAGAACGAGGCGTCGCCTCTGCCTGCACCTCATATTTCAGGGGGGCTCTTCTGGAGAGAGGGCTCCGATGTACTGTCTGTCACGGCGGCGACGCTGCTGGGGACGGTTTCTGTGCCGCTCGCTTAAAGGAACACAGCTTCTCGCTGTTTCGATTCTTCACGACGCAAGTGGAATCCGTCCAAACACATTAAGGAGGCTGCGGCGCGGCAGGCGCGGGAACCTGGGAGCCTCAGCTAATCTGCCCTCCGCTCTGGGCCCCGTGAGCTCATCCATAAAATGGGAGTGAAACAGCCCCCTCCTCCTGGCGGGGGGGGGGGTCGGGACCGTCACCGTGTGGCCCTGGGGACGCGTGGGCGAGTCGCTTTAGGACATGGCAACACCAGGAGGCGTTCACGCCGGAGTGAAGGGGGAAACTTTCTGCTCGGGGAAGAAATGGGTAAATTATCTAGAATGATGTCTTTGCCTCAGAACCCCTCTATTTTGTGGGGAAAACTGGTCAAGCATCCAAGTTCTTCACCTCAGTTTATACGCAGAGAAAGTATTTATTTTCTCCTCCTCCTCCTCCTCCTCCTTCTTCTTCATATACTTTCTAATGAAAAAAGAAAGCTTTCCTTACAAATCATAATTTGAATAGGTCACATGCTAACATGCTTGCCGACTCAAGGCAAATATAAAACACAAGCATTTAGGCAAACGTGCCCGTGCAGAGGGGCCACACCAAAATGTACCCAAATCTGGTTATTTCCCCTGGATTTAGCTGCCATTGGTGGCCGGTTTATGTCACCGGGTTCTTAATCAGTAGCAGGCTATCTCAAGAAATAAACTGTATACATCATTTGGCAAAAATAATTTGCTGTATGACGGGTGCGAGGTGGGTATAGACTCCGCACGGCGCAGAGTCACAAGCACAGAACTCCAAAAGGGAGTGAAGTCCCCTGTGTTTGGAGCCAGCGGTAACCGCCCGCGCTCTGTGAGCAAGTGGGACGCGCTTGTGAATGGCCAAATGGCTCAAACAGGAACGCAGACTCCAAAGTGTCTCACTGTCCTAACTTGCTCAGGTTTCTTAAATCAAGTAAAAAGATTCCACCTGCAAGCAGTTAAAGTGAGCGCCCACCATCACGTACGCCGGGACCCAGATGTGCTCGGATGTTTATTTTCTGTTCCAGGTATGGTTTTCATGTTAGGGCTGGGAGTATTCTCCATCCAAGGTTATTTGTCCCCGTTCTGCATGCCCCTAATTCATGACGTGATAGAGCTTGCTCAGTGAGGGCTTCCTAGAACGTCCTTGAGCGACCACAGAAATGCCTCAGTCACCTGCCCAAATGCGTCACTTGCAAATTTCAAGTACATGTCCTTTCGGTGGAAATTATAACTGAGTTCTTTACATATCACTATTTTTCCCTCTTCAGTGCCAAGTATTTATAGGGAACTTTCTATGTATGTGACAATGACGTTAAACAGCCATCTTTGCACACATCCAAACAGAGAGGACCTCTCGTAGTTTGAGGACAATCTTCGGAACGTAGGACGCAAAGAACAGATTAAACCCCAGAAGAAGGGAGAGGCAGGCCTGTGCAGCAGAAAAGGGAAAACAGTGAATGCATGTGATGCCACACAGAGCACACGGAGTCACTGTAAACAGGACAGGGGGCCCAAGGCGGTCACAACCCAGCTGTCCCTCCACAGGACATCAGGAGCCTCCACAGGGCACAGCATGGTGGGCAGACAAGGATTTTCAGTCCAACACGTGGGTTTGATTCTCAGCCGTACGGGGTGAACTTTGGCAATTCCCTAAATACACCTGACCCCCAAATTCATACACAAGATGGAGAAGATCATAACATGATGGAAAGTTCTGTGTTTTTCCATGTATGTCAATTAAGAGACCTTTTCTAATAAAATGTAACTTGAGGTTTGCGTTTTGAAGGATGCATCTGGTAAAGGAAGCACGTTTGCAATGATGTGCCAGCAGCTACAGCTCAGAGCGTGCCTTCCACTCCCTGCTGATGATGCCACCTTAAGGCCCTCGCAGAACTCTCCGGAATAACTTAGGTCAGATCTCTGCATGAGGGTCTTAGTTTTTAACTTCAAGTTATGAGGATTCTTAACCTCTGAATTAATTTGATGTTAGTGTTGCTCTTTAATAAACTGTGACCAGGTAGGGTGTGATGGCTGTGGCTGCAGATCTGTCCCATTAGCCGTGTGGTCCCCAGCCAGTCCCGTCTCCCCGGAAGACCCACGTCGCTTATTAAAGAAGGGCTGAACCAGCTGATGTCTCCACCCCATTCCACACACTTTCCTCACGCCAGAAAATGGAAAAGAGGGACGCCCAGCTGGCTCAGTCGGCGGAGCGTATGACTCGAGATCTTGGGGTTGTGAGTTCGAGCCCCACTTTGGGGGTGGAGCTTACTAAATCAAAAGGAATTGGAAAAGTGTTTTATTGTTTTATTCACACAGGGATATTAAGGGAATTAAATGACAGGCCCAAGCGTCTCCTTCCACTAGAGATGAGGCTGCTTCCTTCCCTGGTGCAGGTCACACGGCAGGTAGGTGTGTTGGGAGAGGCACTTAATACGCTGGCAGCGAGGAGCAGTTTCACGTGAGTGGGACACAGGACAAACCGTTGCGTGCAGGTGACACAGCTCGCTCACTGATGCAACCCTCCGCCTTCCCTCCTTGTTACTGCAATCCGCGGGGAAGACCTTAGTCTCCACACCCATTCAACCCAAAAAAATGATAGGATGTTAAATTCCCTAAATCAAAAGCCAAGTACATCAAACAGAAATCATATGCACAAATACATACTGTTTTGGCAACTGAGTCGAGAATCTGTCACCTATCTCTGCGACGGCCCAAACAATCACAGCAATGGAATTGATATTTCAAAATATTGCTTTGGTTTCAAAACATATCATGAAATCTATGAAAGGTCTAATAATTTGGAAAATTTTTAAACCCACAAAGTTTAAAAGATCAGTTTTGTATCCAGGAAATGTCTCTGGAGGGAACTAGGAGGTGCAGGTGTGCTCGTGAAGCAACCCACCGACTGCAGAGCTCCGCGGGGAGACTCCAGGACTGACAATATTTCCGAATGATTCCCTAATGACTTTTGAAGGAAATGATAAAATTAAGATTCATCCATTAGTAAAGAATTTAGAGAGTCCTTCAAATAATATTACTACTTGCAAGTTGGCCTTATGGTTTTTTTTTTAATGAAACAATTTCCTCAGGATATGGTGACGTGCTTATGAGTCTATTAAATTTTTAGAAATGATAAAGAGGCAGATAACGTATTACCTTAGGGAAATAATTGACAGCTAATCAAAACTGCAAGGAAAAAACCCAAGTAAAATATGTCTATCAACATTGTCCGCTATCTGTCTGTTCCTAAGACTTCATTTCCGGAGCGGTGTTGGTATGAGACTATCTGGTGTCAGGTTTGAGCTGATTATTAAGGATGACACTTAGGGATCCCGCAGCTGTAGAAATGACAGCTGATGCCGTTGGATTTAAGATTTCTCTCCACGCAATCAGGGAAGATCTCAGATCTAGGTGAAATAAGATGTGAGCGAACAATTTAAATTACTCGCTATTTGTAAAGCAGAGTGGGGAGGTGTGAAATAATCCGCAAATATTCACCATTTTCACAATGGAATGACTGATTCTAGACAGAGGAAAGAGAAATAAGACAATCCCTTTATTAATTCCACCATAAAACGTTATTTAAGCTAAAACGAGAATCACAGATACAATGTAACAATTAATTTTATTTTAAATATAGGCAATAATAAAAATGAGATTATTGCGTTGTTTTGGTTGGGTTTGAGGACGTTTGTTGGCTTAGGCTTGAAATAACTACTATTTTCCCGAGTCTATCTGCCCAGTAAACCAGATTGATTTTGCTTTACCCAAAACAGACTCAGTCAAGATGGTTTCAACCTGTGGTAAATACCCTTTGCCCTTAATTATCTTCTGTGAGTCACTGTAATTCCACAATCTTTGCATTAATCTTAATCTGATTAATTAACACACAAATCTTAAAAGAATGGAGAGAGCTAATTTTGTTTTTGCTACAGAAGGTGGGTTCAGCTTTGGGACGAGCCCTCTGGGGGTATGCTTGTCACCCGCAGCGCTGACTGCCGGGGACCGGGTGGCAAGCCAGTGCCGGCCAGGGCCCCAGGGGAGAAGGGAGGATGGGCACACAGCGCACGCAGCCTGTCCTGGTGGCCTGTGAGGGCTGATGGTGGGGAACACGGAAGACGAGACTCTCAATGCTCGTGGACACAGCAGACCACGGACAGGACACCTGTGCGGCCTGTGGGAGCAGCCAGCACCTGTGCCATGGCCTCAGCCAGGAGGTGGGCCTGCCCCCTGCCCGCGTGAGGTCATCTGTCCCTTCGTCCCTCCCCTCCTGACGGTGACAGGCAGCAGAAGGGGCTGCTTGGAACTTGCCATCCCGAGAGCCTGGGCGGAGCCAGAGCTTTGCGCTTGGCACTCAGACCTCGTGCTGTCCGGGGCCCTCGCTTCTTACCTGGGGGTCAGATGGGACCAGACGGGTTCAGGGCCCTTCTAGGTGCAGATGGTCCGCTCGTCATCTCTCCACCTTGAACCCCAGCGCTGGAATGTTATTCTCGCCCAGAGCAGCTAAGAGCTCACCATGTGCTTTCCTCGCCCAGAGCTGACTGTGTGTCACTCACGCCCATTGACCTGAGCTGCTGCTTCTCGGTCCCCGAGAGTTGATGTGGCCTCCAAAGTAGTGGGCTGGGCACAGCCCGGTGGACAAGGCTTGATCAGCCCATTTGGGGCCCGGGTCTGAGCGCTTAGCCAGTCCGAGGCCGCCCTGGAGGGAGGAGGTGAGTGGGCAGTGATAACAAAGGCTTCATTTTATGTGAAGGAAAGGTGTCAGCACCGCCCCCCAGGGTGCTCAGTGGCATCTAAGGGCTAGGACGGGGGGAGACTGGGGTAAGAAGTGAGGGAGGTGCTTGGGGCCAGCAGGTGCCTGACCGCTAACACCCAGAGGCCAGAGCCCCCCCCACCGGGCCTGGGCTGGCCTTTCCCTCCAGATCTGAGCGGCTCACAGCTGCTTGGGGACCTGCTTCTCTCACCATCCTCTCTCGTGGGGCCTCCGACGTCAGGGAAGGAGGCGACTCCCCCACCCAACGTCTTTATAGTCCATTTGCAGGGAGGGGAGCACGCGATGCTGCCTTGTCCCCAGCAAAGGTGTCAAAGAAAAGAAAAATCAGAAGTTGCTCCAAATCACCAAAAAACTGCATCGTGACCATTCTTGGAGGATGAATGTTTTGAAATTTTCAGAGACAAAAACAGCCAGCATGGTGTCTACACCCCGTGGTAAGAATGATGGCATCAACGAGGAGACCTCAAGTTTCTATTTGAAAATGGTTGGTAATGGGCAACGCGGTGTTATCGTAGCTCTGGCATTTAGCCCCGCCTCCGTGCCCGGCTCCAACCTGAGCAGCCAGCATGCCCTCCCCCAGGCCCGGCCCCCATGCTGCCCTCAGCACCCACCCACCACCCCTGGACCAGAGCCACCAGCGAGCGGTGGCCCAAACATCTGCACAGGACCACGTCATGTCCACTCTGATACAGGCCACGAGCACATCTCGTCCGCGCGGCTGAAGGTACAGATCTACCAAGAGGGTCTTTGCAGACTTTCAAATCGGCCATCAGCGTCCTCAGAAGACTGGTCCCGAAGATAAGGATTTTTTCCCCCACACCTGCAGGGGTGACCTTTCCGGATCCTTCCATGAAGTGAAACCTCACACCTGGAGCAAACCAGGCCTTTCACATTGACCCCCAAAGTGCTCGCTTCAAGCTTTCTTGCACCGAGGTGAAGAGGCTAAGCAGAAGTTGCTGGCTCACGAGCAGAAATGTGCCAAGTCAGAGGCCGCCAGCTGCACGTCAGGGTCGGTCCAAGGTCGAAAAGGTGCTATTTTCAGTCATGGCTCAATGCTTTTATCCATTTTAGGTTTGTCCTGTTGAATGTGAAAAACAAAGAATTTTATATTTTATAAAATTTTGTATTTATAGCAGTGCTATAAATTTATAGCAATAAATGCTATAAATTTAGATAAAAAGATTAAGGTCTAATATAAAATTCTTTGTTTTGGTGTGATGATAAAATGATGGTTTTGGTAGAACTGCAGTATGATAAAAATAGTATTCTTACTAACAAAACCTCTAAGCACCAAAGTGTCTAAAATCGGTTGTTATGAATCATTTACAATTGCACCGGGGAAGGGACAGTATTCTACCAATGGAAGGAGATGCTGTGTTTGCAGGAATTTAACACTATTCTGTATGACACAAAATAACTGAAAGATGGAATGTTTGTGAAGAAACTAATGCTGAATATGAAAGCTGTTTCAGCCTGCACCGGGCACTTTCTGTCTCTCCTACCGGCCCTCAATCAGGCAGAAATCTTGCTTCATCATTATACGGGCCCTAGGTACCAACCCAAGTGTCCTATGCTGAAAATGATTATTTTATAAATTAATCCTCTACAGTTTTATTACATTTAGCGAACATTTATTTAGATACTTCATCAGGGGCGCCTGGGAGGCTCAGTCAGTTAAGCATTCGACTTCGACTCAGATCATGATCTCACAGTTCACAGGTTCAGGCCCCACATCGAGCTCTGTGCCGACAGCTCAGAGCCTCGAGCCTCCTTCAGATTCTGTGTCTTCCTCTCTCTCTGGCCCCTCCCCCTGCTCGTACTCTGTCTCTCTCTCTCTCCCTCTTTCAAAAATAAATAAAACATTAAAAAAATTTTAGATACTTAATCAAACCCTTTAATAAAGCCTTTGCCAAAACACTGCTGCTTTTGATGCTTTAGTGAATTGCATTATTGACCTACCCACACTCTACCCCTTTCAAAAAAAATTTGCAAAAAGGAGACATAGAGAAATATTCCCATAATGCAAGCCAGAAACCAAATAAATTAAATTCCAAAAACTCAAAGAATGTGCAAGATTTAATTTTGAAATTAAATAAATGTGTTTAGGATACGTAAATTTATAATAAATACTTTCCAAAGAACATGCTATTACTAATTAGATTCATTTGTATTCCAAGTACAGAAAGAATGAAATGGAGCTAAAATTTTACATTATCTGAGTTTGAAAAAATGTCCAAAGGAATCATAAATACAGTGCCTTGACTTCAGAGGTTTTATTATATTTGCTATCTTTGTTAGGTTGGGTTTTCTTTTTCTCATGAATAAAAGACAAAAGAGAGTTACTGAGAAAATATAAAGGCTGAAATCTATACATACCTCAATACAAAACAATAGAAGTGAAAATATCTTCTATTTAACAAAACTTACACTGTATGCCAGTATTATGAAGGAGATTATTTTCTTTACAAAATGGTTTGTGGAAGAGCCCATTGAAAAAGTTAATAATTTCAAACTTATTAATCACAAAATTCAAGTTCTGAATAACAATTAAAAGCAATTATAAGAAAAATTTAAAGCAGTGAGATTTTTTTTTTAATCATCAGAATAATATGAGGACTTTGGATAGAGACATGTATGCCTCCGAAACTGATTACATCATGGCCCTGTACCAAAAATATGTGATTGTACTGCTTACGCTGATTTAATGTATAACACTGGCTCATGCCGAACAAGAATTATAAACAGCTTGCTGTAGCTTATATAGACATATGCCATTTATGTTTCAGAAATAATTTTGGTTTTGCAATGGTTTTGCATGGACTTATTTTATAGATTTATCAGTAAAATTAAACCAAATTGTCAATCCATAAATAAACACCTTAGTTACATCATTTCAGTTGTTTTTATCATTTCCAAACTCGGAAAGATGTTCCCGTTTGGTTGATAAATTTCATGGTCACGTACCTTTTTACGAGACCCTGTTCCAACAATGTATTTAAAAGAAAGCACCTGGACTTCTGTTTTCAGTTAGGATCCAGAGGAAAATAGGAGACGGCTGCTTCCACTCAAACCATGAGAACAATTTGGATAATCTACAAAACCATTGTTTTCAACACCCATCAAAGAGCTAAAGATGCTAGAAAACCACATAAGCTTTAAGCTAGGAATTAATTAGTTCCTTCTAAACCAGAAAACAGCCACATCTTCTTTCCCTTCTTGGGGAGCGACAGGAGGGAGGAGGACCCACCCTGTTTAGGGAATGAAGAGAAACCAGTGACATTTCAAAGGACTTCTATCGGCCATGTGTAGGCTGGCAGGAAAGCTTAAAATCCCGGTGTCCCTGAACTAACTGCTTCACAAAATTAGAAGTGTGCTGCACAGAGAGATGACCCCGGGCGCAGAAAGGCTTCCCGGCACCCAAAACGCTGCCATCAAACTGGCATTAACAGAGAAAAGCTGCTGGGGTTCAGAAGGACAGCAAGCGGATTGTAAGGATCAGACGGGGTCTGAGATCTTGCAGCGCTTAGATCTCAAGGCAGATACATTCATGATCCTTCCTTCCAGACTTCGGAAGCCAGCATTGGCCAAAACCTGACTGAAGCTGCAACAAAGACAATTAGTGATTTCAACGGCAGGTTGGGCGCACGCGTGCCCCACAGCGCCAGCCTCACAGGAAGAGGGCATGCTGCTCTCTGGGTAAACGTGCCTTCTCGGAATCTCCACTGTTTCTTTGTGTGCAATGCCAGGCACACGCTGAAAAATTAAAAGGTAAATGTAGAAGCAAGAAAAAGTTCCCAAGGTCAGGAGAGGAAAAACAGCCAATAGGAGAAGACAGAGAAATCCCAAGACAGCTTTCGTAAGATACGGGCTGGAAACACTATGGAAGAGTGCAGGGGATTCAAACTATTTTTTTAATGAGTAAATTTAGGGGCGCCTGTGTGGCTCAGTCAGTTAAGCATCTGACTCCTGATTTTGGGTCAGGTCATGAAATTATGGTTCATGAGTTTGAGCCCCGAGTTGGGCCCTGTGCTGACAGCTCAGAGCCGGCTTAGAGCACTCTCTCTCTCTCTGCCCTTCCCCTGCTCGTGCTCATGCATGCTCTCTCTCTCTCTCTCAAAATAAATAAAAAGCATTAAATATAATTAGTAAATTTAGAAGACAGAACATTACACATCATCCAGACCAAAACACAAAGAAGAAACGTCATAATCAAGGTAATGATAGGAAAAGCGATGGTGCTAAAACAGGACTGTATTTCATGAGCCTGAACAGGTCTAACTGGAGACCCAGGAGGACAGGGGCATAAAAGGCAGAAGAAATATGCAAAAAGAGAGTGGTGATCATTGTTTTCACACTGATGAAGGAAATCAACTCACTGATGCAGAAAATCAATGAAACTCAATCAATACAAATGCAAAAACGAAAACAAAGCCTCCACCTAGACATATCATATTCGAACTACTGAAAACCAGAAAGATACACTGAAAAGCAAAGTATAATACAAAAGGAAACTGATTTCCCACCAGGAAAAAAAAAGAAAACAGAATTCTACACCCAATGAAAATGGCCTTCAAAAAATGATTTTTAGGGGTTGACTGGGTGGCTCAGTCAGTTAAGCCCCCAACTCTGGATTCTGGCTCAGGTCATGATCGCGTGGTCCATAGGTTTGAGCCCCGAGTCAGGCTCTGTGCTGACAGCTTGGGATTCTTACTCTCTCCCTCTCTCTCTGCCCTCCCACCCCCACTCACGTTCTCTCTCTCTCAAAAAGAAATAAATATTTTTTTTAAATAATTTCTTTCAGGTGGCCAGCATACCTGTCCTCATAAAGAAACTCAGGTAAGTTCTTCAGGCCAAATAGAAATCACAACAGGTCCACAGGAAGAAGCAAGAGCGTGAAAATGGTAAGTAGAAAAATATTTTTCTTTTATTCTCTTAACTTCTTTAAGTCACATGACCCTAAAACAAAAGTTTATACTTTCTGTAAAGTGGTACAATTATAACTCGAGACAGATAATGAGAAGTAAAAGACACACCTTGTAGTCTCTACACAAATAGGTAGAAAAGGAACCTAAAGACATGGCAAAGAACCCAAATAAGAATTAAAACAAACTACTAAAAATATTCACTTAGTCCAAAGAAGACAGGAAAAATGAAACGAATAAACATAAATACAGATGTCACTAACAGAAAAGCAAATATCTAATCAACCTTTATCAAATGATACTGAAGGAAATGCAGATGGAAGCCATAAACATCGAAGACCACTTGGGTGAAATATTATAAAATATTGATACGAGGGTGGCGTTTTTGCCCTTTTTACTTTAGTTTTTGTGTTTAGATCCAGTTTACCCCGTTTCCGGTCTTGCTGGTTTTTAAATTTAGGTTTGCCCATCTAAAATTATCTGGTATGTGTGTGTCAGGAAGGGCTCAAGGCTCATGCCCTCCCTGCTTCCCCCCACTGAACGCCCAATCCTCCAGGACCAATCAGCTTCAGAGATCCTTCCCGGGCCGTGCAGCGAGGCGTCCACCACAGAGACCCACACGCCTGAGGGTCCGTTGCAGACATGACCCCAGGGTCATGGGCCTGTCTTGTCTTGAAGATCAGTACCATACTACTGCCATAAACCTCACAACTTTATGCTATCTGGTAGAGTAACGGCTCATATATCCGTCTTTTTGGTACTGCTAAGTTTTCTTCTATTTTGATAAAGAATTCAGAGTGATTCTATGTTGGCTCAATTGACTACACATTTACCATCGGTTGGTCAGTTTTCACAAAAATGTCTTGGAATATTGGTTAGAATTACATTTGATATAGCTGAATTTGCAAAAGACCGATGTCTCCAAAATACTGAATATTAAAATCCATGATCACTGAACATCTTCTGTTTACTCATCCTTCTGTCATTTCTCTCAGGAATGTTTCAGTTTTCAGTGTATGTTTTTCATAACTTTTGTTAGATTTATTTTAAGCATTTTATTTTTTTAAAAATTAACATTTTTATAATATTGTTTTTAAGTCTACTTTTCTGCTTGAATGTTGCTAGTGTATAGAAATACAATTCAATTTTATATGTTGACCTTGTGTTCAGAAACCTTTTTTATTTTACTTGCCATTTCTACATGTGTTTGTTAGTTTCTTTGTATTTTCTTTTTTTTATGTTTTATTTATATATTTATTTATTTTGAGAGAGACAGAGAGGGAGTGGGGGAGGGACAGAGAAGGAAGGGGACAGAAGATCTGAAGCGGGCTCTGCATTGACAGCAGCAAATCCAACGTGGGGCTCGAACCCACAAACTGTGAGGTCATGACCTGAGCAGAAGTTGGACACTCAACCTGCTGAGCCACCCAAGTGTCCCAATTTCTTTGTATTTTCTAAGTACACACTTATGGTACTTGATGGAAAAGATGGTTTTATTTCTTCTTTCCCAATATTGGTATCTTTTGCTTTCTTCTCTTTCCTCTCACATTTGCTAGGGCACCATATACAATGTTGCAAATAAAAGGCAATAGTGGGCATTGCAGTGGGCATCAGAGTATTCCAGACTACAGGATGAGAGTTCTAGATACTTCACCACTATGATCGTAACAATAGATGTTTTATATGTAACATTTACTGGTTTAAGAAAGCATTTTTCTATTCCCGGTTTTCTGAGAGTTTATCATCAATAGGTACAGAATTTTATAAAACAATTTGGGGCATCTGATGAGGCTACCATATGCATTTTCTTCTTAATCCTTTTGATGGAATGGTTTGCTTTATTTAAAAGTAAAATAAACCTTGACTTCTTATAAATATCTTCTTTTCATTGTGGCATGTTTATCTTCCCGTATATGTCTCATTGTGTTTGCTAGTATTTTATTTAAGATGTTGGCATCTGTGGTCATAAGAGATACTGGTCTGTAATTTTTTTTCATTTAATGTTTTCGTCAAGTTTCCCCAAACATGGCACGAAGGCAAGGAGAGCTGCTCTTATAACTTCTGTTTGACATTACACTTGACATTTCACCCAGAGAAACAGGCCAGACAAGACATATGGATGAGGAAGGAAAAAATAAGGTCTTGTTACTTGGAGATGACATGAAACTTAAAAAACAAAAAACAAAACAAAAACAAAAAACAAAAAACAAAAAACACCTGAAATAATATGTGGGTTTACACAGGTCTCAGCTCCAAGGTCAATATACCCTGTGATATTATAATAATTTCTACACATTACGATGGGAAAAAAGGAGATTATTTTTCAAATTATAGTTTACAATAGAATTATAAAAATCAAATACCTAGGAAAAAAATCTATACGGAAAACTACAAAACTTTGCAGAAAGAAGTTAAAGAGGTACACCATATTCATGGAACATTGGAAGACTCAATATTATGAAGATGTGGATTCTCCCAAAATCGATCCAATGATTTCCTCAAGCCCATCAAAATCACAGCAGACTTTCCGAGAAATTGATAAGCTGGTTCTTAGATTTACATGGAAATACAAATGATGTAAAGTAACCAAAACAAATCAGGGACAAGTAAAAAGACTCACTCTAGCTAATTTCAGATCTTAGCAGAAAACTAGATTAATCAAGACAACGTAATTGTTTCTATAATCATAGATAACAGACCGCCAAAACAGATTACCAAGAACTGGAGAGAAAGGTATACAATCAATTTATTTCAAGCAACATGCCAGGATAATTCGAAGCAGGAAGGAAACCTTGGGGCAGGTAAGCAGACACACGTAGAACGTGAACTTAAACTATCACATCTTTCCATACACAGAATTCATTTTTGATGGACCTAAACACAAGACATAGTTCCATAAATCTTCATGAACTTGGGGAGGACAAATATTTCTTATTTGGAAATAAGAATTTGGAAATAAGAATAAGAATTGGGAAAATTCAATTTAATGAAAAGACATGATTAAGGAAAATGATTAAAACAAACCACAGATTGGGGAAATACTGAAAAAAACATTTCTTTGAATATACTTTCATTGAGGATATGTAAAGTTACCTACCCAATCAGAAATAGGAGGGAAACAACCCAATTTTTCAAAACGGGCAATAAAAGTCATATCAGAGAAGGAAATCTGAGAATGTCCAGTAAACTCGAAGGGTACACTCAGTATGATTAGTCATCGGGAAAACATGAATTAGATACTATTTCACCTCCTCTAGGATGGGGGAAAGACACCTGATGTAACAGAGTTTGCTGAAGATGTGTGTTACAGGCTGAACTGTGTTTTATACATTCCTGTGTTGTAGTCTTAACCCCAGGACTTCAGGATGCAGATGGATTTGGAGGTTATACCTTTAAAGAGGTGACTGAGTTAAAATGGGGTTATTGGGGTGGACCTAACACATGGGACTGGTGTTCTTCTAAAGAAGAGGAAATCTGCACACCCAGAGACGGTGTGCACGGCCACCTGGCGAGGTTGTTCAGCTGTTGTGGGTAAAGCCACGCATCCAGCCTGTGACCAGCAAACCCACCCTTACGAGATGACTTACCCAGGTAGGTGCACTTACATGTGCATGGTGAGCCAGTGTGACGTTCGACCCGTGGAAGGAGATGAGAAGGTGTGCTTTTAACAGGTGCACCAGAGGCTGGACACCTGAGGTGGGGACCTCATGAAGCCAAGACTCAAGAACCTGTGCATCACATGTTACTTGCTTTGAACACGTGGGAACAGGTGGGAATACTCGCCTAGGCGATCGGATGTCTTTGAACCCGATAAATGCCTCCCGTAATCACACTCATGCTTGTCGGGAACGCAGATTGCTGGACGTGTGTGGGCTGGTGACTGTGTGACAACCTGCCTTTTGTTTTTCAAAGGACAGTGTTACTAGTCACCCCCATTGATGTGGGAGGAAGCAGCATCTCACTTTATTCCTTGTTGAATTCCAGTGCCTTATACCTCACTGCGCTAGGAAATGTTGATTAATTTATGCGGTAGATTTCCTTGGAGCCTGGCACACTCCACTGTTTACAGATTAAAGAAAACACGAAGAACAACAATTCCTGGAAATGACACTGAACCAGGAAACAGGGCTTCCTGGCTCACTACTCTGCTCGGAGGCCACGGGCCAATCACTTCCCGTCTCTCGAGCCCTGAGATCCTCAAAACCAGGAGATTACCTGGGAGGCTTCTGTGGGGATTCTCAGAGGGGATGCCTGATCCCTCATTTTAAGGAGAAAGAAATGATTTCATATGAAAGCAGATGACCAGCCTGAACTGGTAGGGATGCTAGACCTTGGTGCCCATCACTGCAGAGACTTGTGTAAAACTGCATCTCCAGGGTGCTGCCGGGAATCCCAAAATATGTGAGAAAATCGCACCTGAGGTCTTTCTAAGCACATGGCTGCATTGGCGGACACAGGGGCCGTGTAACAGGTGTACCTGTTCACTGATGAATCGCAAACACTGATCTTTTAAGAGGAGCACAGTGAACTGATCTTTTAAGAGGAGCACAGTGAAAATCATGAGGACCGTTTCCTCCCGTCACCTCCCAGCCTGCTCTTCCTTCTGACCTCAGAGGGGGCAACACTGCTCAGGGGCCCTTGTGTCCTGAAGACCCTACAGGGAAACCCACATCTTCCCCAAATGTGACCAGAAAGCCCTCCCTTCCAGAACTGTCTGGTTTTGGCCTTTATTGGGTCACATGGTTTCAGAGGAGCCTCTTCCCCGCTGCTCCCGCGCCACATCGATCCCTCAGCCGGGTCCCTGGACACCAGGTGGCCTGTGAGCCGCGTCCCCGGCCCCAGACTGTTCCGAGGACAGAGCAGCGGGAGCCCAGGCCATGCTAGTTAGAGCGCGTGCAGTCTGGGCACCTCCGGCCCCAGACTGTGGCGGCGATCAATGCAGCAGCGGGAGCCTTCATTTGGTCTGTGATGCTTTTGAACATCAGTACCAGGAAGGGCAGACTAAGGAGGAAAAACAAATTCTGGAGCCGCACAAGGGGGAGACACTTATACCTCGGGAGCTAGGGACTGAGCGTCGGCTCCTCGCGTCTCTGTTCGTGGTTCCCCCAACCCTGTCCCTGCCCTCGGTCCAGGCCTCACGCCTTCGTCCCGGACACAATGAGCCAAAGAGAAGATGACCGAAAGCTGGCTCATAATTTTTCACATCACAAATACGCCCCCACCAAGCGATGTTAGTGGCTCTGCACCGTCCACAGAGGATGATACGCAGGTTCTTAGAACCTGATCTGAGACGCCCGGTTTGCGAAAACGGCACAGTGTGCTCTGAAATCAAAAGGCATCGCCTCAATGGAGAGGGAGTGTCGCACCAGCCTTCGGAGGGTGTGCGTGTGTGTGCTTAATCAGTTTCTGCACATCTGTCTTTACACAGTTGGACTCCTTCACAAAAGTCACCCTAACTACCTTAACATATGTAGAACCAAATTAAAATTACTTTATCAATCTTGCATTTTCAGCTTTCCCATCTTTTGGGTTATTTTCCATCCATGTGTTTCATTATTTCAGTAGACTTGTCTCATCTCCCTGGCTGAGAGAAGGAAGCCAGGAGGAGAAGCCACGTTAAATTGGGGTCGGGATGTGGAGCGGGGAGAGGAAAAGGGAGATTATCATTTGTACGCATTTCAGTCTTCTGTCCAGACTCCAATCTGAAGGCTCTGCAGTATTTCCATAGTCCACTCTTTTCTTTCTTTTTTGTATCGAACAATATGGTTTTTTTTCTGGATTGTTTCCTTCCCACAGTGAAATTTGGGGATTAAAGTGAGATTTGGGGATATAGTATAAAAGCATCACTGTTTTGTATGTAACAATCATCTTGTCAAAGCAGTGACACGGCCGCGAAATGATTTTGCAACCGTTTTTGTGCAAAGGCTTTTGCAGAATGCCCTTTACATGGTCAAGAAGAGCCACATGGTATTGACTCAGTGACAGGCGGCCCCATCTGAGGGAGCCATGGCAAGATGGAAGAGAGCACAGCATGTCGGAGGAATGAGATTCTTGAACATACAAAATACAAGTAACACAAATTAAAATAAATGTCCAGATAACTAAGGATGCAAACGTGACTTGCAAGGTTTTTTTTTTTAATGATTAATTCACTAAGTCTTAAGCATCCTATCATTTGTGATACAGAAATTCACCAGGGGTATTTCCCTCTCAAATGTCACATGCAAGGAGAAGGTGTTTTGTTCTCATTGTCCCTTTCACGATACAAAAAACCATGTGGGGGTCAGTGAAGACATAAATAAGCCAGACGCGGAGGTCTGTCCGTACATGACCGTGTGATAGTCACGACCAGCGTCCTGCACATGTGAGTTTTCTCCACCAGACACGGAGTGTCTTTATCTTTCATAGGACGGAGGGCATGCTCACATGCTAGCAGGGCACAACTAGCCGCTTCCCGGGACTGAATGGTAACTTCTAAGATATCAAATGGAAAGAATCAACAGAAAATAAAAAGTAAGAAGGAAACTACTTTTCCGCTGGTGACATTTATTTTAATTCTGTGGTAAACGACTTTGAACATGTCTTCTGCTAAGTCACCCAACAGTGTCAGGAACAAGTGACTTCACTTCTTGTTCCTGTTATCGCAAGATGATGGTTCACCTGGATTCCACTGCGATAAACCGTGTCCTGGGACACTGCTGGCTGGCATGGCCGGGCGGCATCTGGGGCGCTCCGCGGGGGTGCCCCGGCCTCCTGGCGCCCTCCTGAAGGTCGGCACTCGCGTGTCCTGGCTCGCTCAGCTCCGGCCACGCTCCTGTGCAAGCCTCGCCTCGTTCACACCGCCCGGCGGCCCTGTGCAGGGAGGTGTCCGGGAGAGCGGGCCAGAAAGGGAGCTGCGGGACCCCGGAATCGGCTAGAAAATGCCCACATCGTGTCCAGCGCGACTGTGCCCATCACCGTCCTCACTGGCAGAGCCAAAGGGCTCTCAAGGATCCATCCTCACCAACAAGTAGTATTGTCAGACTTTTTAACTTTTGCCAATCTGGTGGGTGCAAATGGTATCTCATTATTGTTTTAATTTGCATTTCTCAGATTACTAATGAGGTTAAGCATCTGTTCGTGTGTTTATTTGCCATATTTTTTCCTCTGCTGTGAACCTATTAGGTTGTTTGCCTTTTTATTACTGGTTTGGCGAAGTTTTTTTTTTTTAATATATTTCGATGATTAATCCTTTGTTAGTTAAATGTGTTGCAAATCTGTACTCCCGGTTTATAGCTTGTCTTTCCACTGTTTTCCTTGTGTATCTGGGGACGTAGGAGGTCTTAGTCTAATGCAGTTGGATTTTTTGCTTTGTCTTCTGTGCGTGTTTTTCTTTTTCCTTCATGGTTTGTTTTCTGTCACCAGCTTAGTACCCACCCCCCCATCTCAAGGTTATAAAATTATTACACTGAGCTTCCCTGTGAGAGTTTTAAAGTTCTGTGACTCGTGCTGATGTTCCCAGCACACGACCAGAACTGGCCGCAGATGCCGGCAGGGTGGGGTGGGAGGCAGTTTCGCTCCCCTCCAGATAACCAGTTTTCTAACACCACGGATACAATGCCCCGTTTGTATTCACTCCCTGTCGTGTGTCAGGTGCAGCTTTCGAAAAGGCAAAAGCATTTTTTTATAGATGTGGACAGTGAGGATTTGTCAAAGACACAGTTGATCTTTAATGAGGGAGCCAGTAAATGCAGAGCTGGTTCCGAAGAAGGTGTAAGAGCAGGTGCGCAGGTCGTCAGTGATGGGAGGGCAACGTGGTTAAGTCAGGTGCACAGCGGGTCACCATGGCACAGGGCAGGGGCCTTCCCTCCCGAGTCCTCTTCTCTCCTGGGCAGAAAACCCCGCCGTTCATCCCTCTGAGACAAAATCATGTGTGTTGTATCAGTTTTCTGCGGTGAACGTGCCACGTGATCAGGTCCGCGTCCTTGTCAATAAGACACAGTAAGTCAAGTGAAAGTGTATTCCCCCTGGAGGCCCCGGGGCCGGCGGGCAGACCCTCTGGGAGCCAGGGCTTGTCTGGCTGGAGCGAGCCTGCAGTCGCAGGGTCCCCGGCTCTGCGTGAGGCCCAGGAATCTGCATTTTCATGGGCTCCCGGGTGCGGCTGGAACTGTCCATCCAGGGGGCGTGTCTTGATAACCACGGGCTTCTGTGACCTTGAGGAGACACTCAGGCACCCTTTCGCCTGGAGTCCAACATCTGATTAGCGTTTCTGTGCTTCGTCCGGAGCCTTGGTCCGCAGGCTGGCGCTGAGCTCGAGCGCGGTGCCGGGTGGGCCTCACACCTGCTCGGGCCGGGTGGTTGTGAGAGGGGCTCGGCCATTCTTCACACTCTCCTCCCCGCAGGCTTTAGAACCGCTCGTGAAAGTCCCTGTTGGCCGGGAGGGCAGGGACACGAGAATCTACATACACGTGGGAGGAACTGACATCTTTTTTTCTCAGTGTTCTCATTTCTCAAGGAGGCAATCTCCCGCGTACGTAGCTCTGTTACTCTCTTTCAGCCACTCTGTTATGTTCTCCACAGTTTCGCCTATATTTTGCTAGATTTATTCCAAGGTATTTTGTTTGGTTATTTTAAAGAACACCTTCGTATATGAAATTTGCACTTAAATGCTTATTCGATTTGAATTTATTGTGACAACTAGATTATTCAAATTCACCTTGAATTTTGACTATCAGCTTCTTTTTTTTTTTACCATAATTTTCCATCGTTGCTTTCTTAATTTCTCTCTCCCGGTCTCTCTCCTAGTAATTTAGAAGTTAGGCACTCTATTTCTGTTTTTTAAGAGCAGTTCCAAAAAATTCACCAATATTCTGAAGATGACCATTATTTTACTTTACTCTCCTTTTCAACAGTCTAAGAATCCTATACATTGATTTGCTATTGTTAACATAAATTTAATTTCTATACAGTTTTGTGACTATACAAATTAAACATTTTTATTATCATTTTATATCACCAAAGTTTATTAGACATGCCCACATAACTAAAAACTAGTTATGTGGGCATGTCTAATAGTTTTTAACTCAGTTTCTTATATTTCAAACGTGGCTTTGATCTTCTTGAAAAACAGCCTTAGTACCCTCCTTTGTGAGGATTTTCTAGTAGTGAACTCTCTTCAGTTCATCTTTGGTGAGAATGTTTGGATTTTCCCCTTTTTGTAGAAAAATACTTTCATGGTTAGAAATTTCTAGGTTGATAGAATTTTTGTGAGCAGTTTCAAAATGTCTTTGGATGTGTTTCTTTTTTTTTTTTTATTTGTCCCTATGAGATGGTATTGGGCCTCCTGAATGTGAGGAATTTTGTCTTCTATCAATTAATTTTTTAAGGTTTTTTTTTTTTTGAAAGAGAGAGAGAGAACAAGAGGGGAAGGGGCAGAGAGAGAGGAAGACACAAAATCCGAAGCAGCTCCAGGCTCCAATTTGTCAACACAGAGTCTGATGCAGGGCTCAGACTCACAAACCTTAACCCACCGAGCCACCCAGGTGCCCCTGTCTTCTATCAATTCTGAAAAATTACCAACCTTTATCATTTTTTTTACCTCCTACCAGATGACGATTAAAAATAATTAGCCGTCTCCGTAACCTCCGCCTCCGTTAACACCGAATTTTCCCCTCTGTCTATCCCTGTGCTCTATTCCAGGGGTTTCCCAACGCTGGATCCTAATTCTCCAATCCTGTCTCCAGTTGGAGCCTAATGTGCTGTTTAATCCATCCACTATTTTTAATTCTAAGTAGCATATATTTTCTGTTTAGTGTTTTTTTTTTTTTTAAATCCATCTGTTGTTTTGGGGATTCTTTCATTTCTTCAACATACTCCCATCAATACCCTTAGCAATGTTTTCAACTAATAAACTTCATTTCGTAGAGCAGTTTAGGGCTTAGGAACAAGTGAGCAGAAGCTGCAGAGAAGTTGTGCACATTCCCCTCCCGGCGGCCGCGCCTTCTCCTCTGTTATTAGTACCTCGCGGGGCCTGCGCTGCCCTCAGCTGAGGAGTCGGTGCGGATACATTGTCACTGACGACGTCCATCCGTCCATCCGCGTTCGCCCTCCGTGCTGTGCGCTCAGTATGCAACAAATGTGTAACCGACAAGCGCGTAAAGACTGTATCCACCACTGTGGTGCCACCGCACCTTCCGGTGCCCTAAAGTTACCTGTGTCCCACGCGCTTATGTGGAGGCTCCTCCCAAACCCTGACAAATACTGCTCTTTCCACTGCCCCTGCAGTTCGCTCTTTCCACGGCTCCCTAAAGCTGGAAATCACACACTATACGCTCTTTTCATCTTGATTCTCGCACGCGGTAATGTGCACCTAAGTTTCCTCGGTGTCTTTTCATGCCTTGGCCGCCTGTTTCCTGTTAGCATGGACTAGTCCCCGAGGATGGACCTCAGTTTCTTTATCCACTCACCTACTGACGGCTCCCACATTTTGGCAATTATTACCACAGCTGCTGTAAACATCCCTTTGCAGGTTGTTGTGTGGACATGTTTTCAGCTCTTCTGGGTAAATGCCAAGGAGCACGATTGCAGGGTCTCGAGTGGAGCCTCTTTCGTTTTGGAAGAAACCACTGGGCTGTCTGCGGAAGCGGCTGCACCACTCTTCACCCCCAGCAGCAGCCAGCGAGAGCTCCCACCGCGACACACCGCCTCCACGTTTGTCGTCAGCGTTCTGGACTTGGGCCTTTCTAATGCAGGTGCACGGTGAGCCCTTGCCCCTGACCACATACGGTGTGGGGCAGCCTGTGATGCACTTTCTTGCCGCCTGTGTGTCTTCTTCAGCGGGGTGTTCAGATCTCTGGCCCATTTTCTAATTGGGTTCTTTGTTTTCTTGATGTTGAGTTTTTGTTTTATTTTTTTTTTACATATTTACTTTTAATTTTTTAATAGTTTATTGTCAAGTTGGTTTCCATATAACGCCCAGTGCTCATCCCCACAAGTGCCCTCCTCCATGCCCATCTCCCCCCTTCCCCTCCCCCCATACCCATCAGTCCTCAGTTTGTTCTCAACATTCAGGAGTTTTAAGAGTGCTTTATATATTCTGGAAACCGATCCTTTATCAGATGTGTCTTCTGCAAGTATTTTCTCCCAGTCTGGGGCTTGTCTGCCCATTTTCTTAAGAGTCTTTCACAAAGCAGAAGTTTTTCATTTTAATTAAATGAACTGATTATTACTGTCATAGACCATGCCTTCAGTGTTGTATCTAAAACGTCACGGGCAACCCAGGGCCACCTGTACGATCTCCTGTGTTCTGGGCTAAGACTTTACATCTTTGCCTGTTACATTTAAGTCTATAATCCACTCCCCATTAATTCCTGTGAAGGGGTAAGGTCTGTGTCTAGATTCTTTTTTTTGCATGTGGATGTCCAACTGTTCAGCACCAGTGGTTAAAAAGACGATCTTTTCTTCATTGTGTTGTCTTTTTTCCTTTGCCAAAGATCAGTAGACTGTGTGTAAGCGGGTCTATTTCTAGGCTCCACCCCGCTGCAGTCACGGGTTTGTCTGGTCCGCCAGCGCCCCGCCCCTGCCATCCTGATGCCGTAGCCTAGGTCCTGACGCTGGGCAGTGTGTCTTCTGCTTTGTTCTTCTCTCGTTAATTTTTAAAGACACATTAAGAAAGTATATATATGTAATTTCATTAATTTATATGTATATGTATATATATTTTTTCATGTCGTATAAAAAAATTTCCAAAATTTGTAGAAAATCATAGTCTCTGTGGTTGTTCCTGCTGATTTTTGCTCAATCTTGCAATTTTTTTTCCAAAAATCGAGCTGACATTTCTTAAATGTTTTCTGTAGAAGTTCTTTAAGGTGTCTCCCTCAGAAAAGACTTGTGTTTGATTCTACAAGTTGTAATAGAGGACCCTTTGTATGGAAATTTATAGCTCAGGGCATTTAGGGCCACTTTGCCTGACGGACAGCTTGAGGTGGTGAATTTTCAGGAGATACTTTTTTTAGTCTCTTCACAGGAAAGCTAAGACAGACTATTTTGATTCCTGCCATGCTCTGTGGGTCGGGTGCACAGTTAGCCTGTCAAATAAAATACCGGATACCCATTTCATTTGGATTACACACAAACAATGAGTAAATTTTCAGTATATATATTTTACAGGACACGTTCACATAAAAAATTTTTCCTCTATCTGAAATCCACATTGAACTTGGCATTCTACAATTTGTCACTAAGTCTGGTAGCTCTGGTTAGTGCACTTTTTACAGTAATTCATCTGCTCACCGGGGCGTTCCGGGTCCAGACAGGTTCCAGACACATTTTAAGTAAAATTTTGTATCTGGTGTTGGGTCAGGGACCCCTTTGTTCTTTTGCTTGTGGACATCCAGTTTTCACATGACTAGTGATTGAAGACATTGCCCTTTGTTTACCAAATGGCCTCGAAACCCTTGTTGAAAGTGTTTGGACCATATATGGTGGGATTTGATCCTGGGCTAGTTTATTCCTTGGGTGTATGTGTCTATCTTTCTGCCAGAACCACACCGTTTTGATTCCCACACTGTTTTGATTTCTGGGGCTTCATAATAAGTTTTGAAATCAACACATGTGAGTCCCCAGCCTGTCTTCTTTTTTACCATTGTTTGGGTTATCCACAGTCCCATGAGAGTCCATATGAATTTTAGGGTGAATTTTTCTACTTATGCAAAAAAGAAAGCCCTTTGGGTTTTAATAAGAATCGCATGAAATGTGTGGATCACTGTGAACAGTACCGAAATTCAGACAATGTTAAGTCCTTCTAATCCAGGAGCTCAGGGCGCCTCTCTAGGTCGTTGTGTCTACTTCAATTTCTTTCACCAGTTTTCAGTGTACAGATCTTTCACCTCCACAGTTAAGTGTATTCCTAAGTATATTATTCATTTTTATATTATTGCAAATGGAATTATCTTCTTAGTTTCCTTTTTGGATGGTTCATTGTTAGTGTGTAGAATGCAACTGATTTTGGTGTATGCATTTCGTGTCTCACAACCTCACTGAGGTTCACTCATCACCACATCAGGTGAGTGTGGAACCTTTAAGATTTTCTACATGAAAGATCATTTGATCTGCAAACCTAGATAATTTTACTTGAAACCATACACTTTGTAATGTACAGAATTTACCCTTTTTTAGAAAAAAAAAAGAAATAATAATCTAATTGAAATAAAGAATTCCGGCCTCACATTTTCAATAATGAAGAGAATGAAGACGGACATTACAAACTATCTTGAAACCCATGACCAGGAGATACGACTATATTTATTACCACAATATGGGGCACCGCTGAAGGTCTCAAGTTTGCTATTAACAACAAGGAAAAAAAATCTAAAGAAAATGTATATTCATTTTGGGAAGCAAAAAAAAAGCAAATCAAAATAAATCAAAACAAGCTAGGAAGTGAGAGTAATAAAGATTATAAAACTGAAATCAATAAAGATTAAAGATTAAACTAATGAAATAGTCAGGAAACAAAATCGCTAAAAAGATACATTTTTTACAAGGTGCTCTTTCAACAGGACAATAATCTAATTAAAATGTATGTGAGCCCAAGTAAAGAGCAAATGTGCAAAATCCTAAGGGCACAGAAATGTGATAAACACACAGAAGAGTTAAAATAATTAGTAGTAAATATTAGCTGTAACTCCAGGAAAATAACTGAAGAAACACAGAGAAGGTAAATAATCTCGTAAAACACACATGATAAAAAGGATCCGAGGAGAATTAGAAATTTGAGTACACTGCTATCAAAAAAAAAAAAGGAAAAGATATTAAAGATAAGCCTTAAAAGAGATAATATGTTAAATTGTTTCAGATCTTAACATTTAAATAGCCGATAAATCCAGTGTTATTTAAACTATTCAAGAACAACAACAAAAAACATCAAATATTCCCTAGATCACGTTAGGAAAACAGAACAAATCATCACCAAACCTGATAAAAACAGAAAAATGGAAACTATAGACCAATATTAAATATTAATATAGTTGCAAAAATCTAGATAAAATATTAGTCATTGAAATCTATCAGTAAAACTGACCGAAGAATAAGTAATTATGATCAATTAATATTTTACTCTGGAAATGCAGAAACAGTTAAAAATCAGGAAAAATAACAAAGTAATTTACTAGATCCACAGATTAAAAATGGCAACCTCAGCGTGGGTTATCATAAATGCTGCAAACATTTGTCAGAATTGAAAAGTCATTCCTGATTATGGGGGAAAACCCTTTGCTAGTAATAGGAGAAAACTATTTGAAAATATAAAGTAAGTTTATTTAAAAAACAATAGAAAAAAACAGTTTTAAATACTGATTTGTTACAATCATTTACATCAAAATCAGGAGCAGTAGAGAAGTGCTTTTCATTGATGGCTCTACTTCATGTGATATCATAAGTAAATGAATAGCTGAAAGATGATTCTATAAATAAAAACTCCAAGAAAATCTAAATTCTAAAAAGTAATGAGAAACATTTGATACATAATTTGATTCAGGATAACTATGCAGAAATCATTATAGAAGCAGTCACTGAAAATTGTACACATACATTTATTAAAGTACATTTAAAATTGGTAAAAAATAATTTAAAATAAATTAAACAATAAAGGACATCATGTCTTCTTAGGCTTCTCTTGACTGTAACAGTTTCCCAGAATTTCCTCTTTTTTTTTTTTAATGAACTTGACAGTTTTGTAGATGATGGATGAGGTATTTTATAGAATGACTCTCAGTTGGGATTTTTCTTAATTTTTCTATAGCGTTTATATATTTTTGAGAAAGAGAGAGACAGAGCGTGAGTGAGGGAGGAACAGAGAGAGAAAGAGACACAGAATCCGAAGCAGCTGCAGGCTCTCAGCTGTCAGCATGGAGCTCAACGCGGGGCTTGAACTCATGAATGGTGAGATCACGACCTGAGCCGAAGTAGGACTCTCTAATAGACAAAGCCACCCAGGTGCTCCTGATTTTTTTCCTCAGGGTCAGGCTGGGGTTGTGGGTTTTGGGGAAGAAGACCACAGAGGTAAAGTGCCGTTTCTGTCACATCAGAGCAAGGATGCATCCTGTGGGCACGACTTAACGCCACAGATGTCCGCCTCCCTCACTTGGCTGAGGTCCGGTCTGTCAGGTTTATTCACGGTGAAGTCACCCGTGTCCCTGGACTGGCGCTGTACTCGTAAGAAGACGCCTTCATGGCACAGACCACACTCATCAAGTATAGTTACACTCCACCTCCATGAGGGAGAAATATCTAGGTAAGGATTCTCTGCGTTGTCTTTTCTCGCCTATTTATTTATTCATCATTATCTATGCCAGCATAAGTCCATGGATATTTGTTTTATGCTTTTGCTTATAATCCAGTGTCACTTTACCATTCACATCTCTCTAGTTGCGGGCACTGGGAACGTTCCCAGACACATCCTCTGCCCCTTCGACCTGCCCCGCCATTGTGGGCTCTGCTTTCTGACACCCCAACATCCCCCAGAGGCCTCTCATATGTTTCCTTCCTGGTTCTAGAATCAGCTATTTTTCCAAGAATTTCTGGATCTACACTTGACAATGTTATCAGAAACTGTGATATGAGGGGCGCCTGAGTGGCTCCGTTGGTTGGGTGTTGGACCTGAGTTCAGCTTGGGTTGTCATCTCACAGTTCATGAGATCGAGCCCTGAGTCAGGCTCCAAGCGGGGTGTGGAGCCTGCTTGGGATTCTCTCTCTCTCTCTCTCTCTCTCTCTCTCTCTGTCCCTTGCCCGCACACACTTGCTCTCTCTCTCTCTCTTTCTCTCTCTCTCTCAAAATAGATAAGAAACTGCAGTCTGAGCTCCAGGTGCCCTAGAGGCTCGGAGCCCCTGGGTCATGGTTGCTTCGAGCTCCTCTCGGCAGACAGAGCTGCAGACATGCATGTGCTAATCCGTGTTCAATAGGCACATCTACGAATAGCTCTATCCGTAACCATCAGCGTCACATCGGGCTAAATATAACCCTAAATCTGTGGCTCATTCGAGACTTCGATTCTGTCTTCACCACCCACTGGCCTGACCGTCCGGTTCTGGAAGGTGCATCTGGCGGTGTCAGAGCTGGATCCTGGATCTTCGCAGAACAAGTCCTCTGACGGCAGCTGCTCACGGACATTTTCTTCTGCTTCGGGTTCTACAGACCCGTGTCTGAACTTCCTCAGGTCAGCGCTTTTCCCCGACCCTCCTCAGTGAGGTCACTTCACGTAGCTCTAATACAGTTACATTATTTGTGTCACGTTTTGCATTCCATCTGCGATCCTACACAATTTCTTAAAATTTTGCATAACATCCATGTTCACTCTGTGCTGGAGAGTTCGGTGGGTTTACAAACGCACAGGGTGAGAAGCTTCGTTGTGCACAAATACCCCCTGGGCTTCCTCTGGGGGGCCTCCGGCTTCCTCTTACCCCCTGGAAACACTAATTCCTTTATCATTTTCAGAGTTGTGCCTTTCCCAGAATATCCTGTACATAGGATCGTATGCGATGTCTGCAGACTGGCTTCTTTCTTCCAGTAATATGCATCGATGAGTCACCCGCAACTTTGTGTGGCTTGCTGGCTCATTCCTGTTACTGCTGAATGATTTTCCATCGTATGGATGCACCATAGCTGTTTACCCATTCCCCTACGGGAGGGCATCGTGATTAACTCCAGCCTCGGGGCGATTATGAATAAAGCTGCTATAAACACTTACAGTAAGGATTTCTTTTGTGGACATATAATTTTGGAACAACTATGTCAACCCTGTAAGTGCAATGACTCGATCATATGGTGAAATCATGTTTAGCTTTGTAAGAACCTGCTGAGCTGTCTCACGGTGGCCGCACCACGTTGCTTTCATGCCATGCGTGAGGGGTACTTCCCGTTGGTCTGTATCTTCACCGGCAGTGGGTGCCGTCCATTTGTTGGTTTGTGTATCGGAGCCGTTAATGTATGTGTAGCGGCATGTCGGTGTCGTGATCTGTAGGTCCGTGATATCAAATCATGCTGACCTTCTTTTGTGAGTTCGTTTGCTATCTGTTATCTACTCTTTGAAGTCCTTATTCAGATATGTTGACGACTTTATAAGAGTTTGTATTTTTACCACTGGTTTTTCAAAAGTCTTTGTATATTTTGGATACAAGCCATTTATCAAATATTTCCTCTCTGTGGCTGGTGTTTTTGACTCCCTTGACTACGTGGTTCACTAAGCAGAAGTTTTTATTTTAAACATTTCAACTTATCTACTGAGTGAATTTTTGTCAAAAGTGTAATGTCTTGGTGTGGAAGGCCATGATGATTGTAGGTGAGTGTCCAACTTCCCAGCACCGCTTGCTGAAAAGACTATCTTGATTCCGCTAAGTAGATTTTGTTTCTCGGTCAGACTTCAACTGATTATATTTGTGTGGGTCCATTTCCGGGTTCTCAGTTCTGTTCCACTGATTTGTGTGTCTGTTTTTATGACTGCTGCTTTATAGTAAGCTTGGAAAGAGCACTCCAACTTTGGTCTTCAGTATTATGTTAGCTATTCTAGATCTTTTACCTTTACATTTTTTTAAAATCAAGACTTTATTTTTTAAGGCAGTTTTAGGCTCACAACAAAATTGAGGGGAAGGTCCACAGATTTCCCGTGACTCCCACCCTCTCACAGGCAAAGACTCCCCCATTAGCATCCCCCACTCCAGAGTGGTGGGTTTTTACCATTGATGGACTTACATTGACTCGTCAATATCTCTGGAAGTCCATAGTCCACGTTAGGGCTCCCTCTCGATGTTGTACATTCTGCGGCTTGGACAAAGCCACCTGCCCACCATTATGGCATCATACGGAAGAGTTTCACTGCCCTAAAATGCCTCCGTGCTCCCCTACTCACCCCTTCCTCCCTCTAAACCCTGGCAATCACTGATTCTTTTACTGTCTCCATAGTTTTGCCTTTTCCAGACGATCACATATTTGAAATCATACAGCACGTAGCCTTTTCAGATTGGCCTCTTTCAGTTAGAGATATGCATTCAGTGTTCCTCCGGGGATTTTCACAGCTTGATAGCTCATTTCTTTTTACTGAATAATATTCCATTGTCTGGATAGATCACAGTCTATTACTCCATCACCTCCTGAAGGACGTCTTGGTTGCTTCCAAGCTTTAGTAATTATTCCTAAAGCTGCTATGAATACCCCTGTGCAGGTTTTTGTGTGAACATGGCTTCTAACTCCTTTAGATAAAAATCAGAGAGTGAAATTGTTGGATCCTATGGTAAGAATATGTTTAATTTTGTAAGAAACCGCCAAGCTGTGTTCCGTGGTGGCTGCCCGATGCTGCATCTGCACCAGCAGTGAGCGTCAGCTCCTGCCCCACACCTGGGCTTGCCAGTGCTCTGGATGTGGGCCATCCTGAGAGGTGTGTGGCTGTTCCAGTGGCTTTATTTGCATTTCCCTGCTGACACGTGACGTGGACTATATCCTCATATGCTTACCTGCCATCAGCATATCTTCTTTTTTTTTTTAATTTTTTTTTAATGTTTTATTTATTTCTAGGAGACAGAGAGAGAGAGACAGTGTGAGCAGGGGAGGGTCAGAGAGAGAGGGCGTCACAGACTGAAACAGGCTCCAGGCTCTGAGCTGGCAGTCAGCACAGAGCCCGACACGGGGCTCGAACCCACGAACCGCGAGATCATGACCTAAGCGAAAGTCGGACTCTTAACCGACTAAGCCACCCAGGTGCCCCAGCATATCTTCTTGACTATACTCTCTGTCAAGGTGATTGGCACACTTTTTAATCCAATTGTTTTCCTATTGTGGAGTTTTAAGAAGTTTTTTTTTTTTTTTTGTATATTTGGTGACAGTCTTTTATTGGATGTATCTTTTGTAAATATTTTCCCCCATCTGTGGTGTATCTTATTCTCTTGACCTTGTCTTTCTCAGAGGAATCTTTAATTATCATGAAGTTCAGTTTATCAGTTCTTTCTTTCATGGAATTTTTTAAAATAAAACATCACCACCACACCCAAGGTCACCTGACGTTTCTCGTCTGTGATTGCTAAGTGTTTCATAGTTTTGCATTTTACATTTAGGTCTTAGATCCATTCTGACTTGATTTGCGTGAAGATTGTAAGGTCTGTGTTTGAATTACCCTGCTCCACGTGGCTGTCCCCCTAAGGCCTCCACCACTGACCCTGAGACAGTGAGTGTCCCCACTCTGCCAAGCTCTCTGCCTGCACCTGCCCTGACTCTCCACGCAGCCGCTTGGCTTGCTGTGCATCTCCTCTGGAACCCGGGAGGGATAAACTTCTCTGTTTCACTCTCCTTCTGGTCTTCCGTTGAAGCACAGCTCACCATCAGAAACCCCAGGGCTCTACTTTAGAAATGTTAATTTAACCAAGTCCCAACTTGTTCATAAGCATGTCTAATCATACACCTTGTAGGTATTATTATTTTGAACAAACTGTTAGGTATTAGAGCAACTGAGAATAAGAACAGTCAAAGTTTTTATTTCACCTTGTTTCTTTTCTGATGCACTTCCTTGCTCTATAGAGATCTCAGTTTCTGACCTATATTGTTTTCCTTCTCTTTAAACAATTTCATTTAACATTATTGCGAGGAAAGTCTGCTGGAAACAAATGCCCTCAATACGGTTTGTCTTGGAGTCTTTATTTCTTTATCACTTTTGAAGGATGATTTCTCAGGATTCAGAATTCTGGGTCATTTTCTTTCTCTAAATATTTTAAATATTTCATTCTACTGTCCCCTTGCTTGCTTGCTTTATAAGAAGCCAAATGTAACTCTTACGTTTGTTCATCTATAGGTGAGGTGTGCTTCTCCTCTGGCTTCTTTGGGAATTTTTTTCTATATCTCTAGTTTTCTACGGTTTTAAAATGATTTTCCCAGATATGGTGTCATAGACCTTTATCTTGCCAGGGTCCCCTGAGCCGCCTGGATCTGCGGGCTGGCGTCTGATATTAATTTGGGAAAATTATCAGTCATTATTGTCTCAAATGTTCCTTCTGCTCCTCTTTCTCTTAATCCACTTCTGATGTTCCCATCATGCCCGCGGCTTCCCCACGGCCCGTGCATATTCTGCTCTGTGTTCTTCAATCTTCGTTCTGTCTGGTTTTTGGTTCTTGAGGATTCTATTGACATGCCCTGTAGCTTAGGGGGGTCCTTCCTGAGCCGTGTCCAGTCTGCTGATGGGTTCATCGAAGGCATTCTTCACTCCCGTTACAGGGTTGTTGCTGTTTTTTATCCTCAGTGTTATTTTTGGCTCTTCCTTAGGATTCCGTGTCCCTGCTCACACGGCCCATCTGGTCTTGCATGCTGGCTGCTTTATCCACGGAGCCCTTAGCATATTCATCATCGTTGTTTTTAAATTCCCGGTCCGGTAATTCCAACATCCCTGCCACGCCGGGTATGATGTCGCTCTGTCTTCAAATGCGTGCTTTGCCTTTTGGTGCGCCTTCTAATTTTTTCTCTCTAGCTGAGCTTGATGTACGGGGTGGAAGTCACTTCTGTAACTGGGTCTTTAGTGGTGTGGTGGTGAGTGTGGGGAGGGGAGCATCACAGCCCTGGGCTAAGGGCCCGGGTTGCAGATGACTGTGGGCTTCACACACGCTCCTCAGGTTTGTTCAAAGCCCTTACGTGGAACAGGTAGGCTGGAAGGGGCTAGACGCAGGCACTTCCCATCCCCCTGGTTAGTTAGATGCTAACAAGTAGCTTCCCTTGTGTTAACTAGTCCTCCTGTGTCCAGACCTTGTTAGCAAGAAGGGAGTGCTCTGCCGTACTACAGAATGCGTCCTTCTTCCCTCCTGCGGGAAGTCCGAGGCGCTTCTTGTCTGATGTTTGTTGAGGGAAGCTGGTTGAGCTCCTGGAGGTAAATCTCTTACTACTGTGGACACTCTTCCATGACTGGGTCCCCCTGGGACCTGAGCCGCCAGGAATTCAGCACTTCCTGTCGGCATTGGCTCCCACAACAGTTTCCACGTGTGAGACCCCGCCTGGGAAAGCGTGGCGCCTTCCGCATGAACTTTACAGTGAGTCTGCTGAAATCTACAAAACAGGATTTGGGGGTTTCAGTAGGGATTTTATTAAACTTAGAGCTTAAGTTGGAAATAATTGACGTCTTAACAATATTGAGTCTTCCAGTCCCTCACAAAAAAAATCTCTCCCTCCCTTGATCTTTGATTTCTCATCAATTTTGAATTTTTTCACATGTAAATACTGTACATATTTTATTAGGTTTATATCTAAGCATTTCACTTTTTAATGATATCTTTAAAGTGATTTTTATTTGAAGAGCACCTGAGTGGCTCAGTCTGTTAAGTGTCCAACTGCAGCCCAGATCATGATTTCATGGCACCTGGGATCAAGCCCTGTGTCAGGCTCTGTGCTAACAGAGTAGAGCCTGCTTGGAATTCTGTCTCCCTCTCTGTCCTCCTCCTCCCCCTAATCTCTCTCTCTCTCTCTCTCTCAAAATAAATAAATAAACTTAAAAAACATAGTTTATTTGAGATTCTAATTGTTCATCGCTGTCATAAGGGAAGAAATTAACTGTCGTACGTCAACTTTTGTCCCACGCTCAGGTGTCGCTCACTGGGTCTCTCTCTGTGTTCCTGTTTCCCCCTCGCAGATGGGTCTGCACAGATGCTCTAAATGCAATCAGATTTTTTTAGAAGTGTATATACTAATGTTTTTGCTGATGTTCTATATTGCCTTCTTTTCAATGCCATTGATTTTTGTTTAATTTTTATTTCTTTTCTTCTTCTCACTTTCATTTATAAATCTTTCTTTCTCTAGTTTCCCAATGTTTACATTATAATTCTAGGTCTTTCTTATTTTCTAATGTATGCATTAAGTGCTATACATTTTCCTTTAAGCACTGCTTTTGCTGCATCTTGTAAATTTTAAGTTGTATTTTCTTTTAATTTAGTTTTTTTTATTTCCTTTAAGATCTATCTCATTGACACATGTTTTATAGACATATTCGCCTATTCTCAAGCTGTATTTCTGGTATTGATTTATATTTTAATTCCACTGTGGTCTATAAACATAGCTGGTTTGATTTTGTTCTTTTTAAAGACATTATGGTGTGTTTGATGACCCAGAGTTTGATCTAACTTGGTGAATGTCTGATGTTAGCTGTAAAAGGATGTATATTCTGCTTTTGTTGGATGGAGTGATCTACAAATTCAAATCAAATGAAATTGATTGATGTTGCTGTTCAAGAAAACTATATGCTTATTGATTTTCTGCCTGTTTGATGTATCAATTACTAAACAAGGGTGTAGAAACAGGCCCCTCCTAGAGCAGTGAATTTTTTGTTTTTCTTTTCTATTTGATTGCTTTTGCTGCATGTATTTTACTGCTATGTTCTTAGGTACATACACGTTTAAGATTTCTATCTTTTTAGAGAATTTACCCCTTGCTCATCATGGAATGTTCCCCTCCATCCCTGATGATTTTCTTTGCTCCAAGCTCCTTTATCTGAAATTAACAAGAGCTCTCCAGTTTTTCTCTGACGTGTCTCACATTCCTCCAGCGACTGTGTGTCTTTGTCTGTGCCTTTGTCTCCACCACAGACTTCAGGCTTCCCTAATCCTCTTCCTTGGGAAGTCTGGTCGTGCAGCCCTTTTAGCTGGGACCACGGGAGCTGCTGTGAGGTCAGGTGCCAGGGGAAGGATGGTCCACCTCCTTGCCATCCCCACCAGGGTGGCCCCCATCCCAGCTGGCACTGGAGAATTAGCTGTCCTCCAGGTGGGACGCGTGTGGGACAGTCTTCGCACCCACATGGGGAATGCCCTCCCTGTCTCCTCATGATCCCTACGCTGTCCTGCCAGAGGCATTTTGGGTGCCTTCCTCAGGGTCCCCTCAGGACTGAGATCCGGGAGTCTCTCACTGCCGCGTGGGTCTCTCTCTGCCTCAGCAGCACCAGGACTTGCCTTGAGCTGCCCTGCACCACCCACCCCAGGTCGGGGTCCGAGGCTCTGTATCACATCTGTCTCCAGACATCAGGGAGGCAGATTTCCCTGTGACCCGAGTTCTCTCATATGTTCATAAAAAGTTGTTGCCTATGGGGCTTTTCCAGTCTTTTCTTATTACAGGACAGAAATGACAATTTTCATGATCTTTAAAGTCAGAGTCGAAAGTGGAAGTCCTGTATATTTGTACACAAAGAGTAAAAATACGAAGGAGTCATTGTGAAAATTGAAAAAAAAATACAAAGGGGAGAGATAAAATGTAGTGCATCAAGTTCTTAGAAATGGCTGGAAAGAGGGAACCGAAATACTAAGTAGAGGGATTGATTTGGAAAAAGAAGAAGGACACTTCCTCGTCAAGAAAGAATGACAAAGACGAGAAATACAGTAAGAGAAGATCTGAGACATTGTGTTAGAATGGACGTGGTGTTTTACAAAAGAAGAAAATTGGGGCACCTGGGTGGCGTAGTCAGTTAAGCATTGGACTTTGGCTCAGGTCATGATCTCACAGCTTGTGGGTTCGAGCCCCACATCGGGCTCTGTGCTGACAGCTCAGAGCCTGGAGCTGCTTCAGATTCTGTGTCTCCCAATCTCTCTACCTTTCCCTCATTTGCACTCTCTCTCTCTCTCTCTAAAAAATATAAATAAATAAACAAACAAACAAATTATTTAAAAAATGTTTAAAAGAGAAGAAAATTAAGCAGTCTGAATTACAGGGAATTTAGTGACGTGAGCAGTAGAAATTATTATAGTAGAAGCAAATAGTACAGAATCTATGAAAATTCAGTTAGCGGGGAGAGGTCACCTGACGTCAGGGCAGGATTTATGTGGAAACTCAGTGGCCACGTTTCCCAAATTTCTGCCCCGTTACTCACCTGCTCAGGGTCGGGGGAGGACGGGCCTCACCCAGAGTGACGGCTGGTGGGGCTGTCATTGCAAAACAACACCGACTGCAGGGTTAGGCAGCAGACCTTTGTGCTGCCTCAGTGCTGGGGCTCTGCACGTCCCAGGTCAAGGTGCCGCAGGCTTGGTTTCTGGTGGTCTCTGCCCAACCCCCAGTGATGGCCATCCTGCCACTGTGTTCCCACCTGGCCTTTATTGAGCCTGCCCTGCTAATGACTCCAGCTTCGACTCTGGGGACACCAGCCCTGGGATTAGCCTCACTGTGAGGATCTCTTTTAACCTTAATGACCCCCTTAATGGCCCTGTCTCCAACACAGTCACTTTGAAGGTTAGGGCTTCAACATTTGAATTTTGAGGGGACCCAGTTCAGTCCATGACACTGGGCAGGGCATTGGCATAAGGTCAGTGGTGGGAGAACGCAGCGGCAGAGTGGTGTCCATCCAGGATGAAGACTGGAGAGCCCGTCCAGGCTGCTGGCTTCGGGGGAGGGGACGCAGGGATCGAGTCCACACAAAAGCCCAAGGAATGATATTTCTCAACTCTTTCTGAAAAGGAGACAAGTGATTCCTATGAGAACCCATAAGAGTTGGATGATTCTGTGTTCACTTGCCTCTGTGACATATGGCTTGTTTCTTTCAGGGAACAGGGAGGTGCTGTGGTCAGGCCGGCCTACGGGCCACTGACGGCTCTGTCACAGGTAAAAACTATGCTGCTACGTGCGGCCACTTGGCTGAAGGTTTCACCTCATCTGAAAGTGAATTTGGAACAGTTCCCAGATTATGTGTTTGGTTCTCTAATTTACAACTCCAAACATCAGCACGGTGGGTAAACCAGCGCCCTCTCTCGGCTGCTCCACCAGCCACGGCCCCCTTGCACCTGCGGGCACCTCTGGCGGAGCACCTGGGCCTCGTCCCGTTGACGTGAGCCCAGCTAAGCGCTTTGAATTCTAAATCCTAACTCACGATGCAGAGTAATTTCATGTTCTGCCCATTCCACCTGTTTCTGAAAGCAAACCTCATCCCTTGTTGGAAATAATACTCACATGGCCACATGTTTGAAAATATTTTTGCTCCTGATGCAAGTTCTTAGGAAAACGTATTTGAAATTCTTAAAACCAAATCCTGAGTTGAGGGAGACCCCCAAGTGCTCCGCTGAGCCGGGCAGCGCTAACCCTACATTTTCTCTGTGATCTCAAAACACGCTCCAAGTTCATTGCCTGAAGTCCTCATTATAAAATTGTCTGACCCTGGAGGCCCGTCAGGTGTTGTCTGTAGAAGAAGTGGGGGTCGGCCTCTGAGGTTTAAGAGCAAGAGTCCTGAGCCTCACGACCGAGCGACAGGAAGGACGTCCTGGCAGCGGGCCGGTGTCTGCGTCCCCCAAGTGCCCCCGCGGCTCCCACAGCACAGGAAGGGCTGCAGGTGATGCCTCAGCCCCCAAGTCGTGCAGACTCCAGGCCAGGCAGGTCCGAGCCCCAGCGCCCAACGCCGGGGTCACTCGGGGTGGCCTCTCTGTGTCACCCCAGAAGCAGGCTGTTCTGTGCAGACTCTGAGGGTAACGGCAGAGCAGAGGCGGCACCTATTCAAGAGTGCAGAGTAGTTTTAGTCATTTAGTGATTACACTTCCACGCTAACAATTCATATGCTAATTAAACCTGTACCTATTCATTACAGCAGCGTTTCTAATAGATCACGCACGCTAACCTCGTCTTGGGTTACCATTTGAACTTAAAAACGCGGAAACGATGCTACTTTTTAAAATATTTAGACAGTTCTACTAATGATGGTTGAGAAAACATTGCTTGTACAACTCACCTCGTTTGCATATATGGCTTCTTTATATAATCACAAATCCTTTGCCGAACTTACGCTTCGACTTGTGCGTTCTCACGGCATTCTCGCTGCCGCTGCTACATCGCATTTGGCTAAGGAACTCGTCGCCAGTCTTGCAGACCAGTGGCTGTGGCGTTCTGACAGTTGCCCAAGTGACTCAGCTGGAGGACTGGCCTGCAGACCAGCTCAGCCAACTCCCTCCAGGAGCCGAAGTGTCCCCTAGCGCCTGGATACTTCCCGTCCCCACAGACCTTTGATGCTCCACCACCTGCGTTCTAAACCTCCAGCTGTGGCCTCTGCAGCTTTAGGTGAGTTACTCAGTCTGTGTCAGTCCCCGGAGTGCTCGTGGAGGAACACAATACAAGTTAGCTCTAAGTGTGTAGAAGTAACTATTTAGGAGAAAACATACCTCTCGCTCCTTAAGTCGGCCATAGTTGGGCCCAGAGGAAGGTCCGTCAGGGCCCCGAATTTAATATCTCCAAATGCCTTTGAGCCTTGTAGGCATTTGTCTGGTGCTCTGAGCTGGGACTTTCCACCTTTGCAAGGAAGTCTCTCTCATTCACAGACGCTCACACTTCATCCCTAATATCGTGGTTGTGATGCAGACTTAAATAACGAATCAACAACCATGACTAAAGATGAGCATGCTAAGAAATGTGACTATAGGGAAAGAGAAAGCAAGCTTTTCTTCTTTGGTTCTTTTTAATGATCAGGGTCCACGAGGCACAGGAAGAGGCAGTGATGTGGCCGGAACGTAAGTGCTGCTGCTGCACGAATGCCGGGCCAGCAAACACGGGGGTCCAAGAGAGAGTGTCCACTCCAGCTGCGGAAGGACCGGGGCTCTGGTCGCCTACTGCTGTGTAATAACTCGCCCGGAATTGTGAGTTGTGGGGCTTCAGGAGGTCATACTGAGCCTCACAGTCTGGGGAGCCAAGTGGCTCAATGAAGGGGGTTTCAAGCCTGCGAGATCTCTACTGCCCCCTGGGCCGGCGCTCCAGGCCGGCCCGCTCGTGCGGCTGGGAGTCCACGCTCACTCCCAGCTGGGGCTCAGGGGGACCGTCAGCGTGGCACCTGCCACCTGTCCCTGGGCTTTCCCCACAGCCCTACGGCTGGTTCTAAGCACACGTGGACCAGGGAGTGAGAAGTGGAAGCTGGCCGAGCCCAGACACATCTGGTGTTATTGGCACTGAGCTGCCCCAAGCCCACGGTTGAGTTGAACACTGTTGAGAACACTGTTGAGGACACCCTGTCCCCTCGGCTGCAGCGCATCTGCTCAGAGGCTGCCCAGGTGCAAGGACACGTGTGCAAGGGGAACATGGCGGACGGGGTGCGGGGGGACTGCAGTGTCCGGGGCAGTGGGGCGGGTGGGGCAGGCTCT